>NC_071510.1:13059310-13422194 GCF_027887155.1 Malaclemys terrapin pileata | reverse complement strand
TTCCAAGAATTGGGTGCATATTGGGTGGAGGGCTTCTCGAGAAGCCTGATGCGGTCAACATTTGGCACCAGTTAGGGTACATTCTCGGTAGGGTGCATGTTAGTTTTCCGGGGTGTTACCAATAGTGCATTGGGGGTGTGTGTGTGTGTGGGGGGGGTACTGGGCACCCAAAAGAGAGATGCTATTGGCTAGTTTTGCATTTAGCTAGAAATTCGGGGAGGTCACAGAGCATCCAGAAGAGAATCATGATTGGCTACCTTGCATTTAGCTGGAATCACGGGGGGTAGAGGGGGGCACAGATCACACAAAGGAGAAGCTGCATTTAGTCAGTTTGCATCTAGCTAAAGTTACCTATTGCTTCACACAAGCGGTTATTATATTTCACCAGCCATGAACATATTTCATTAGTGCTGCTGCTGGGGCTTTTCATTCTTTCCTTCCTTGGCCCCCCTCCCTCCTCTGGTCATGACCCTTGACCGAGACTGGCAGAGAACATGACACTTAGTTTGGTTCAGGCTTGTGGCCTGCAGGGCGGGTCTATATGACGAGTCTTTGCCGATGTTCTGATTGGTGCAAGGGAGGCCAGCCAGGCCTACTCCCCCACACTGTCATTGCCCTAATAAAAGTGGGTTGCTATCTGCAGTACCACAAGGGCCAAACTACAACACTAGCCTGGAAAAGAATTGTTATGCTTGGATACAAAGTGCTATTATATGTACACATACATACTATACATATATGCTCATATACACTACAAATATATACACCATATCCATTGGGAATGCCTCTAAGACTCAATTATAAATGATAAACCTTCCCAGGCCCACCATAGGGGACTAAAAATAATTGGATAATAAAATCTGTCTATCCGTCATATGAGGGAATGTGCAGACTAAGGGACAGATGGGGCATGAGTGTATGGATGGTAAAATAAGGTAACCACATAACTGAGTGGGCTAAACACTTATCTTTGGTCCATGCATTATGCTTTTCCAGGACGATGGGTAAACATTCTCCCCTTAAAAAGACAAAAAGTGGGGGAATGTACTAAGATGAGGCCCTGAAACATAAACCCTTATATCAGAGGCCAGGTATGAAACCTAAAGCCTGAACTAAAGTAATGGTCAAGAAAAGGTCTTTCTCATCTGGATTCAAAACCCCAGTCTCTTCTTCGGGAGAATTGACACATTCACTACAAAAACCTCTGAGATTTCCTGAATTTTTGGAGTTCTACAATTTGTTTCTAGCAAGCACTTGAGATTATCTCTCTCAGCCCTCAATTCAGAAATCTCTTCACCTGTCCTATGCCACGGCTCATATGATTCTGTGTGCCTCCACCCTTTCTGTCTCTCAGAATCACAGCTGGCAACCAAATGACTCAGCAAAAAGGAACTATACGAAATTTGCAATGATATCCCTATCTGACTTAGGGAACTTGATGTCCAGTCTCTAACATGAACAAGAGTTTCCAGAAACTAATCAAGGTCCCAATCTTTACATCCTAAGGGGTCAAACCCCAGCATCCCTGTCTGTGTAAGTGGTCCAACATAAATGGAGCAGCCTTGGCCTGGGAAGACAGTACACCTCTACCCCGATACAACGCAACCCAATAGAACACGAATTCGGATATAACGTGGGTAAAATAGTGCTACGGGGGGGGGGAGAGGAAACACACTGCGCACTCCGGCAGATCAAAGCAAATTCGATATAACGCGATTTCACCTATAACTCGGTAAGATTTTTTGGCTCCCGAGGACAGCGTTATATCGGGGTAGAGGTGTATATGTATTGGATTATGAGTATCACAAAGTGGGGTAATGATTGAAAGAGAATTAGCACAGACAGTTCTCTTCCTCCAGGTATGGTCTTTGGTGCTCTTTGCCATTGCTCTTTCTTGAGGTATTCCTCTGGGGAGATGAGAAAGTAGTCTGCTTCTTCTCAAGACCAGTATTGGTTTCTCAAGATTCACAGACTACAACAGTATAAACATTTTACAAACTAAGGAAACACCTTTAAACTAGGGCACCACTGATTTTCAGATCCAATTTGTTTTCAGTCAATTAAACAGAAGAAATTATTCTGTTGGCTGCTTTAATATGAAGCTTTGAGCTTCAAGCAAATGTTGCCTCTCTGTGTCTGCCTTGTTACCAGCAAAATAAGGCTGAAGAAAATGGACAGAAGAGCTGTTCCCTATTTTTTTGCCACAGGGCTGCTTGGCACTCTGAGGGAAAACTGATTTCATTGACAGAATCAATTTGGAACTAATTTCCAATAAGTTCTAAGGGCTTATTAACACAGAAACTGTTCCCCTCTCCAAAGCTATCTAAGCTAGGGTTACCAAATTTCAACAATCAAAAAAGAGGACGGTGGGAGCCCCGCCACTCCCACTTCCCGCCCCCTGACTGCCCCCCTCAGAACTCCCAACCCCCCCCCGCTCCTTGTCCACTGACTGCTCCCTCCTGGGACCCCTGCCCCTAACTGCCCCCCAGGACCTCACCCCCTACCTAAGCCTCCCTGCTCCTTGTCCCCTGACTGCCCCCTCCTGAGACACCCCATCCTAATTGCCCCCCTAGAAACCTACCTCCTACCTGTGCCCTGACTGCCCAAAACCTTATCCACACCCCCACCCCCTGACAGACCCCCGGGACTCCCACACCCAATCCAACCACTCCCCGCCCCCTGACAGACTCCCTCCCCAGAACTCCCGACCCATCTAAACCCCCCTGCTCCCTGACCCCTGACCGCTCCGATCCCTCTCCCCACCCCTGCCCCCTGACAGTCCCCCCAGAACTCCCAACCCCCTGCTCCTTGTCCCCTGACTGCCCTCTCCTGAGACCCCCCCCGCATCCTAACTGCCCCCCTAGGACCCTACCCCCCTACCTGTCCCAACTGCCCAAAACCTTATCCACACCCCCGCCCCCTGACAACCCCCCCCCAGAACTCCTGACCCATCCAACCCCTCCCCCTGCTCCCCGTCTCTTGACTGCCCCCTCCAGAACCCCCCTGCCCCTTCTCCAACCCCCTGGCCCCCTTACCCTGCTGCTCAGAACAGAATGTGGGGCTCCACGTGGAGCCCGACACGCTGCCGCGCTCCCCACGGAGCGCATAGCCCGGTTCCCGCCCTCACAGAGTGCTGCTGAGCGGCACGCTGGGCAGCAGGGGAGGGGGAGGAGCTCCAGACTGCTGGAGGCCCGATGCGAATGGCCGGCGATCTGCGAATGCAGGGAGGGGGAGCGGGGGAGAGAGAGAAGGGGAGTGATCTGAAGCTGCAAGGGAGAGGAGGGGGGAAGCAGAGGAGGGGCTCTGGCTGCCGGAGCCCCGTGCGAGTGGCTCGATCCGGCTGGCTGCCCTGTCAGCCGTGCCACGCTCTGCATTGGGGGGCGGGGGGGGGGGGAAATCCGGACAGTTACAAATTCCCCCCGGACGCTATTTTTAAACTCAAAAAGCCGGACATGTCCGGGAGAATCCGGACGAATGGTAACCCTATCTAAGCCCAATGTTAGGCACCATTTTTGGAGAGTCAAAGACATGCAACCCCATTTTGACCTAAGCAGTTAGCCAAAGTCCAGATCACTGATTTCTTTGACTGCAATCCTCTGTGTGTGTGTATTTGTTTTTTACAAAGAATGTACGAAGTGCTGTTTCCCTGAACACAGAAGGAATCAAAGAGCAGGTGACAATACTTTGCTCACAGCTCCAAACCTCTTTCAGTCTGCACTTCACCCTTTCTCTCTCTAGCTTTTTCTCAAGGCCACAGTACTAGTGTTTCTGCCACTGTGTCTGGTGCTTCCTTGCTGCCTTGTTTCTCAGCTGCTCTGGTCTTTCTCCTGTTTCTTTCACTGGTTCACAAACCAATAGCCAGAAAAACCCTTCCATGCACATGTGCCTTTCACATGCTTTTGTTTTGGACAGTGACACGTGCCTGTGTTTTGAGTGGTGGCTGCTTTGGTTTCAGCTAACTGGTCAGATAAAGGAGCTGCATGGCTCCTTTCTATTTATCTTGAATGAAAGGTAGCTCCACTTCAATATAGTTTAACCCAAGTCACACAAGAATGATTTTAGAAACAGAGCCAAGTGGCTCTCAAATAGCTCACCTAAATTACCTTCGCTCTTGGGTAATTGGCCCATGTCACAAGTTGAAAGAATAAACCAGTTTTAAATACCTTTTATAGTTTTTGTTTAAAAAATAAGCAAGCAAATATAAAATTAAACGTATCACTGAGACTAACCCATTTGAACGTCACTGGACTAATTAGGAATGAAATGATACTACTGTCAAATCAAGGTCACAGTTGAAACTGAATCAGTAGATCAATGGCTTCAGATGCCCAAATCACCTAATTAATACAGCAGATAATCAAATCCATTGGTGAAGTGAGGCCAGATTGCAGTGGAACAGCTTACTGGCATTTTTCCTGCATGGAGGATGCCATTTTGTTCTCAAAATGGCATCCTCAACATAGCGTAACTTCACGCACCCCTTGCATGAGAGATCAAGCTATATAGAGGAGGCCATATTAGAGCAAAATGGTGTCCTCTGTAAAGTATGACCTTGCACGCACCATGCATGTGAGATCATGCTGGTGGGAGCATTCCACTAGATGCCCTGTCAGGGCTACACCACTGATACCAGAAAGAATTTCTCTGTATTAATCCTGCTTTAGGAGACTGCTTTAGGTTTTAGGTGGAGGAATTCAATGTTCCAGTAAGAACAGGGGTCTCAACTTAGTTTTATCTGCATGGCATGTCTAGGAAAGAGAGGAGCACTTTGTTTCAGATGTTGTTGCTGGACCAAGAGAGAGCACTTCTCTGCTGCATGGTCTTGACCTTTCTAGAGATCACTTCCCACTTGCTGTGCCTCAGGGACAACCTCTACTTTGTTGCCAATTAGAGGGCCATACATTCTGACTACAAACAATGTGGCCTAATCCTTTTATGGTCTTTAGAGCGACAAACAGAGAGAGAGACCAAAAACGAGAGGGAAAGAAGAGGTGTGAAAGAATGAGAGGAAAAATAACTAGGACAAATGTCAACAAAGCCAGGACTGAGCTCCTGTTGCAGCTAGACTGGCGGATTTCTGCTATGGTCCATTAACATTGCAGTAGGACTGATGAAATGTTAACCCCTTCACTGTTGGAGACAGCTGCAATTCCCTGTTCTGGCTGGTAATCCAGTCAGATTACCCCCTACTTGCCCTTTTCCTACTCTGGACAGGATTTCATGTACACTGATCATTCCTTGGCTCCTTCCTCCACCTGATCCTTTAATGACATAACCCCGTTGCTCTTCTGTCATGCACCTGAGACCACTGTATTCTCCAGAATAAATGTCTTTGATTTATGCAGCGTTGTTGTAGCTGTGTCGGTCCGAGGATATTAGAGAGACTGTGTGGGTAGGTAAAAATCTTTATTGGACCAACTTCTGTTGGCAAGAGAGACAAGATTTAGGCCTTGTCTTACACCACAGCATTTTATTGATGTAAGTTATGCCAACGTACAGTTGTAATTAAACCGCTGCGGGGGTGGGGGGGGGGTTGTTGTGGGAGTGTATGGGAGAGAGAGAGAAGCAGCATATGTGTTGGGGGGGGGGGGAGAGTGAGTGTAATGTAGACAAGGCCTTAAAGCAGTGGTTTTCAAACGATGGGTCGCGCCCCAGAACTGGGTCACGGAATGGAAGGAACTGGGTCACGGCGGCTCTGGTCAGCACCACCGACTGGGCCCTTAAAAGTCCTGTTGGGGATGCTGCCTGGCTAAGGCAGGATAGGGCCTGGCAGCTTCCGGGGCGCAGCGTGGTCCACGGTGCCAGGATAGGCGAGAAGCCTGCCTCTGCACCCCGGCTGCATCACTGCCACGAGCCGCTGGAGGTAAGCCCGCACTCCAACCCTCTGCCCCAGCCCTGAGCCCCCCCACAAACCCAGAGCCCCTTCCTGCACCCCAACCCCTCATCCCTGGCCCCACCCCAGAGCCTGCACCCCCAGCCCAGAGTCTATATAGACTGAGTGCAGTACAAGAAGCTTGCACACACAGTCTCATTTTATATCTGTATACAATTAGAACTTGAAAGGCAGTTGTGGTAAGATGAGGCTCTGAAACATAAACCCTTGTATTCAAAACAGTCTTGTTCAGTGTCAGGATACGAATACTACATCCTGACACAGCACTATTTGATAAATTGGTTACTGTCTATTCGGTAGATTATTTGGAAGACAGCATCCATAAGAAACAACTGGGTCTACGTCAACTCCTGGTGTATCACAGAACAGTTCAACCAGAGCAGTTCTGCTCAATGGAACAGAGAAGCTAGCCACTTCTGTTTCCTGCCCAGTGACACTTACCAGAGGGCGACAACCAGCAGTAAGGGTAATCTATAACATGGATGGACTGGACTGTATAGTAACTAATTACAATATATTTATATATAAAGGCCTCAGTGGTCGTCTCACTATTTAGTCACTACTCTAAATTTCAATTCTCAGTACTTTACAGCGGTGTTGATAATTAACAGGACTCAATAAGGGTCTTTTAGCATGGGGCCAAGGCGTTTTCTCGCTGATGGAACTCCGTGTAAACCCAGTCTTTTGGTTTTAGCGAGTGGCAGGGCTGTTGTATATAAAAACCTAACACATTTTATTAGTACCTGGCAACAAATAAGCATTGTGTTATTTATTAAATAAATGTCCATTTGAGCCAGGGCCGGCAAGGCACTGCTGGTAGTTACACTGGGCGATCCTGTTAGAAATTTATGAGGGCTGAGTTTGGTCTTTTGATTGGGAGCGGTTTTTTAAAAGACCTTTGGCCATACTGGATCTGTGAAGCTGCACATAACTTTTTTTTATCATCAGTCCAGATGTGTCAGGTTGTGATACAAAATCCTTAAGCAAAAGTTTTACAATAGTTTTGGCATTTGCCTTTTTACAAGAAAATACATGACTAAAACTAACACATACTTAATTTCCTTTAGTAACTACAGAGTTAACTTTTTACTTTCTTTCTTTTAACTTCCTTAAACAGCGGCTGCCTGCTTGTTTGGGTCTGATCCTTTTTTCTTGCTGGTTCACTTTTTTTTTTTTTTTCCTTCATGGGCACAGGCATACTTTTACTACCAATTTAGCATGGAGAGTGGGCTTTTTGGCTAACCCCCCTTTTATTTATACTTTTGGCTAAATTAAGGAGGTGATTAATTCCTTCCTTGGTTTATTTTGAGAGCGGGTACTACGGCACTTTGGGAAGGGGTTTTGCTGGATCTGGGTGGATTTCAGCCAGCTGGGCAGACCTAATTTGCCCAACCGGGTTGGCATGATCAGCCCACAATAAGCGGGGGCCTTAGCCAGCAGTTCCTGTTGCAACGAGGAAGGGCTGGGGTCGGTCTCCCCTCTAGAGTGTCCTTTGCAAAACTGCCAGGACCTCATTGTAAGCGGGATCAGGCCCATCCAGATACACACCATTTGGGGTACAGCAGATTGTACAATTCCGTGGTAGACCAAGGTGCATGCACAGACTCCAAGGTCTCCTAACCCGAAGTGCCAATGCCCGTGAAATGGCGCAAGGGAAGCATTCTTTTTCAATACGGGGAGACTGTTTTAGGGGTATGTATAAGGGGTACGTATAAGGACTTTCACATTAGACAGGTTACACATAACACGTAATTAGCGCTATGAGCCCAGGCCTTCTTTCTTTGGTAAGGCCACCTTCCTAGACCTCCTTTCTTTGGCGAGGTCGCCTTCCTAAACCAATTAGAAACTGCTCCCCCGAACAGAGTTCGCAGGCTCCTTTTATTCTTACAAACCACACACATGTTACAAGTTATACGTCATTTACGAAAAATAAAGAGTTAGGGTTTGCTCCCTTTCCCGGCAACTTCCCCCTTTATTTTCCAAGAATTGGGTGCATACTGGGTGGAGGGCTTCTCGAGAAGCCTGATGCGGTCAACATTTGGCACCAGTTAGGGTACATTCTCGGTAGGGTGCATGTTAGTTTTCCGGGGTGTTACCAATAGTGCACTGGGGGTGTGTGTGTGTGTGGGGGGGGTACTGGGCACCCAAAAGAGAGATGCTATTGGCTAGTTTTGCATTTAGCTAGAAATTCGGGGAGGTCACAGAGCATCCAGAAGAGAATCATGATTGGCTACCTTGCATTTAGCTGGAATCACGGGGGGTAGAGGGGGGCACAGATCACACAAAGGAGAAGCTGCATTTAGTCAGTTTGCATCTAGCTAAAGTTACCTATTGCTTCACACAAGCGGTTATTATATTTCACCAGCCATGAACATATTTCATTAGTGCTGCTGCTGGGGCTTTTCATTCTTTCCTTCCTTGGCCCCCCTCCCTCCTCTGGTCATGACCCTTGACCGAGACTGGCAGAGAACATGACACTTAGTTTGGTTCAGGCTTGTGGCCTGCAGGGCGGGTCTATATGACGAGTCTTTGCCAATGTTCTGATTGGTGCAAGGGAGGCCAGCCAGGCCTACTCCCCCACACTGTCATTGCCCTAATAAAAGTGGGTTGCTATCTGCAGTACCACAAGGGCCAAACTACAACACTAGCCTGGAAAAGAATTGTTATGCTTGGATACAAAGTGCTATTATATGTACACATACATACTATACATATATGCTCATATACACTACAAATATATACACCATATCCATTGGGAATGCCTCTAAGACTCAATTATAAATGATAAACCTTCCCAGGCCCACCATAGGGGACTAAAAATAATTGGATAATAAAATCTGTCTATCCGTCATATGAGGGAATGTGCAGACTAAGGGACAGATGGGGCATGAGTGTATGGATGGTAAAATAAGGTAACCACATAACTGAGTGGGCTAAACACTTATCTTTGGTCCATGCATTATGCTTTTCCAGGACGATGGGTAAACATTCTCCCCTTAAAAAGACAAAAAGTGGGGGAATGTACTAAGATGAGGCCCTGAAACATAAACCCTTATATCAGAGGCCAGGTATGAAACCTAAAGCCTGAACTAAAGTAATGGTCAAGAAGAGGTCTTTCTCATCTGGATTCAAAACCCCAGTCTCTTCTTCGGGAGAATTGACACATTCACTACAAAAACCTCTGAGATTTCCTGAATTTTTGGAGTTCTACAATTTGTTTCTAGCAAGCACTTGAGATTATCTCTCTCAGCCCTCAATTCAGAAATCTCTTCACCTGTCCTATGCCACGGCTCATATGATTCTGTGTGCCTCCACCCTTTCTGTCTCTCAGAATCACAGCTGGCAACCAAATGACTCAGCAAAAAGGAACTATACGAAATTTGCAATGATATCCCTATCTGACTTAGGGAACTTGATGTCCAGTCTCTAACATGAACAAGAGTTTCCAGAAACTAATCAAGGTCCCAATCTTTACATCCTAAGGGGTCAAACCCCAGCATCCCTGTCTGTGTAAGTGGTCCAACATAAATGGAGCAGCCTTGGCCTGGGAAGACAGTACACCTCTACCCCGATACAACGCAACCCAATAGAACACGAATTCGGATATAACGTGGTAAAATAGTGCTACGGGGGGGGGGGGGGGGGGAGAGGAAACACACTGCGCACTCCGGCGGATCAAAGCAAATTCGATATAACGCGGTTTCACCTAGAACGCGGTAAGATTTTTTGGCTCCTGAGGACAGCGTTGTATCAGGGTAGAGGTGTATATGGCTGACTGACTGTGATTGTGGTATATCTGCAGTGCAGTGTCCAATACACCTCTACCTCGATAGAACGCTGTCCTCGGGAGCCAAAAAATCTTACCGCGTTCTAGGTGAAACCGCGTTATATCAAACTTGCTTTGATCCGCCGGAGTTCACAGTCGTCGTCCCCCGGAGTGCTGCTTTACTGCATTATATCCGAATTTGTGTTATATCGGGTCACGTTATATTGGGATAGAGGTGTATATGTATTGCATTATGAGTATCACAAAGTGGGGTAATGATTGAAAGAGAATTAGCACAGACAGTTCTCTTCCTCCAGGTATGGTCTTTGGTGCTCTTTGCCATTGCTCTTTCTTGAGGTATTCCTCTGGGGAGATGAGAAAGTAGTCTGCTTCTTCTCAAGACCAGTATTGGTTTCTCAAGATTCACAGACTACAACAGTATAAACATTTTACAAACTAAGGAAACACCTTTAAACTAGGGCACCACTGATTTTCAGATCCAATTTGTTTTCAGTCAATTAAACAGAAGAAATTATTCTGTTGGCTGCTTTAATATGAAGCTTTGAGCTTCAAGCAAATGTTGCCTCTCTGTGTCTGCCTTGTTACCAGCAAAATAAGGCTGAAGAAAATGGACAGAAGAGCTGTTCCCTATTTTTTTGCCACAGGGCTGCTTGGCACTCTGAGGGAAAACTGATTTCATTGACAGAATCAATTTGGAACTAATTTCCAATAAGTTCTAAGGGCTTATTAACACAGAAACTGTTCCCCTCTCCAAAGCTATCTAAGCTAGGGTTACCAAATTTCAACAATCAAAAAAGAGGACGGTGGGAGCCCCGCCACTCCCACTTCCCGCCCCCTGACTGCCCCCCTCAGAACTCCCAACCCCCCCCCGCTCCTTGTCCACTGACTGCTCCCTCCTGGGACCCCTGCCCCTAACTGCCCCCCAGGACCTCACCCCCTACCTAAGCCTCCCTGCTCCTTGTCCCCTGACTGCCCCCTCCTGAGACACCCCATCCTAATTGCCCCCCTAGAATCCTACCCCCTACCTGTGCCCTGACTGCCCAAAACCTTATCCACACCCCCACCCCCTGACAGACCCCCGGGACTCCCACACCCAATCCAACCACTCCCCGCCCCCTGACAGACTCCCTCCCCAGAACTCCCGATCCATCTAAACCCCCCTGCTCCCTGACCCCTGACCGCTCCGATCCCTCTCCCCACCCCTGCCCCCTGACAGTCCCCCCAGAACTCCCAACCCCCTGCTCCTTGTCCCCTGACTGCCCTCTCCTGAGACCCCCCCGCATCCTAACTGCCCCCCTAGGACCTTACCCCCTACCTGTCCCAACTGCCCAAAACCTTATCCACACCCCCGCCCCCTGACAACCCCCCCCCAGAACTCCTGACCCATCCAACCCTCCCCCTGCTCCCCGTCTCTTGACTGCCCCCTCCAGAACCCCCCTGCCCCTTCTCCAACCCCCTGGCCCCCTTACCCTGCTGCTCAGAACAGAATGTGGGGCTCCACGCGGAGCCCGACACGCTGCCGGGCTCCCCCACGGAGCGCATAGCCCGGTTCCCGCCCTCACAGAGTGCTGCTGAGCGGCACGCTGGGCAGCAGGGGAGGGGGAGGAGCTCCAGACTGCTGGAGGCCCGATGCGAATGGCCGGCGATCTGCGAATGCAGGGAGGGGGAGCGGGGGAGAGAGAGAAGGGGAGTGATCTGAAGCTGCAAGGGAGAGGAGGGGGGAAGCAGAGGAGGGGCTCTGGCTGCCGGAGCCCCGTGCGAGTGGCTCGATCCGGCTGGCTGCCCTGTCAGCCGTGCCACGCTCTGCATTGGGGGGTGGGGGGGGGGGAAATCCGGACAGTTACAAATTCCCCCCGGACGCTATTTTTAAACTCAAAAAGCCGGACATGTCCGGGAGAATCCGGACGAATGGTAACCCTATCTAAGCCCAATGTTAGGCACCATTTTTGGAGAGTCAAAGACATGCAACCCCATTTTGACCTAAGCAGTTAGCCAAAGTCCAGATCACTGATTTCTTTGACTGCAATCCTCTGTGTGTGTGTATTTGTTTTTTACAAAGAATGTACGAAGTGCTGTTTCCCTGAACACAGAAGGAATCAAAGAGCAGGTGACAATACTTTGCTCACAGCTCCAAACCTCTTTCAGTCTGCACTTCACCCTTTCTCTCTCTAGCTTTTTCTCAAGGCCACAGTACTAGTGCTTCTGCCACTGTGTCTGGTGCTGCCTTGTTTCTCAGCTGCTCTGGTCTTTCTCCTGTTTCTTTCACTGGTTCACAAACCAATAGCCAGAAAAACCCTTCCATGCACATGTGCCTTTCACATGCTTTTGTTTTGGACAGTGACACGTGCCTGTGTTTTGAGTGGTGGCTGCTTTGGTTTCAGCTAACTGGTCAGATAAAGGAGCTACATGGCTCCTTTCTATTTATCTTGAATGAAAGGTAGCTCCACTTCAATATAGTTTAACCCAAGTCACACAAGAATGATTTTAGAAACAGAGCCAAGTGGCTCTCAAATAGCTCACCTAAATTACCTTCGCTCTTGGGTAATTGGCCCATGTCACAAGTTGAAAGAATAAACCAGTTTTAAATACCTTTTATAGTTTTTGTTTAAAAAATAAGCAAGCAAATATAAAATTAAACGTATCACTGAGACTAACCCATTTGAACGTCACTGGACTAATTAGGAATGAAATGATACTACTGTCAAATCAAGGTCACAGTTGAAACTGAATCAGTAGATCAATGGCTTCAGATGCCCAAATCACCTAATTAATACAGCAGATAATCAAATCCATTGGTGAAGTGAGGCCAGATTGCAGTGGAACAGCTTACTGGCATTTTTCCTGCATGGAGGATGCCATTTTGAGAACAAAATGGCGTCCTCAACATAGCGTAACTTCACGCACCCCTTGCATGAGAGATCAAGCTATATAGAGGAGGCCATATTAGAGCAAAATGGTGTCCTCTGTAAAGTATGACCTTGCACGCACCATGCATGTGAGATCATGCTGGTGGGAGCATTCCACTAGATGCCCTGTCAGGGCTACACCACTGATACCAGAAAGAATTTCTCTGTATTAATCCTGCTTTAGGAGACTGCTTTAGGTTTTAGGTGGAGGAATTCAATGTTCCAGTAAGAACAGGGGTCTCAACTTAGTTTTATCTGCATGGCATGTCTAGGAAAGAGAGGAGCACTTTGTTTCAGATGTTGTTGCTGGACCAAGAGAGAGCACTTCTCTGCTGCATGGTCTTGACCTTTCTAGAGATCACTTCCCACTTGCTGTGCCTCAGGGACAACCTCTACTTTGTTGCCAATTAGAGGGCCATACATTCTGACTACAAACAATGTGGCCTAATCCTTTTATGGTCTTTAGAGCATTATGGAAAGTCTTGCTCATGAATGACCATTGCCTTGCAAAATCTGCTGCTATAACAGCATGGAAGATGCACTTCAAAAATACAATAACTAGGATATGTGTTGGATCTAGGCTGGAAAAACTGGTACCAGCTTTCCATCTGGGGTATTGAACGGGGGGGTGGGGTGGGAAGGGGAGGATACTAAGCAGCGATGGCACATACACTCCCTCATATTCTCTCATTAACCTCATAACAGTTACTGCCTTACAAATAATTAAGGAAATAGCTATGGGGCCTATTCAACTAGGTACAAGTTCATGACTTACCACAATGATTTTTAACCTAGAGTCAAGAAGTTGCTTTTACATTTCTGTCAGAATAAATTCCATTTAATATCAGACAATTAAAGTTTTCTCAGGCCCAATTTAATTATGGCCCTATCAATAGATTGCTGTCAATGTGGGAGTGAGGGGGTTATCTAGTGGGGCCACTCGGGGGTCAATCCTGTATCCACTATTATTAAATATTTTCACTGATAACTTGGATAATGAAGTGGAGAGTATGCTTATAAAATGTATAGGTGGTACCAAGATGGGAGGGATTCCTAGCACTTTGGAGGGCATTACCACTTATTATTATTTTATTAAGCAAGACAGGGTATACATTGGTGACTCATTTTAGGTGTTTGTAACATAGAGTCCCAACAGATGAAACTCCATCTGTATAAGGATACCGTAGCTGTTCCAGCTTTACTAACGTGTCCAAGCTGGAGATATTAGTAGAAATGGGATGCTGATGAAGTTAATGTTTCTGATCCCCTTATAAAATATGTATTTTGTCATCACTTAGGTCTGGCGAAGATACAATTCTCCCTTCTTCCCATTGCTGTAAAACTTTGCTTCTAAGGGCTAGATCCACAAAGGAGACTTAGACTCAGCATTGCAACCCCTAATGTTTAGGTGCCCTGCCACTTCATAGAATCCACAGTCCCTATGAACCTGCTCCTGGAATCAGGAGCCTAAGCCACCGCTCACAAAAAATGAGATGGGGCTCCCCCTTATAGCTTTTAGCCCAGTGGCTAGCGCACACACCCATGATGTAAGAGATCCAGTTTCAATTCCCTCTTCCAACTGACGTGGAATATGGATTGGACCCTACCTCTCTCACAAAAGTACCCTAACTACTAGGTTATTGGATATTTTGGGGCGACGGGCACTCTTAATCTCTCCCGTTGAAGCTGTTTCATTTTGTAGCACTAATTAAATGTTCATTGGGCCAGAGAAAGAGTGGGAATGGTTCTCCAGCCCAGTGGTTAGGGCACTCCCCTGGGATGTGGGAGTTTGTGTTCCTGTTCCAATGACTATTTATACGAAATGGAATGGTTTCAAGGGCAGAGATTCTGAGACACCCTTTTCCATCTCCATTGCCTGGGCACTCTCCTGAAAGATGAGAGCTGTGGATGCGAATCCCTGCTTCACAGCAGGAGAGGGGGAATTAAACCCAAGTCTCCTACTTCTTGGGTGAGCACTCGAACTGCTGAACTAAAAGTTATGAGGGGGTGCACCTCTTCCTGCAGGATTGGGCCCATAGGTAAGATAGGCAGGGCACCACCTAATTTGAGGATCCTGCTGGGGCTTTGATGTGAGCAGGGTATCCAGGTGTTTGGACTGAAGTGGCTGTGTGCATGCCCAGTAGCAGTTTTTTAGGTGATTAAGGAACTTAATCGGTAGAACCTTAAGCATCTAGAGACTTTAGACATGTACAGGGCTAGGTGGCAACTAAACAGGGGTTTTGAGGATCTAAATTTTGGACTTAGGCATCTAGTGTGCCAGTTAGGCACCTAAATCCATTTGTGTATTTAGCTCTAAGAGCCTAAGGCACCCAGGGATTGTAAACCAAAGTCCATAAAGCCCAGAAGTGATTTAAGATGTTTGAGAACTGCCTTCCATGGTATATGGATTGCACAATCCTTGATGACACTCTCCAGTTCATTCTTACTAATCACAGAGAAAGTGCTACTGATTTCACAGGATTTCAGCAATTCCTTAATATAAATGAAGCTTAAAATGGATGCTAGATCATGCCAGACCTGTCATTGCCTAATGAGGGAATTTCATTAGGGTGGAACAAAACTTTAGTGTTAGGACAGCTTATTTAAATTAGAGAGAGGCCCGAGGTGCTGATTTCAGATACATATTTATACCCTAGTTCAGGGGGGTTGGGTGCTATTTGGCACCTTCCTTCCTTCAGAGGGAACAGGGAAATGTTCATAAATACTAGCTAGAAATTTCTGCATGGACAGTGCTGTGAAAATGTCTGATTTTGCCAGTTAGGGAATGTTGTGCAACTGAACCACACAGGTTAGAGGCTACCTATTCTATTCTATATAGATCCTTACGCTGTCCTCATCACTGCAGTATCTGAGCACCTTCCAACAGTGCATTAAGACTTAAGTGATGTAACTAACATCTGTCCCATGTGATTCATTCTTTCTCATTCTCCCCCATGGAGGAATTGAAAGAAGAAGAGGTAGAGGACATCACTGAAATACAGTATTTACGATTATGAGAGATACAGTAAAAACTGATCAGCCCCCTCATTCTTATATGATCCCATAATAAGAAAAAAAAATGTTTGGTTCTTAATGAAGTTAGTGGCAAAACAGTTTAAAACAAAACAAAAAATATTTCTTTATATATCATATGATCAGCTGATGGAATTTGCCATTGCAGGAAATCACAGAGTGAAATGCTATAGCTGGATTTTAACAAAGGCTGGATAATCTTATGGCCATTAATAACATGCCTGGTAAAATAAGGATAATCAAAACTCAAGCACCAGTGGCTAGATGTGCTGTGCGGATTGAGGTTTGTCTTCCTCTGAAATAACAGGCATAGGCCTGAGAGAGAGAGGAACTAGATTTAAAAATCTGATAGCTCAATTTTCTCTGTCACATCCTATATTCTAGTTACCTGCAGTAATATTAGCACTTTCATGTTCAATTCCCAAACATTAATTAATCCTCACAACATTCCTGTCATGTTCGTTAATGCATCACTGTGGATGTGGGAAACTAAGACACAGAGAGATGAACTAATTTTCCCCAGTCACAGAACAATTATAGGCTGATCTTATGTTTCCTACTGCTGCCCTCTGGCCCCTGCTCATTTGCTTCACAAATTGTCAACATGCAGGTTTGAGTTTTCAACTGAAAGGTAGCATCTCTAGGTATGCAGTTCCTGCTAGCACCATGCTGGCCCATTGCTTCAGTACTGACTCAGAGGGAAGTCTGCCACCTGCTGAATTATATTGCACAATGCAATTTACACCCCCCCCCCCCCCCCCGCAAATGGTAAAAGAAATGTGCTGATATCAAATTAACCACGTAGTTACACCTCTTTACCCCCCCGCCTGTGTGTCTCTCCCTTCCCCTTGGTTTGGCTGTTTTGCTACCACACAGCTGCAGGGCCTAGTGACTATGGAGGGCTATGGAACAGGAGGAACGTAGACCAAGATCCTCCAAGGCATTTAGGCTCCTCGCTTCCACTGATTTCAGCGGAAGTGAGGAATCATTAGAGGATCTGGGCCATGGGGTAAAACCTCACCCCGTTCTTCCCACCTCCTGCTCTGGAGCCTCTCCTTTACCCCATTCACTGCTTTTACTCTCCCCTCAGCCCAGCCACTTCCTCCTGACCAGAGGCAGGGCTGGAGCAACCACTGGCATGAAGGGCACTCTGACTTCACACACCTAGACACCAGTGAGAGATGGAAGCCATGGCAACTAAGGGCAGAACGGCTGCAAAGCCTATCGAAGGAAGGCAAAGGGCGCTGGCAGCCATGTTTACTGAGGGCACCCTGGCTTCCCAGTCTATGGACGGGCATGGGCGATGGCAGCCATGTTTACTGAGGGCAGCCTGGCTTCCCAGCCTATGGATGGGCAATGGCGATGGCAGCCATGTTTACTGAGGGCAGCCGGGCTTCCCAGCCTATGGACGGGCATGGGCGATGGCAGCCATGTTTACTGAGGGCGACAAACGACGGGAGAAGCTGGCGGGGATTGGCTGAGCGGCTGTCACCGACCGCTTCCTGCAGGGTCAGGGGTGGGAGGCCGGAGGTGAGGCGCAGTGGCCGGGACGGGGGTGAGTGAGTATCGGGGGGCGGCTCGGTCCCGGGGTGCTGGGCTGTGGGGAGCGGAGAAGTGGGACTCGGCCTCTGGGCTGGAGCGTGGGGGATGAGGGGGAGGTTGGCCCCTGGGTGGGGGTTGCAGGGAGGGAGAGTGTCGGGGGGGAGGGGGGAGCTTGGCCCCTGGTGGGTTTGCAGGGAGGGGGAGGGTCGGGGGGGAGTGGGGAGCTTGGCCCCTGGGTGGGGGTTGCAGGGAGGGGGAGGGTCGGGGGGGAGGGGGGAGCTTGGCCCCTGGGTGGGGGTTGCAGGGAGGGGGAGGGTCGGAGGAGGGGGGAGCTTGGCCCCTGGGTGGGGGTTGCAGGGAGGGGGAGGGTCGGGGGGGAGGGGGGAGCTTGGCCCCTGGGTGGGGGTTGCAGGGAGGGGGAGGGTCGGAGGAGGGGGGAGCTTGGCCCCTGGGTGGGGGTTGCGGAGAGGGGGAGTGTTGGGGGGGAGAGGGACTTGGCATCTGTGCTGGGGTGTGTGTGGGGGGGAATGTCAGGGAGAGGAGGTGGGGGACTCGACCTTGGGGTGGCGGTGAGTATCAGTTCATTGGAGTGTGTAGGGGTCAGTCCCTAGTCTGTGTATGCTGGGGGTCAGTATCAGCTCTGTCTCTGGTCTGAGTGGGTAGGGTCATTTGTCAGTGGGGTTTGTGGGGTGTCAGTCCCTTATCTATGTGTGGTGGTGGGGAATCTGAGGGTAGGAGGGCATGCACAGATATTTTCTTAGAGTGTTTTTTTCTTCTCAGCCTGTTGGTTCTGGTTACTTGTTAACAATGGTCTCTGTGGAAAAACGATCACCCAAATAACAAAAGCATGTTCTGCTGAAAAAGGGGGAAATTATTAAACACAAGGAACTAAAAATCTTCCTTCAGTCAAATTTTAGAGAGAGAAGGGAGTGGGCGAGGGAGAGACTTGAACTTATAGATGTTGGACGTTTCCAGGCTCTTTATAAGGACATTTCAAGGGCTGTGCGGACCTGCTGTAACTATCTGTATGAAGGTGATTTCAAAACCTGAGACACTTGAATGGGTCACTTAAAAAAGAGCATATTGCAAAATAAGGCTCTGATTGAGCAAATGCAGTGGCTCTCAACCTTTCCAGACTAGTGTATCCCTTTCAGGAGTCTGATTTGTCTTGTGTACCCCCAAGTTTCACCTCACTTCAAAACTACTCGCTTACAAAATCAGACATAAAAATACAAGTGTGTCACAGCACACTACCACTGAAAAACTTCTTTCTTTCTCATTTTTACCATATAATTATAAAATAAATCGATTGGAATATAAATATTATACTTACGTTTCAGTGCATAGTGTATAGAGCAGGATAAACAAATAGTTTTCCATTTGAAATTTTAGTCTGTACCGACATTGCTAATGCTTTTTATGTAGTCTGTTGTAAAATTAGGCAAATATCTAGATGAACTGATGTACCCGCTGGAAGACCTCTGCGTACCCCCAGGGATACACATGCCCTGGTTGAGAACCACTGCTTTAATCCATATGCCAAATTACTTTATTCACATATGCTTGCAAAGCAAGCGTTCGCTGGTTTGGAACCTAATACCTTAGCTGTATTAGAAATACCACCGTAAATGATTAAGACGGAAAGAAGTTTCAAAACTCTATTTGTTTATGCTATGCATTTTATTGACTTTTTCCTTTTGTTCAGCTTGTAGGTAGAGGCACATCTTCAGCTCCTGTGAATGGGCTCAGCATCAGAGAGGTCAGTTGAACTGTGTCCATTTACATCATCTGAGGATCTGGCCCTGAAAATTAACTAGTCTGTTTCATGTAGGTTCTCCTGCACTAGTACAGTGCTGCAGTGTTTGGGCTAAAAACATTTCCAGGAAATGTTTATTGGTTTGTTTGTTTTTGTTTTTGTTTTTTAATTCCAGTGTCAGGGGGGAAACCTGTAATAGAAATGGTGGTCTTGAGTTTTGCAAATTATTATTTTTTAAATTATTTTGGGACCAAATTAAAATGGAAAGTGGCCCTTTAAAGATATTGTTGAAACACCCACCGCAAAATTCTTCATAAGGTGGACAAACTGTAAAAACCTGCTCTTAGAATCTCCTTTCAATTCAGTAGGACTTGTAGGGTCTCTACCTGTCTTTATATCAAGTGACCAGCACCCTCAACTTCCACTGTCTTGGATCCAGGGCTGGCTCCAGCATTTCTGCCGCCCCAAGCAAAAAAAAAAAAAAAAAGCTGCGATCACAATCGCGACCGGCGGCGGCAATTGGGGGGGAAAAAAAAAAAAAAGCTGCGATCGGCGGCAGCAGGTCCTTCGCTCCCAGAGGGAGTGAGAGACCTGCCGCCCCCGAATTGCCGCAGGTGCCGCCCCTCTCCCTTGGCCGCCCCAAGCACCTGCTTGTTAAGCTGGTGCCTGGAGCTGGCCCTGCTTGGATCTGACTATGGTGGGAGAAATGTGGTCAATAAGGATTGTTATGGTGCCACTTCCCTGATGTAATCTCATAGGCTCATCAAACAGTTCTCTCAAAAATGCAACTGAGGGTCATTTTATAAAAGCAATAAGATGTGGGGAGGCCAAGGACTGAGCAGGCACAGAGGCTGACCTATGCTTTCTTGGATCTGGATGTGGTCCCACCAGCTTAGAGGTGGGACAGTGTGGGAAAACATGCTGCTGTTTTCATTTCAGTCTTCAGGATCTTCAGGCTAATGCCTTTCACTAGCACTAGGTCAGTGGTTCTCACTTTTGTACTGGTAACCCCTTTCACATAGTAAGCCTCTGAGTGCGAGCCCCCCTGTAAAGTAAAAACCCTTTGAAATATATTTTACACCATTATAAATGCTGGAGGCAAAGCAGGGTTTGGGGTGGAGGCTGACAGCTTGTGACCCTCCCATGTAATAACCTCATGACCCCCTGAGGGGTCCCGATGCCCAGTTTGAGAACCCCTGCACTAGGTTCAAATAACCCCTAACCCATTCACATGCACTTCATTTTAAAATGGTAAGATATTGGGAAACTCTGTGATTACACAGGCTATTTCAACCAAGTTATGGTGTGTTTGCAGCAGGCAGTCTCCACTCCTTCCTCTCTCAATATGTAGGTCAAGGAGTATTAATAAGCTTGTAAAAAGCAGTAGGTTTCAGTGGATTTAAAAGGAATATCCTCAGACTTTCTCTCCAGTGTTCCTATTTATAGCCTTCAGATGTTGGCAGATATGAAAAGATCTGCTGCTGAGCTTTGCCCGTGCACCTCAGCCCTGAACCACAGCATTTCCTTCTTGCCCAGTTATAATAGAGTCCGAGTGTGCAGTAGACATATGGGGGATAAGGAGGAGTGTTACCAAACCCTTTAATCCTGAGTCTGGTCAGAATTAGAATGTGAGAATCCTGCTGGGGAACATTACTGTACCAATCCCTGCCACATCTGAGACCTCTTTTGTAAGCCATCAAAAATGAAGCAGTTCTGTCCCTGTTCTTGTTTGTTGGCATTTTTTATGATTGGTGCATTTTTTAAGTCTTTTATTTAAGATCCATTACAATAAAAATGGAGAGAAACAAGTAAAATACATTTGTATATGAGAAATTAACTTTTAAATATCTATATTGTAGTAGGTCATTCAAGATAGGAATCCCATTATTCTGAGCACTGCACAAATATCTAAGATGCAATCCTTGCCCAAAGAGTTTAAATTATAAGAAATATTCAGGTCTTGACAGTGACCTGCCCCTATCCTAAAAAGAAGAGACAGTCTTCTCAGCCCCTATCCTAAAAAGCTTACAGTTAAAATAAAAAATAAACACCACATAGCTCTTATATATCACTTTTGAGCAGTAGATCTCAAAACATTTTAAAAAGTATTCTTAGATTTCTTTGCATGTACATATCAAAGTTAGATGACCATATCCACTTGCAAAGCTCTAATTTACTTCTAATGTTCTAGGCTATTCTCTCCAGGAGCCTGATCCCAAAGACCATTGAAGGCAATAGAGTCTTTCGTTAAGGCACTAACAGGGTTCAAGGATTTGTTCTGAACTTGTTGGAGTAATCTCTTTTTATTGTAGTATCTCCTCATACATTGTTCTGACATTCATAATACTAGCCCAGACAATTTCTTGTAATGTTTACTTTAAATTCTTACCTTCTAAATCCTTCATGGGGTCTATTTCTGGTGTATACAATCTGTTGTTGTTGTTTTGTGTTCCTGTGGTGTGTAAGGCATGCAGATACCATAGTGATAGGCATGTTAGAAATCCCTAAAATAGTACTGGTTAGAGGGTAGATGTTTATTAAACTTGTTCTTTGTGTTTCAGGAAGAGCTGGGAATCTCCACTCTTTACCCACAATGTCTGGGATCGGCAACAAGCGGGCGGCGGCAGAGCCTGGCCCCTCTGGGCCCCCAGAGAAAAAGGCAGGGGTCGAAGACTCGGGAACCACAGTGGAGACCATTAAGTTAGGAGGTGTTTCCTCAACGGTATGTATATCTATGGCACCCCACTCAACCTCTTTCTTAATGGACCCCCAGCTCATTGATCCCAGCCATGTCCTGCAAGTAATACAACCAACCTCCTAGCCTCCACCATGTTATTTTGTTTTCATCCTCACCCAGGCCCAAAGACCTTGCTCAAAGGCCCTTTTATAGAAAGGGGTAGAACAGGCCTGTGCTGCATTAACTGCACTGATGTGATTCTCACCTCTGCACAGGAGGAGCTGGACATCCGGACGCTGCAAACCAAGAACCGAAAGCTGGCGGAGATGTTGGACCAGCGGCAGGCCATCGAGGATGAGCTGCGTGAGCATATTGAGAAGCTGGAGCGGCGGCAGGCCACCGATGATGCCTCTCTGCTGATTGTGAACCGCTACTGGAGTCAGGTTCGTGGCATGGTCTGGCGAGCTGTCTTGTCCTCTCTGTTGTCCTGTCTCATTCACTCTGATGCTATGCAAGTTATGTATCTTCTCATTGTCCCTTCTTCCAGTTTGATGAAAATATCCGCATCATTCTTAAACGCTATGACCTGGAGCAAGGTCTTGGAGACCTTCTGTCTGAACGAAAAGCCCTGGTGGTGCCAGAACCAGAACCAGACTCAGACAGCAATCAGGAACGTAAGGATGAGAGGGAGCGAGGTGAGGCCTTGTGCCATGTAGTGATCTGTGGCAGTTTGGGAAGATGGACTTCATTGAGGGAAGTGTTGATGTTCTGTGCCCTATGGGAAAATGAATGATTTGCAGATACTGGTGACTACTTCTCCCACTACACACAAATATACACTCGTCCATTTCCTTCACTTCTGTCTCCCAGGGGAAGGGCTGGAGCCAGCATTCTCCTTCCTAGCTACCCTGGCCAGCAGTACCAGTGAGGAGATGGAGTCTCAGCTGCAGGAGCGTGTGGAGTCCTCCCGCCGAGCTGTCGCCCAAATTGTGACAAAGTATGACAAGCTTCAGGAGAAGATGGACATGCTGTCTCACAAGCTAAATAGTGGAGGTATGACAGAGCCGGTTGACTGTGAGGGCCTATGCTCGCAAATTCCAACTTTCTTAACACATTGAGTCAGGGATGAACCAGTTCTTGCCATGTAAGTGGTAAGGGCCAGATTTTCCCTCTCAGACTTAAGCATCAAAATGAAATGCCCAGGTTTTCCAAAGCACTCAGCACCCATCAGCTCCTATTTGAGAACAGTGGGGTCTGTTGGCTGCTGAGCTCTGTTGAAAATCTGTCCCTCCGTGCTAAAGTCCTTCTTCAGATAGTTAAACTACTTGAATGCTGAAAACTGTGCCTTGTATGTGGGGTCTAAGTGGAGGGCACCTGTTGATCCACTTGGAAATACTTAAGTCCCAGTGGAACCATATAACCCTGACATAATCTGCCACTACACAAAAGCTGTTGCCAAGAGCAGCAGTGTGGAAATTATATTCAAAGTGGAAATGATGGAAACTGGTACCGTCCTCCTTCCTTTCACAATTCACCAGCAACGTGGGCTGCTGGAGGACAGTTCTTGGATTCCTTGTGGTTTGAGGCAATAATTCACCTGGACAAGATGTTAGCTGTCTGATTCCTTGGGTTTGTAACTATTTGACACAGAGATGTATGGTAACCACATAGCGCTGAGGGAAGATTGCAAATTCCAAACGGGCTAATTCCTTGAAAAGGTTCTTTGTGTAAGGTTCACATGAACTCAAGAAAAATTTTGCAAAAGCAGCTGAGATTTCCATGTCTTTCACCTAAAAATAAAAATGACCTCAGGTTCACTTAATTCTCAGGCTCTGTTCCCTGAAAAGTCCTGAGTTTGTATGTTTAGGAAAGCCTCACTCAGCTCTGCACAACAGACAATGAATTCTTGCTCTGTCCATAATTTTCCCCACTGTCCAGAGGTGCCTAAATGTCGCAGTACACATGGTATTTGGGAGCCTGCTAATTGAAATGGCATAATAGATAAGAATTAAGGGTTGAGCAACTGTCTTCGTTCAGATTCCCCTCCACTTTTCTCTTTCCACCATCCTAAATAGGTTTATTGTGTTTCCCCTTCCCCTTTGCTTGCTGAATTGAAGACACTCGTCCATGACTCCCTTTTCATTCCCCCCTCACCCCCTTCCTTCAGATGCGTCATTGGTGGATGAAGCAGTCCAGGAACTAAATTCCTACCTTGCACATGAAAATGGACGGCTGCAGGAACTGGCTGATCTACTCCAGGAAAAGCACCGAATCATGTCTCAAGAGGTACAAGAAAGAAAAACAGAATCTGTCTTTGTGTTTGTGCTTATTTGAGCCCTGTCTGGAATACTGAACGATTCTGGTTACTGTCGCCCAGGAAGCATGTTATTGCCATCGAGAGGCTGAACTGTAGAGCACCAGGGATGATTCAGTCTGAAGAATTCAAGTTCTGAGCAAAGGTTAAGGGAGGAGGAATTAATTTTGGAGAACTGTAATGTGCACTGTACTTCTATGTGATTCTGAAGCAGAATCATGTGGTAAAGTACCTGGCAAACTTGACTGGAGCAATAAACTGATAAACTAAGGCTGTGAATCCAACACTGCTGCTTATCCTAACCCATGCTCCCCTTTGTCCCTTGGCTGCAGTTCTCCAAGTTGCAGGAGAAAGTAGAGATGGCAGAGTCGCGGGTGTGCGTGCTGGAGACCATGATCGACGACCTTCAGTGGGATATTGACAAGATCCGCAAGAGAGAGCAGCGGCTCAACCGACACTTGGCTGATGTGCTGGAACGGGTAATCGCCAAGCCCTTTGAAAGGAGATGCAGGGCTAGAGCAGTTCGGAGCCCAGCAACACCTGTTAACATCTTCATAGGGAATATTGCTGAGAGAAAGAGAGGGGAATCTTTATGGAGCCTTCCTCTACCTTACTAAATCACTGCTAATAGACGTGAGCTAAGGATGGAGTTGACTGTCTTTTGTTTGCATGAATGGTTTAGGAAGTGGGGCAGGATTCAAGCACTACACACTTTTGTTACAAAATCTTTATCCTCATTGCAGGTGAATTCAAAAGGTTACAAGGTATATGGCGCTGGGAGCAGTCTCTACGGGGGTACGATCACCATCAATGCTCGCAAGGTAAAACCTAAGGCCGTGGGGTTGGCGGGGTGAGGGGAAGCTTTGATTGGTGAAGGCGAAGAAGGGTGGTGCAGTGGTTAGGGCAGTAGCCTAGGGTTGTGGAGGCCTGAATTTGAGCCCCTGCTATGCCACAGACTTCCTGTGTGACCTCAGGCAAGTCACTTAGCTTCTCTGGGCATCAGTTCCTAATCTCTAAAACAAGGATAATAGCACTGTCCTATATATGTCACAAGAGTTATGAGGATAAAAACATTAAAGACTGTGAGGTGCTCTGATACTATGGTATTTTGGGTCATATGAGTACTGTAGATAGATGCAAAATGGGTTTTTTCAATACATTAAAAAAAACTCTTGTGTTTCTTCTTCAGTTTGAGGAAATGAACGCTGAGCTGGAGGAGAACAAGGAGCTGGCTGGGAACCGCCACAGTGAGCTGGAAAAATTGCGCCAGGATCTCGAAGAGGTGACGACACAGAATGATAAACTGAAGGTATGAGCAAAATTCTCTGGGGGGCCTGAAGACGGATGGATGTGATTGGCTCCTCTCTGTTTCACTCTGTTGAATCTGTGTTAAACCTCTTTAGTACCTTCTGTGAAGCTAGATTTTCTGGTCAGTCTCTGTCTCTGTTTCAGGCACATTCTCTGTGCTTGGATGATATTTTACATGCAATAGGCCGGGATGCTAATGGGAACCTGGGGTTTTGCTGTGACTGGCATTCCTGATATAATGGTGACACCATGTGGTCAATAAAGGGAATCGTAGCTGTCTGTTTCCTGTTCTGTGTGTTGGTTTTATTGATTCACTGCATCTTCAGTGACCACCTGTCAACACTAATAACTGCCCAGAAGGACAGGGGTTACGTTTTTCCCCCCAGCTCATAGTTTGGTTGCGGGGAACTAATGCAGAGCTCAGTGCTCAACAAATCCAATTATCTGACAGAGAGAGAGAGAGTCTCTAGTGAATGGAAGTGAAAGAGGAGAAAAGGGGGTTTTAGAGTTTCTGCAATGGGTGGAACAAACTGACTCATAGAACTGTTCTAACTTGATGCTACTACATTTTTAAGACCTATTTTTTGTTTGTTTGTTTTTCAAAATTGCTTGCACTGCTGCCTCTGTGAAATGAATTGTCAATTTCAGTCTGGTTCTTGGTAGTCCACATTATAGAAATCTCTTCTCCTCCAACTGACAGCCTGGGTGACAGGAAGATGGAGTGAGCCAGGAGAATGAGTTCTCTCACTCCTAGAGCTGGCAGGCATGCTAGCTGTGTGGCGAAGGGAAGTTTTACAATGCTGCTGTCTGTGCGGTGTCTCTGGACTCCAAGCTGTTAAACCAGTAACTTTAATCAGCACTGAATTCATACAGATAAAAAAATTCCTGCAATGGGATAGTTCACAAAGCCATTACCTTGCCCTGTGGAAATTCTATCTAGTCAAAGAAAGGATGTGGAAGGAGAATGGGCTTTGGAGTTCTGTTATCTCCCTGTGTTTGGAATCCACTCTGAGGTAACATTTCTATCCTCTCCGCGTCTCTCCTTTTCTTCATGGGACTGTATGTCTCTGCCCAGGTGGAGTTGCGGAGGGCGGTGGAAGAGGCTGTGAAGGAGACTCCTGAGTACCGCTGCATGCAGTCCCAGTTCTCGGTCCTGTATAATGAGAGTCTCCAGCTGAAGGCACATCTGGATGAGGCACGCACTCTGCTTCACGGCACTCGCAGCACACACCAGCGCCAGGTGGAACTCATTGAGGTAACCACCTCATTCCTCCATCTTCTCCTCTTTGAGATCTCCCACTCTGACTGGCCCCTGGCGTGAACCAAGCCCTCTGCAGTTGTCTTTGCAGGCTCAGTTGTTCTTCTGGTTTTTAGGAGGGTAGTAATCCTCTCCTCTTTTATAAAAGCAGGTTGATGAGGAAATGTGAGACACCTAGATCATAGCACTTATGTCTCTCTCTCTCTCTCTCTCTGTGTCCCTTCTTGCTCCCCAGCGGGATGAGGTCAGCCTCCACAAGAAGCTGCGCACAGAGGTGATCCAGCTAGAGGACACTCTGGCACAGGTCCGCAAGGAGTATGAGATGCTGAGGATAGAGTTTGAACAGACTCTTGCTGCCAATGAACAAGCAGGTACCCAATTTTGTTTGTAAACAGAGGTTGCGTTTCAGAAAGCTAAGGCACAAAACGAGTCATGACCAGCAAGGGACATAGACAATAAGAGGAGGTTCTAAAAGTACATTAGAAGTAAGAGAATGATGGAGGAAAGTGTTATTCCACGACTTAATGGGGAAGGAGAGCAAATAATGGATGACACAGAGAAGGCTGAAGTGTTTACTTCCAGTCTTCACTTTAACTGTGACCAAATGCTTAACATCATTAGTATTAACAAAGGATAAGGATCTTTGGTAAGAATACGCAAAGAACAAATGAAAAAAATCATAGATATTTTACATGTATTCAAATTAGCCAGGCCTGGTTAAATTCGCCCTCGGGTTTTTACTTCACTACGGTGAAGACATCACTGTAAGTCGATCTAAGTATGTCGACTTCAGCTACGTTATTCACATAGCTGAAGTTGCATAACTTAGATTGATTTCCCCCCTCCCCCACAGTGTAGACCAGGCCTTAGGAAGGAAAAATCAAATGCACAACTACAAAATGGGGAATAACTGGCTAGGTGGTAGTACTGCTGAAAAGGGTCTGGAGTTATAGTGGATCAGACCTACCATGAGTCAAGAGTGTGATGCTGTTGCAAAAAAATCAAATGTCATTCTGGGATATATTATCAGGAGTGCCAGGTGTAAGATACAAGGGATCATTGTTCTACTTGGCACTATGAGGCCTCAGCGGTAGTACTGTGTCTAGTTTTGGGCACCACACTTTAAGAAAGATGTGAACAAACTGGAGAGAGCCCAGGGGAGAGCAACAAAAGTAAGAGGTTTAGAAAACATGGCATATGAGGAAAGGTTGAATTAATTGGGAATGTTTAATCTAGAGAAGAGAAGGCTGATGGGGGATGTAACAGTCTTCAAATATGTAAAAGGTTGTTATAAAGAGGAAATGATCAGGTGTTCTCCATGTCCACCGAGGGTAGGATAAGAAGCAATTGGCTCAGTTTGTAGCAAGGGAGATTCAGGTTAGATATTAGGAAAAACTTTCCAACTGTAGGGATAGTTCTTCTTCGAGTGCTTGCTCATATCCATTCCATTAGGTGTGTGCGCGCCGCGTGCACGATCGTCGGAAGATTTTCTACCCTAGCAACACCGGCGGGTCAGCTGTGGAGCCCCCTAGAGTGGCGCCTTCATGGCGCTGAATATATACCCCAGCCGACCCGGCGCCCCCTCAGTTCCTTCTTACCGCCCCTGACGGTCGTTGGAACTGTGGAGCGCGGCATAGCTGTTCTCCACTCTCCCTAGCTTAGTTAGTTATTCGCAGTTATAGTTATAGTTATAGTTCTGGTGTTTATAGTTAAATAGTTGAATAGTTTTTAAAAGTTGTTCTAGTTGTTCTAGTAGTTCAGGGGATTAAGGGGGTCGTCTCCCCCTTTCTCCCCCGGCCGCGGGGCCGGGCTCCTGCCCAACGCTCCCGGCTTCAAGCAGTGCGCCTCCTGCGCTAAGCCTATGCCCACGAGCGACCCACACGACTCCTGTCTGAAGTGCCTGGGAGAGTCCCATCAAACAGATAAGTGCAAGATCTGTAAGGCCTTCAGACCGAGGACCAAGAAGGAGCGGGACTTTCGGCTCCGGCAACTCCTGATGGAGGCGGCACTTAGTCCGGACGCTCCCCCTACAAGTCAGGCCCCGGCACCTAGCGCCTCGGTGCGCAGTGCCCCGGCGGCACCGGCCATGCCGACCACGCGAATGGCGTCGGACAAGCCTCCCCGGCACCGGACCTCGTCGGCACCGCAAGCACAGAAAGTGCCTCGATGCCGGTCATTATCCCCGGGGCATAAAAAAGCCCATAAGACGGGGACCTCCGTGCCGAAGACGCCGGCTCCCCCAGTGCCGGGGGTAGAGCCGAGTCCGCCGGTGGAGCACCGAAAACAGGTGCCTCCAGCACTGTCGACTCCGGCGCCGAGGCCGTTGAGTCCGGTGCAGATAGCGTCTCCACCGAGACCGGCGGTGATACAGTGCCTCCCGTCGACTCCAGAGACCTTCGCGGCGGCGAGAGACTTAATAGCTCTCACGGAGCCGGCACCGCCTCAACCACCGGCACCGACGGCACCGTTGACTCGCCCGGTCCAGTCGAGGGGGAAACCTGCCTTGATGCGCCCTCCATCGCAAGGGCTGGACCCTCGGCACCGGTCCAGGTCCCGAAGCAGGTCCCCACGCCGCTCGCAGTCCCGGCGCCGAATATCACCTCGGCACCGGTCGTACTCGCGGCCAAGATCTTCGTCGCGGCACCGCTCTACGTCTCGGCACCGCTATGATCGTCGGCACCGATCAACGTCGAGACGTAGTTCTCGGCACCGCTACGGTCGACGCTCGACGTCGAGAGGCCGCTCCCGGCACCGGGCATACTCCAGGTCCTCGTCGAGGTCCAGATCCGGCTCCCGGCACCGACGAGGTCATCGGCACCGATCGCGGTCCCGGCACCGTTCGCCGGCACCGCGTAGAGATAGATCATCTCCGGACCGGCACCGTGCGGCACCGCAGCCCATGGGAATCGTTTCGACTCTCTCGGCACCGCCATGGCCATCGAGATCGGTGTCTCGCTCCTCGGAGGACCTATCGAGATCGGCATACCCCCCTCAAGGGCAAGCCGAGGAACAGGACTTGGGCCATTGGCAGGAGATAACAGAGGACCATTCTCATGGCCCATCTCACTGGTCGTTTTGGACCCCGTGGGCGTACCATCAGGAGCAAGGGGCTCCAATACCTTCGACCTCTCGCTCGGGTCACTCTGTTAGAAGGGCCCCGGAGTCCACCATCTCTCGGCCTCCGCCAGGGGGCATGGAGGCTTCCGTGTCCGCACCACCTGACGCCCTGGACCCAAGCGCAGGTGATGCTCCGGCCCAGGAGCAGGGAGACCAGGACCCTCCCTTGGATCCTGTACCACCGGAGGCATCTTCCTCTTCCTCTCCGGATGAGGCAGTGGTGGGCACATCATGCACAGGTCCACCTCCAATAGATCTTCGGGCTCACCAGGATCTCCTGCGTAGGATGGCCCGTAATATGGACCTGCAGACGGAGGAGATAGTGGAGGTGCAGGACCCTATCGTGAATATCCTCGGAGCGGATGCCCCATCGAGGGTGGCGTTACCCCTGATCCGCACGATACAAGCCAATGCAGCTACGATATGGCAAACTCCTGCCTCTATCCCACCCACAGCGAGAGGGGTGGAAAGGAAATACTTTGTTCCATCCAAAGACTACGGGTACTTGTATACCCACCCCCAACCGTGTTCACTGGTGGTGGCATCAGTGAACGCAAGGGAGCGCCACGGTCAGCAGGCTGCAGCGCCTAAATCGAAGGAGGCGAAGCGCCTCGATTTGTTCGGCCGTAAAGTTTACTCAGCCGGAGGACTGCAACTTAGAGCGGCGAACCAGCAGGCGCTCCTGAGCCGCTACAACTTTAACTCCTGGAACTCTATGGGGAAGTTCAAGGAGTTGGTTCCCCAAGAGTCCAGGGAGGAGTTTGGAGCCATGGTAGAGGAGGGTAAGAAGGTAGCTCGGACCTCCTTACAGGCCTCCTTAGACATAGCGGACTCTGCTGCGAGAACCCTGGCATCAGGTATCGCTATGCGGAGGATCTCCTGGCTCCAAGTTTCGGGTCTACCTCAGGAACTGCAGCAAACCCTGCAGGATCTGCCCTTCGAAGGACAAGGGTTGTTTTCAGAAAAGACGGACTCTCGCCTGCAGAGCCTCAAGGACTCCAGGACAATCATGCGTTCCCTGGGGATGCATGTTGCGGGCCCTCAGCGCAGGCCATTTAGGCCGCAGCCTCAGCGCTTCTACCCCCCCCCTCCCCCCCGCCTCGTCAGAGACAGGACTCGGCCCGGAGGCGAGGGCGAGGTGGTAGAAGAAGGTGGACCGGCCCTCAACCCGGCCAGAACCAGGGGCCACCTAGACCACCTTCAGGCCCCAGGCAGAACTTTTGAAGGTGCGGTCGAGGACGGCGCCCCAGTCATCCCCCAGGATCCAGCCACCTCCTTTCGAGATCGCCTTTCCCATTTCCACCGTGCTTGGTCCCTTATAACTTCGGACCGTTGGGTCCTTCGCACGGTGGACAGGGGATACGCTATCCAGTTTTCTTCAATCCCCCCCTCCTCCCCCCCTTCCCTGTCCCTCTTCAGGGACCCTTCTCACGAGCAACTTCTTATACAGGAAGTTTCTACGCTCCTTACTATGGGGGCCATAGAGGAGGTTCCAGTGGAGTTAAAGGGCAGGGGATTTTATTCCCGGTACTTCCTCATTCCCAAGTCCAAAGGAGGTCTGCGACCCATCTTGGACTTGCGCGGACTCAACAAATTCGTAGTAAAGTTGAAGTTCCGCATGGTCTCTTTGGGGGCCATTATCCCTTCCCTCGATCCTGGAGACTGGTTCGCCGCCCTCGACATGAAAGACGCATACTTTCACATCGCAATTTACCCACCTCACAGACACTTCCTGCGATTCGTGGTGAACGCGGTGCACTACCAATTTGCAGTCCTTCCCTTCGGCCTATCCTCGGCCCCAAGAGTGTTCACGAAATGTATGGCTGTCGTGGCAGCGTACCTTCGTCGGCAAGGGATACAGGTGTTCCCGTACCTAGACGACTGGCTGGTACGCGGTCGCACCAAAGAGCAAGTTCAAGCTCACGTCCACATAATAATGCACACATTCAACGAGTTGGGCATCCTACTCAACAAGGACAAATCCACTCTAGAACCTACCCAGAGAATAGAATTCATCGGCGCAGTTCTAGACTCCAGACGTGCACAAGCCATCCTGCCAGACAACCGCTTTGGCACCATCACGAGCCTCATTCAAGGGCTCCAGGCCTTCCCAACTACCACGGTGAGGTCGTGCCTTACCCTGCTGGGTCACATGGCTTCCTGCACGTACGTAACCAGGCATGCCAGACTTCGGCTTCGCCCACTCCAGACCTGGGTGTCGTCAATATACCGCCCACATCGGGACAGCCTGAACATGGTGGTCACGGTCCCGAACTCGGTCCTGACCTCCCTCACCTGGTGGCTAGATCACAATGTGGTCTGCGAGGGGATGCCATTTCACGCCCCACAACCCTCTCTGCACCTGGTCACAGACGCTTCATCTCTGGGTTGGGGCGCCCATCTCAACGAACACCATACCCAGGGCCTGTGGACTGCACCCCAGCTAGCCCTGCACATCAATGTTCGGGAACTGATGGCGGTGCGCCTGGCGTGCCAGGCATTTCTCAATCTCCTACGTGGCCGCTGTGTGTTAGTTCTCATCGACAACACCACGGCCATGTTTTACATCAACAAGCAAGGAGGAGCACGTTCGTCAATTCTGTGCCAAGAGGCCATTCGCCTGTGGGACTTCTGCATCGCCCACTCAATCCATCTCACGGCATCGTTCCTCCCTGGAGTCCAGAACACTTTAGCGGACCGACTCAGCAGGTCCTTCCAAACGCACGAGTGGTCTATCCGTCCGGACATCATACATTCCGTCTTCCAGAAGTGGGGGTTTCCCCAGATAGACCTGTTTGCATCTCGAGACAACAGGAAGTGCCACGTGTTCTGCTCCCTGCAAGGTCGAGCTCCGGGCTCCCTCTCGGATGCGTTTCTCCTTCCCTGGAAAGATCACCTGTTTTATGCCTTTCCTCCGTTTCCTCTGGTCCACAAGGTACTGCTCAAATTGCGCAGAGACCAGGCACGGGTAATTCTGGTCGCTCCAGCGTGGCCGAGACAACATTGGTACACCACACTGTTGGAACTCTCGGTTCAGACACCGATCCCGCTTCCATTATGTCCGGATCTCATCTCTCAGGACCACGGCCGGCTGCGTCACCCCGACCTACAATCACTCCACCTCACGGCGTGGCTGCTCCATGGTTCACCCAGGCAGAGCAGCAGTGCTCGCACTCTGTCCAACAGATTCTGCTGAGCAGTAGGAAGCCCTCAACACGGACCACGTACCTGGCCAAGTGGAAGCGGTTCTCCTGTTGGTGCGAACAACGAGCCACGCCCCCGTTGCAGGCACCTATTCCTCTCATTCTGGAATATCTCCTCGCCCTAAAACAGCAGGGGTTGGCGATATCTTCAGTTAGAGTCCACCTGGCCGCTATATCGGCCTTTCACCCAGGGGAACTCGCGTCCTCGGTATTCTCTAACCCGATGGTCGTTAGATTCCTCAAGGGCTTAGACCGGATGTACCCACAACAACGTCAGCCCGTTCCGACGTGGGACCTCAACCTGGTTCTCTCCAAGCTCACAGGTCCCCCATTCGAGCCACTGGCCACCTGTTCACTTCTGTACCTATCCTGGAAGACAGCCTTCCTCGTAGCCATCACCTCAGCAAGGCGCGTTTCTGAACTCAGGGCGCTTACATCTGAGCCCCCTTACACAGTTTTTCATAAGGATAAAGTGCAGCTTCGTCCACATCCTGCCTTTCTCCCTAAGGTGGTTTCTCCTTTTCATATCAACCAGGATATATTTCTCCCGGTTTTTCATCCTAAACCACATGCCACTCGCCAGGATCAACGTTTGCATTCCCTGGACGTACGCAGGGCCCTGGCCTTCTATATTGACCGCACAAAGCACTTTAGAAAGACGACGCAGCTCTTCGTTGCAGTGGCCGACCGAATGAAAGGCTCACCGGTCTCCTCACAACGCCTATCCTCCTGGATTACGTCTTGCATCCGGACTTGCTATGACCTGGCAGGTGTCTCAGCACCGCACCTCACCGCTCACTCCACGAGGGCCCAAGCTTCCTCGACTGCTTTCCTGGCACATGTTCCGATCCAGGACATTTGTAGAGCGGCGGTTTGGTCATCAGTCCACACATTTACAGCTCACTATGCACTAGTGCAGCAGTCCAGAGACGATGCTGCTTTCGGATCAGCGGTTTTGCACACAGCAATGTCTCACTCCGACCCCTCCACCTAAGTTGGGCTTGGGAGTCACCTAATGGAATGGATATGAGCAAGCACTCGAAGAAGAAAAGACGGTTACTCACCGTTGTAACTGTTGTTCTTCGAGATGTGTTGCTCATATCCATTCCAAACCCGCCCCCCGTCCCCACTGTCGGAGTAGCCGGCAAGAAGGAACTGAGGGGGCGCCGGGTCGGCTGGGGTATATATTCAGCGCCATGAAGGCGCCACTCTAGGGGGCTCCACAGCCGACCCGCCGGTGTTGCTAGGGTAGAAAATCTTCCGACGATCGTGCACGCGGCGCGCGCACACCTAATGGAATGGATATGAGCAACACATCTCGAAGAACAACAGTTACAACGGTGAGTAACCGTCTTTTAAGCAGTGGAACAGGTTACCTGAGGAGGTTGTGGTATCCCTGTTCTTGGTGGCTTGTAAGAACAGGTTGGTGTGACATTATGCTCAGTTCATGCAGAGCTGTGAGCCACTGTGTTACCACTCTGCCTTAGCAAGAGTGTGAGCTTTGCTCCTGCTAAGTTGTGTGTCAGTTCCCTGACACTCCGGCCCGTCTGCCTTGCCAGCAAACTCTTCAAGTCTCTGAACCCCAGTTCCCCCAAGATGTCTCCCAGTAGTGTCCAGTCCCTCTCACGGGACACTCACAGCAATTAAGTTTGCTGCGTCCAAAGAGACAGACAGAGCACACATCACAACATGTTAGGTTAGCTGAGGACTCGCACTTAACTTTAATATACAGCCCCGAGATGGTTTTGTACTAAAACAAGAATAAGTTTATTAACAAAGAGCAGAGATTTGTTATACTAAGCAAGAATAAAAGAGACAAATATGGTTACAAATAAAACAAAACAAAACATGCTTTCTAGTGACTAAAACTTAATTTTAGCAAGTTACAATCTTTGTCTAAGCAATTTTCTTTCTTACATCAAGTTGTCAGCATCCCTAACCCTCCATGCTAGGGGATCCAACTTCCACAGGGGTGCTGTACCCAATGTCCCCTCAGTGGTGGATAACTAAAAGATCTTTTTGCTCCCCTTATATTACTCAAAGTCCATTGTCTCTGACTCAGGAGCCAGGAAGGCTTTCTAGGGTGCAGATTCTGTCCCCCAATATGATTGTTAACCGGTTGTCTCCTCTGCTTGTTTAGCTTGATGAATTTGTTTACCTTGCATGCAAAGGTACTCATTGTCCTCTGCCTGTAACCAAGCCAGTCAGACAAGTGAAGACGCATTTCTTTGTTTAGAGCAGGCTGGGTTCATGCGATGCCTCCCAAACACATTTTAAAAACATTTTCAGTGCACCTCTATAAATCTTTGTACATAACCCGTACACACACAGTGATTTCTGGGACCAGTGTGTCACCAGTTTACATATGATACATTATATGACACCTTTGCCCCAACACACAGTTGTCAGGCCCGATGTGAGTTACTTTATTGGAGGGGACACTCTGCCAGGGGCTCCCGGAGTCACAGTTGGACTAACGCCTGTCGGGGTGCTTCAGGCAGGGGGATGGACTAAATGATCTCTTGAGGCCCCTTCTAGCCCGACATTTCTATGATTTCAGCAGAATGCCTTCTTTGGAGCTTTCTCTGCTCTTGTTAAATACTTGTTTGCACTGTTCTGTCTCAGAAAAAAAGCTCCTTAGACATATAAGACAAACTGGTGTCAAGTTATCTTCTGTTTTTCTGGCTGTAGCCAAATGTTCTTACAAGGATTTCCAGTATGTTTGGGAATTAGTTGGTTACTGGCAGTGGAGAGATTGTGTAGGGAGAATATCCCTCTTACACTATCAGAAGCTCTTTTTCTGAGAGAGGGGATTTTGTCTAGGAAATTGGACTTATACCCTGGCATATTTAACTTCCACCAGAGAGGGGCAAAAAGGTATTTTTAAATAGCATTTAAATAAGAGACTTCTGATGGGGTAGCACTGCCTTCCCATACTCAGATTCTTAATGGGAAGAAGAAATCTGTGAAGCAGTGATGCTGAGAGAGACCTACAGTGGTGATTTGTAAGAAGATATGGTGGCAAATAGGACCAGTACAGTTGTCCAAGCCACCATGCCATGGAGTAGGGAGATGAGTCTTTCTCTGTGACAATGCCTGTCCCTGGCACATTTCATTCAGTTCTGGGTACATCTGGGTACAGAAATATACTGATACAATGGAAGGGCTTTTCAAAAAACCAACAAAAATACTCTGAGGTCTGGAGGGCAGAGCTGATTGTGGCCTGTGGTAACTAGCCTGTGTGTTTGTGTGTGTGTGTATATGTGTTTTTTTTTTTTTTAATAGGTCCAATAAATCGGGAGATGCGTCACCTCATCAGCAGCCTCCAGAATCACAACCACCAGCTGAAGGGGGAGGTGCTGAGGTACAAGCGCAAGCTGAGGGAGGCCCAGTCCGATCTGAGCAAGGTACCGGAGCTGGAGACCCTGGGAGAGAATGGGGAAGATGGAGAGGGAGGAAAAACCTGCTACAGCAAAGCATAGGCTACCCATCTGTCTCATAGTTTGCCTGTGTAAATGTCTCTCTGGTGCCACAGGCTTTGGGAAAAGCATAACAGGCCCCAGGGGATAAACTGCACAGTTTTCTACCGGGCTCTACGCAGAAGCCTCTTCTTGGATTGCCACGTCCTACAGAGTGGACCTCCCTCCATGGCTGCATTGTGCTCTGTAAAAGCATTGGCAATAGCATCTGGGAGGGAAACATGCAAGGGAATCCTACAGGGCTGGCAGTGAGAAATGTGTTCTGGCTGAGAACTTCTCCCATTCACTTGATTGGTTTCCCTTTGTTTCTTCCCCACTGCTCCCCTTCCCCCCCCCCCCCAGACTCGCTCCCGCAGTGGGAGTGCCCTCCTGCAGTCCCAGTCCAGCACTGAAGAGACCAAGGAGGAACCACCGGAGGTCAAACAGGAGCCTGATGATTCCTCTGCTCAGGCGTCTGTGCCCAAGGCTGCCCCCGAGGATGCCAGTGATGCCAAGGCCAAGCGAGATGAAGAGGAGAGGGAGCGCGAGAGGCGGGAGAAGGAGAGGGAGCGTGAGAAGGAGAAAGAGAAGGAGAGAGAGCGGGAAAAGGAGAAGGAGAAAGAACGGGAGCGGGAGAAGCAGAAGCAGAAGGAGTCTGAGAAGGAGAGAGAGTCCACCAAGGAGAAAGGGAAGCATGAGGATGGGAGGAAGAAAGAAGCTGAAGTGATCAAGCAGCTGAAGGCTGATCTCAAGTAAGAAGTGCTGTTGAAATTCTTGTTCCTATTTTCCAGCATCGTGCCCTAATCTGGGGTGTCCAGGGAGCATAGCTAGAAACCCCTGATTAACTCCAAAAGCTAGTGTCTTAATTCTGGTAAAGGTAACTCTTTCCATGGGTCACTGGTGGTATGATTGTGCCCAAGGGACACATAGTGGAGGTGGTATTTAGGTCCTCTTCAATCAACAAACCTAACTGGTTGCAGATATCTGTAAGGTGCAGATTTCCAATCAAAGACCACGCTCCTCCTTGCCTTGGATCAGTCACTGAGAAAGTCTAGAGTTTACTACCAAGGTAAGTTCCTCTGCTGCTCTCTTTCCTTCTTCGCGTGAGTCCACTTTAGCATGTCTCTGCTCATCCTCCGATGTATGTTTCTGCATTGTTCCATGTACAGTATGTACATGTGCCCAGGGTAAGACGAGCCCAGTAGTCACACACGAGCCTACGCTGGAAGATGCTGAGAGAATGTCGTTCTTGCGTTCAGGCAGACAGCATCACACCATAGCATTTCTCCCAAATATTCAAATCGGTGCTTTTCTTTCACGGTTGCCAGGAAAGCCCAGGAGAGCCAGAAGGAGATGAAATTGCTGTTAGACATGTACCGCTCGGCCCCGAAGGAGCAGAGAGACAAGGTTCAGCTCATGGCAGCTGAGAAGAAGGCCAAAGCTGAGGTAACAGTGTCCAATCTTGGTCCTCCTTTTTCTCTTGCCCCTCACCATCTAATGGCTGTTCTTGAAATGCCCTCCTCAGGCTTGTTGTAGGGCTGTTGTTTCCTCTTCCGGACTCCAGAATGTCCCTCTCCTTCTTCCTCTGTCAGACAGCTTAATGTTGGGACAGACTGGGAGTGCAGGCAGAGGACTGGCCTTAGAATGGTCCTTCATCGTTGAGGTTGTGAGGTGTCCACCTGACTGATGATTCACTCATCTACCTTTTTGGCAAAGTAATGTTACTATCCTGCATGATGATGTGTATCTTATTGGCGCTCTGGTGTGTGTAAAAGTAATAGAGTGGTTTGAATAGCAAGGGGGAAAAGGCTCCCTGAAGGGGTAGAACTGGGATGAAAATTAAACTTGAATGATTAGGGAGACATTTATTATGGTGCAGTTTGCCTGTGGAATAATAATCTCCCAAGGGAAAAGGTACAAGCCCCATCTCTTGAGGCATTTAAAACTAAACTAAATAATCAGACAAAGATTTGTGATTAAAAGTGAAGGATACTATATCCCAATGATGTGGCAGAGGGAATGTAGATAGGCAGAATGTAATTATCTGTACAGGATTAACCAGGAGAGTAGGGTTAATGTATTTACTCTTATTAACAAGAAAGAGTCATGGAATCTTTAATGGTGATGTTGGTCAAGAATTCAGTTTATATCTCATCCTGTAGATGGAATAAATAGGCCCAAAGAGTTAAAGGTGTTAACATGGCCCTGTCACTGTTCAACATCACACCTTTTGAGAAAAGGTTTGGTATACAGAGACCTCAGCCTGCCTAGTGGCCATGGCAAGCACACCCCTTTTTTTAACCTTTTATTAAAAATAAAGGGAAAGCATTTGAAATGTAAAGTATTACGTAAGGCTTTTATTTTAACATAGCTTGTTCCCTTTCCCCTTAGCTAGAGAGAGTTTTTAGAGGAAAACCCCCCTATGTGACAGTTGTTTAGATGGTATTAAAGATAGCAGTAACTGTTCTTTTGGGGAAAAGAGAAGAAGTTAGTTGAGATGGGCTGCAGCTGCTGTTAAAGTTCAATCCATTTTCTGAAAGACAAGATGAACAAGTTGGTGGGGAGAACAGCAATGATAGAAAATGCAGCTTCTGTTTTTGGTAGTGAGTTTTTCCAGCAGCAAGGCTGCAAGTAAAACAGGTATATCAGGTCTTATCAACCGCTTAGCGATCTGGCAGATTTGTTCCAGTACCCGGTTGTTTAGGGCATTGCTTTTAGTTGCCTCTCTGGTCATAGACTCACAGCAGTGTTGCAAAATATGCACTCCTGGCTGGCTAAACCAGATTCTTCTCAGTTAGCAGGAAAAAGAAGAGGGCTAGGAAAGAAAAGAAATAAAGGTGGGGAAGGAAAAGGACATGTGTGAGAGAGACAGTCTTATATCCCAGGTAGTGTTTGGGATTTAGCCAGAGCCAGTGAAGGTGGCAATGTCATTTGCATCCCTTTCTTGGCCTGGTCTGGTTGGGACATCTCTTGTGATTAGGTCAATGAAGGCCCAGTGGTATTGCAATAGAGCCTTGGTTCCCAGGAGATATCACGGGTGGCAGCTTTGATGGTGAAGCTTTCTCCTTTTCCTTCTCCTTTCAGTTAGCTGTTGTCCCCCTTTGCTTTGCCTTTGCTAATTTTTAGCCCCAAAGACTTTCTGAGGACCCCAAAGGGAGTGATTGGTGGAATAGCCCATCCCCTCATTATTTTGCACTCAATTAGGCCTAATTTCCAACACACCAATTTTGGACCATTGATTTCCAGTCCCAAACTTTTCTTGTTTACTAGGCATGATTTTAAAACGGTCCTTGAATTATATCAGTGGGCCTTTTTGTTTGGATTAATTTAATCTATCTGTTTCCCCTTTGCACCTTTTCCCATCAACATTGATTGTTATAGATTATTGTGACATCTAATCAGTTCTCGCTCTTCACATTTAAGTTTAGTTAGTGTAAATTTGTGGGCCAGTTATTACAGCAACACCTCCAATAGCATGGTACCTCCTAACACCATGCTGGGGAACTGGCCTAGATGAGAAAATGGGTCTTTTTCCCTTTTATTTATTTATTTATTTATTTATTAAAGAAAGGTTTCTCTGTGGTGTTGGAAAATTGTGGGGAAGGTTGATTCCTTAGCAGAGTCCTTCTTGCTGTTCTATTCCCTGCCTAGCCTCAGAGCTCTTTCGCTCCCCCCCCCCCCCCAATCTCATCCCTTTTTTTCCTTGCTGTAGCTGGATGAGCTGAGGCAGAGGGTGAAGGACCTGGAGGACAAAGAGAAAAAAGAAAGTAAAAAAATGGCAGATGAGGATGCCCTACGCAAGATCCGGGCAGTGGAAGAGCAGATTGAGTATCTGCAGAAGAAACTAGCCATGGCCAAGCAGGTGAGAGGAGCTTATGGAAATGCCCTCTTAGTAAGGCCTTCTTGTGGAGCAAACCTTATCAGGATATGGCTGGAATTAATCAAGAGAGAGCACTTCTACCCCACATCCACCACCTCCATCAGATGATATTCCAACTCTGCCCAGGACCATGTAAGGCAATATCATCATGGTGTAACTGGGACAGAGTGAGGAAAGAGTTAATTTCTATACACACACATCGGGCTAGAGTAACACTGCTGAGGCGAGTAATGCGTGGAGTGAGTGAGGAGAGGGAGGGTCAGTCTGTGGTGAGGTAAGATGATGTTTTATTTTTAAAATACACTTGATTTATATAGAGCTTGGCTAAACAGGGACACTCAGGAAAATTAATCCAAATTAACTAAAGTTGCGAACGCGTAGTGGATTAGTTAACTGCATTAAACTCCTGTGTGGCCACTCTGATTCAGAATTAAAGTGGCCTTCATTCTGTTTATCTTAATTCACTTCAGAATTAAAGACAAGCCCACAGTTTATATGATTTAGAAATAGCAACAATTGGTGTAGTCTATATGACACAAGTACCAATGTATAAGGAACAGATACTTTGGCTGATGGGGAAAATCCTGCATTAGGAAAGCAGGATTGTGTGAGGGTGACTAGAGCACCAGTACTTGGGGCATGTCCCTGTTCCTTGTCAGTTAATAGTGGAGATCTTTGATCCCACCTTGCCTGTTTCCTTTGTGAATTTTAAGACAGAATTTGTTAAGGGGGCTGGATGGCTCAGGGGAGCCGTAATGAGCTATGGAGCATTGACTTTTAGATTAATTGACCTAAATTCAAATTCAGCCCAAAGATGTTACCATCTGATGGCTGTTCCTCAACTAAACAGGTCACTGGTCTCTGTCTAGTTCCTAGTGGAGAGGTGGCCATGTAACAATTAGAGCCAACTTTCACCTTTGTTGGCTTTCCTAGCACAGAGATCAAGGACTGAATGCCTGTGGAGATTGAACTACCATCTGTCCCCTAGTAGAGCATCCTTCAGTTCAGTGGTGTTACCTGTTGTTTGGGTAAAGGGAGGTTATCATTCTCTAGGATGTTGATATGCATCTTTCACTATCACTAAATTCTGTTTCTTAAAATAAAGGTAGGGGGTATTGGTGTTTCAGCGCCCTGTAGTGGAGGGGGAAAGAGATTCCAATTACAGTGTGTTTCCATCTCTGTTCTAGGAAGAAGAGGCCCTGCTTTCAGAAATGGATGTCACTGGACAAGCCTTCGAGGATATGCAAGAGCAGAACATTCGCCTTATGCAGCAGTTGCGGGAGAAGGATGATGCCAACTTCAAGCTGATGTCGGAACGCATCAAGTCAAACCAGATCCATAAACTACTGAAGGAGGAGAAGGAGGAGCTGGCAGACCAGGTCCTGACCCTGAAGACGCAGGTAACCAGAAGAGGGGTGATGGGAAAACAGGCTGGGTAGGGATACTCCCCCAATGGATCAGGACAAGCTGCTGCTTAGATTTGTTTTAAACCTCTTCAATGGTGTATTGAAAGATGCCAGTGGTCCCCAAAGTTTTCAGAGTTGTCCCTCCCTTTGCCCCTGTCCCCACTGGAGCGGGGCCGCGGCTCCCGAGGTGGAGGGGGGGAAGGGGTCCACCGCTGGGGGGCGGTTCTGGGGTTGGGAGTGGGGCTGGGAGCGGAGTTGTAGGGGCAGGAGCACAGCCGCGGCTGGGTGCAGAGATGAGGCTGAGGACGGGGCCAGGTGCGGAGCCGGGGCTGTGGCTGGGGGTGGGGCCGGAGCAGAGCTGGGGGCGGGGTGGGGTGGGGCTGGGTGGCGCTCCCTCCGTGCCCCCCTGAACGTTCCTCTGTGCCTCCCCCTCCTCCCCCCGCCAGGGAGCACACCCCACTGTTTGAGCTATGCAATGAGAGATTGTCTGTAAATGTGAAATTCCTCAGAGAGAGGTTCACCACTACCTAGGGCTGGGAGAAGGAAAAGGTGAGGGATTTTTAATCACATGAGAAAAGGTGCTCCTAGGTGCTGTCCCCTCCCACAGCCCTCTTCTTGGAGCCTACATGGAAATGATTCCACTAAGTGCTCTTCCAAAGGAGAGGGATAGATATGTTTAACAACCAGTTATTGGTCTTTGATTGCTGGGTTTAGAAAGGTTTACCTCGGAGCTGGGGGAAGATGTTCCCTTGGTTGAATGTATAGTTTGACCTCTGTTGATAGTCCATGTGTCTGCAACCTGAGAGAGAGAAGTGAGGTTGCAGGAGTGGGAGGAGAGAAAACGCAGTGACCGGGAAATGTGATGGTTGCAGCATATAGTTGTGGAAGTTGTGATCTGGGAAGGAGGAGAAAATTCAAAAACAAAATATCAGCTGGACACGTTCTAAATGTTTCTCTCCCTTCCACCACCCTTCCCGTTTGAAAGGTGGATGCTCAGTTACAGGTTGTGCGGAAGCTGGAGGAAAAGGAACACCTGCTACAGAGCAATATAGGCACTGGAGAGAAGGAGCTAGGCCTCCGAACCCAGGCGCTGGAGATGAACAAACGCAAGGTGAGCATGAATCCTTGGCTCACAAGGTTGAGTGTTCTTCATCCTGTGGCAGGTATGCAAGGCTGCTAGCACTAGATTTCTCTGATGGGTTTTGGTATTCCATGTCATTACACCATTGTGGCAGAAGGCAGAGGAATACCAACTAATGTTCTAATTAAGGCACAATAGACTGATAAAGAATGCAAGGAACGAGAGCAATCAAAGTGGCTTCATGAAAGACTGAGAAGACTGAGGGTAAAAGGAAAACTATACTGCAAATGGAAAAAGAGGAGGCACCCAAATGAATCTGATCAGGGTCTGTTAAGACCTGCAGAGAAAAGATAAAGACAGTAAAAAAAACATAACGACTTCAGAGTAATGAGTGAGGTTTTAACTAATATATCTAGGGGCAATGAAAAAAAGATGGTCTGTTCATAAGGAGTGGAATTAGGTGGACTGGTATCGCTGATTCTACCCTCCTTTCTAAATCTCTTGTCAAGAAAAATATTGGAAAGAAATCTGAACAACTGTTAAGGAAGATAAAAGTATCCCTTTGTAACCAACAGTCAGCTGGTGTCGCATCCTATGGTATGAAGGGAATTTAGCTAAATGATTTATTGATCCACTGACAAATTAAAAAAAAAAAAAATCATGGACAGCTAGTGGGGTGCTGGAAGACTAGAGCAAAGCAAATGAGGGACTGGTCTTCAGAAAAGGAAAAAGAGTGATTGTGGTAGTTCTCTGTCTGGTTTAAATAACAGAACAGTCGCAAAATAGCTACAAGGTAATAGAGCCAGGAGCTACAGGACCCTGGGGACATAGGCTACACATATTTGAAGGGTATAAACACCAACGAGGGTCATTCGTCCTACTCTGTGTATCTCACTAAAGAATTAAACTAAGAAAGGGAAAGTTTAGGCTGACTGTCAAGAACTTGTTGACAATGAAATCTTAGGTTGTTGAGCAGGCCCTCAAGGGAAGTCCTGTAAATCACTTTGCTTGGATCTTCTAAAACTAGACTGGAGGGAAAACCCTGAAAGTACTGTAGGGCACAGTCTTGGGCGAGCAGGGATTGGGACTGGAAGATTTTTCTAGGTTTTTTCAATCTCCAATATCTATGATCCTATGGCCATCTCCTTCGACAGGCAATGGATGCAGCCCAGCTTGCAGATGATCTCAAAGCACAATTAGAGCTGGCTCAAAAGAAACTACATGACTTTCAGGATGAGATTGTGGAGAACAGTGTGACTAAAGAGAAGGATATGTTCAACTTCAAACGGGCTCAGGTACGTGCCATATACCACAGCCCCTCACTGTCCATCTCTAGTAAGTCTGCCTCTGCCTGCCAGAGGAAAACTTCAAAAGGGTCCATATCATACTGCCCTTCTCTCTGCTCTCCAGGTTTTTTCAACTTCATTTAGTTTCAAGCTCCATCCATAAGTCATTTTGGCCCCTGCCTGTGTCCTTTTTCTCGCTTCCCCAACCTTCTACACTCAGCCCCTGTGGCTTGGCCCAGTTTGAGATCTGACAATATTCCAGTACAGATCTAATCTAATCGCTTTCTACTTGTGACAGGCTGTTCTACAGTGCACTGGGAAGAGGGGGTTGGAAGCACAGCATTGGTGTATTTTACCATGTACTTTAAGGGCCCCAGTTCTGTACTCTTGAAGCACAAGCTCTCTGGAGAAATGGCTCCAATAATTTATTTGTTGGTCTCTTATCCTCCTGCAGGAGGACATCTCCAGGTTGCGTAGGAAGTTGGAGACCACAAAGAAACCCGATATGGTGCCCAACTGTGATGAGATCTTGATGGAGGAGATCAAGGATTACAAGGTGAGAAACTCTGTCACTCTCCCCTGTTTACTCTTTCCTAGCCAAAGGGTTTAGTCTTCATTCAGTACTGGCCTTCCCTAGCTGTGTTCTGTCAGCGAAGGCCAGCTCTGAGCTGGAGGAACCACCTTCTCCTAGGACAGAAGGTAAAGTCTGCTTCCCATGGTGGTGTATTGTCCACTTGGGGCACCTGAAAGTTCTGCAAAGGTCTGTCGCGTGTGGTAGCTTAGACTCTCACCACAGCATTTTTCTCCTGCAGGCGCGTCTGACCTGTCCCTGCTGCAACATGCGTAAGAAGGATGCTGTGCTCACCAAGTGCTTTCACGTCTTCTGCTTTGAGTGTGTGAAGACGCGCTACGACACCCGGCAGCGCAAGTGCCCCAAATGTAATGCTGCCTTTGGTGCCAATGACTTCCATCGGATCTACATCGGCTGAGTCTCGTCACGGAGAGACAGAGGCATCGCTTCCGCCGACCACCCAGCCCCTTTCTCTGATTGTCTGTCACCAGCACGACAGTCACTGCTTCTCCACCAACCCATGTTCTCTTCCAGAACAAGTAACCCGGGGTTAGGGAGGGGGGAGAGGCAGGTTTTGGATCTCTGCTCATCTTCTCTTCCTTTCTGCCTTTCCCTTCCATCTTGATGGGACCTCCACCCCACAGTGGTCATTCCCACTCACCCCCTCCACACTGCTGAGTCGGGGTTGCTGCTGTGGAATAATAAAGCCTAACTCAACCCTAACCCCAGGTCTGATAGGAATTGCCCATGGCAGAATAGAGATGAGCCTGAGGCCTTGAAATAGCCTTAGGTATTAAATGGACGATGTTAGGGTAAAACAAATTGTTTTCTATTAAAACCTTTTCCCCTGCTTACAACAAACCCCTTGGAAGGTGGGAAATTTTGTGTCCTTCCTAGAAATGTCCCTCTCTGTGTGTTTGTGTGCTGGTGATTGTTTTTGTAGGGGTGCTTGTGAGGGCTGGGCAGCACACCTAGCTTTTTATTCTTGTAGGCTTGTTCAGCGTGAATAGCCTACCTGTTAAAGGCCCCGAGGCAGAAGGGAACTTAAGCACATGTACTGTTGACTTCAGTGGGAAGACTCGTATGCTTAAAGTTAGGCACGTGGTTAAGTACTTTTCTGATTCAGGGCCAGAATCTGCAAGGAGAGCCGTAGAAGAAGTTGGGGCAGCTGAGAACATGATGCCTTCCCAATCCAAAGGCATGCTGCCGCACACACCTTAATATCAGGAAGGAGAGAGACGGACAGGAGAATCCTCCAGAATAGCATTCCATTGATGAGCCCCATTTGGTCTGGATGAAAGATGGACACTTTTCTGTCCCCTCCCACCTGGCTGGGGCCTCACTAGCATTGTCCTCATTTTCCAGAAGACGATTTGTAGTGGTTACTTTGGTGCAGCTTTGCCACAAGGACTATTCTTGTACTACACAAACTCCAATAAAAACTGTGGTTCCATTTGTTTTGCTGTTTTTCTTGCCTGTGAGTAGATTTTAATTCTTGCTCCCGGTGCAAGATGAACTTTAAAAAGCCCTAATCCAGTCATTGAAAGCACTTCTTTTAAAAAAGCTCTTGGCTTCCACAGCAGAAAGAGCAGTTCTTTCTCCTCTAGTTACCTTTTACCGTGCCAGTGCCCCCTCACTCCTATCCTGTTACCCTGGTGCCTGGGCTTCCTTCAGCAGGGATAGTCTGTTGAGCTAACTTGAGCAGGAATTTTGCTAAGGTGTAATCACCTTACTCTTGTTTTACCACTGACCCCCAAAGTTAACATTTGAACCCCATGTCTTTGGAAGTGATAGGGTGGTTCCATAATTCACTTCACTTCTTAATATAGTTAGTGAGGGGTGTAAACCCCACACTGGTACTGAGAGCTGTACCAGGTGCCTGAGAGCTCAATTATCCCTCCTGCTGGCACCTGGAGGGGAGTTAAGTAGGTCAGTTATCAGGTCCACCTGGAAAGGAGTCAGGTTGCTTTACAAGGATTGAGAAAAGCTCAGTTAGGGTGGGGCCCAGAAGAGAGGAGGCTGTGGGTTCCTGCTTTTGCAAATGGGCTGATTGAAATGAGGGGAGAGAAGTATTGGGGAAAAGCCACAAGAAGAGGGGATTTAGCTCCTCTGGTGGCTTTCAAAATAGGGACAAGACTGTAGGGAGACAGCCCTGGGGTCCAGCCTGAGGAGGGTGGAAGTGATTTAAGTTTATAGTTTTGGTTTGGGATTTGTTGGAGAACTCCAGAGAGGAATCCTGCAGGCAGCCTGAGAGGACTGTAGATTCACAGTGAACCCATGAAGGGGCTAGTGGGGAAGCCTGCAGATGACCATGGTAGGAAGTTACCCAGGACGGAAGCAGGGGGTCTGAGTAGCCAGACCTTACCTGCTTAATACAGGGTCCCTGGTCTCAAACCCAGAGAAGAGACTGGCTGGGTTCTCCTACCAGCCCATAGCAAAGACCCCAGACACCGGGACTGGAAGGACTAATGAGTCAGGAGTCATGCCAAAGACTCGGCTTGAGACTGCGGAACTATGTTTTGTTGCATTTTCTGTTACCCTGGGAGTGCTGATACTTCAGTGACCGACCAGAGGGCAGACACATAGGAAGAGGCAGACCCCTGCAGAGCTGGAGCAGCTGCCAGCAGGCAGCAGTAGAGAAGGACCTTACTACACCATGCCCAGACACTGGGGGCACACCAGTGGTGAGTCTACTTCTACAGGCTAATAAACCATTATTTTGCAGCTTTAGCCTTCTTGAAAGGTGCTGGAATGACAGCCGGAGAATCTGACCTCCTCTGTTCTTTCACAGACTAGTTAAATCATTAGTTGGGGCAGTGTAAGCTTTTACTCCACTATTGTATTTCAATCTTAATGTGAGGGTTCTCAATACACCTTTGTATTTCTATAGCATCCTCCATCTCAAAGCACTTATAAATGTTAATGAATGAAATCTCATAACTTTATTAGTAGGGAAAAAAAGTGTCAAAGGGGGTAACTGAGACAGTGACTTGCTTAAGCTCTCAGTCTGTGGCAGCGATTGAAAAAAAGCTGTGCTTCAAACCACAAGTTGTTGTTTATTTGTATTACCATAGCGTGTAGGAGACGCAGTTGTGGCCCCACTGGGCTAGGTGCTGTACAAACACAGAACGAAAAGATGGTACCTGCCCCAAGGAGCTTATGTTCGAAGTCCAACCTTCCTTCCCTCCACCATCCTTTGCCTGTACGATGCCTGGCTTCTCTGATGAGACTTGCAGAAGAGGAGGCTTAGGAATATCAGTTATGAAAGTGTTGTTTGTGATGTAGACACCTGGGCTGAAATCACCAATGGTCTGTGTGTATTTTATTGAACAACTCCTAGCAACAAACTTACTGTCACAACCAGGGGAGAACGGGTTTGAACTGACAACATAGAGCTGTAAAGCTCCCTATCCCATTCCCAATCTCTTGAGCCATGTCATTTAAAAAAAAAAAAAAAGGTTTTTTTGGGGTTTTAAAAATCACTGTGTAGGAGTCACTGATGTATGTACTGGTAGCTTCTGGCTCTGATGATTGGAACAAAGCAGGGTATTTGAAACTATCCGGGTTTGTTTCACTCTAAAGGTTTGGAAACACTTTCCCTCAGGGAGATTAACATTTTCAAAGTGAGGTTTAAAAAGTCTGTCTGTGAAGTAGAGTTCTGATGCAAGTAAAAGTGTCTAGAGTTAAGTCGGAGTTATGGAAGTGACTGAAAAATGTCCTGGGGTGTGTGTGTGTGTGTGTGTGTGTGTGTGTGTGTGTATGTATTTAGTCTTGCTTTTATGGCTTCTGTATCAAAATTGTTCTGCTTCCAAGTCAGCATGATCTGTCTAAGACCCAGCACTACAAACTCAATCTGAGATCTGCCCACTGAACTGTGTTTTTATATCCGCATGAGCGAGAAAGTATTTGCAGACAAAAGTTAGATAGAATGCGTGAGATTCAGTAGACTCCGTCTTCCTGTTTGTATGAAAGGTGGCTCTGCAGTGCTAACACAAGTAAAGTAAGAAAATATGTCTCAAAGACTCAAAGGGAACATATGTTATTTTGGTGCAGTCATTTTTCCGACACCCCCAGTTTAAAGGAGACTAGAAAGCTACACTATAGCGAGTAAGAAAGATATCTCCTATTTAGGGCTTTTCATCCATAGATTTCAAAGCATTTTACAAAGGAGGTAAGTATCATTAACCCTATTTTACGAATGGGGAAACTGAGGCACAGATGGGGAAAATGATTTGCCTCATGTCACCCAGCAGTGCGTCAGGTCCCCTGAGTCCCAGTCCAGTGCTTTATCCACTAGATCATACTGCCTCCTAGCGAAGGCAACTGTGTCAATAGGTAAAACACATATCTGCCTGGGGCGTAGGGGGTGTGTGTGGTCACAACACCACATTTTTAATGTTTGAAAAACAGCCATTTTTGGTCAGAAGTTTTGACTTTTTTTTTTTTTTTTTTTTTTTTTTTTTATTAAAGTGAAGGAAATAATTGGCATTTTCTGACTAGCTTTAATAACTATATTTTAAATAAGCTCCCGCTTTTCCCCAGTTACTGCCTTTCATTAGGATCTTTTCTTGTTAGCGAGAGAAGAAATTGACTAGGACTGTTTCTATGGTACTTAGCCCCCCCCATTACCATAGTGTCAAAGCACCTCACATTCTTCAATACATTCATCCTCAGGGCCCTGTGTGAAGTTAGGGCAGCCTTGCTTCACAGGTAGACTAAGTGACTTGCTCAAGATCACATGGGAAATCTCTAGCTGAGCAGAGACTTGAACTCAAATCTCCTGAGTTGTGTATAAGCACCCTGACCATTTGCTCATCCTGCCTCTCTTGCTGTTCCCCCAGCTTTTCTCCTACTAAGCCTAGGCTGCTATGTTGGTGTAAAATTTATGATTCTGTGCGGCAGCTGTCTTGCTCTGCAAAATGTGAAGAAGGGCACATCTTAGTCCTACAGACTCCAGCCAATGGGCAGAAAGTCAATTCACGGGTAGTTAAATTTTCTTTTTGCTTCATATTGGAGCCTGGAGCCAACAACCCTGCACTCAGATCCACAGACTGGATCTCCCCTCTTCTGTTTTTCTCTGCCGGTCTGCGTGGCACACCCCTTGCTAGCAGCAGGAGTTCTGTCCATGCAGGGAAAGCCCGTGAACAGCTGAAAGGAAGCTTATGTTCTGGTGCCGACAGCTTAGAAAACATGAGCCTTGTGTTTTGAAATAAATGTTGCTTTGCACAAACTCTGTGGTGACTTGTGGCGCTTCTGAGGCAAACAGCTTACCAAGATTTAAAAAGCAACATAGGGTCCTGTGGCACCTTTAAGACTAACAGATGTATTGGAGCATAAGCTTTCGTGGGTGAATGCCCACTTCGTCAGACGCAACAAAACTAGAAAAGTTATCATTTTGCAAGGAATTGCAGGGGAGGGATTAGTACCTCTCTCTCTCTAAGGATGTATAAATATGTGGATACAGACTTTCCTAATTCTTGCATTTCTACACCTTTCTAACTGCAGTTTTTCCCATTACTTAGCAGCAAACAGTTTGGAGCGAGTAATGAAAAGCATCATAACTCCATGGCCATCTTTTGGGCAGAGTTGTCACTTGAGTGCCCACTATGGTTGCTCAGAACTTCATAGCCACAGCAGGGATAGATTTCAGAACCTCTTGCTCCCAAAACACAGCTACTACCACTTGAACTTGGGCTGTAAACTCTTTGAGGCAGAGACTGTCTTTTTGTTCTGTGGATGTACAGTACCTAGCACATTGGGTCCTGGTCTAGATCTGTGGCTTCTAGGTGCTACTGCAATACAAACATTATACAAATAAAAATATGGGAATTTCTGCTGGCAGTATAGGACCTATGACACACAGTTGTACATTTCAATCCTGCTCAGAAGAGAGCTGTGATCTAGAAAAAACAGTTTATTCTGTTCTGTCTGAAAATAGAGCTGAACATGTATGCATGATACACACAAAGTCCCGTGGCACCTTACAGACTAACAGATGTATTGGAGCATAAGCTTTTGTGGGTGAATACATGCATCTGACGAAGTGGGCATTCACCCATGAAAGCTTATGCTCCAATACATCTGTTAGTCTGTAAGGTGCCATAGGACCCTCTGTTGCTTTTTACAGATCCAGACTAACACGGCTACCCTGCTGATACTTGACAAGATTTAAAAGAAAACAATTACAAATTTCTATCTATGAATAATAATTGTATGGAGTGACACCAGCTCGGCGAACTTTCTATCTGCTAACAACTCTGATGCTTCAGGGCACTGTGGTGATCACTAGGTGGGGTCACAAAGAATTCCGCTCCCAACTCCCCAAAGACAAATATAATAATGCACAATTAGCTATGTAAGAGTTTTTTTAGTTAAAACCATTTATGAATAATCCAGTACTGGCCGTTGGCAGAGGCAGGGTCCTAGATTAACTGGACTATTGGTCTGTGCTGTGATGGTGAACCCTTGGTTTATGCATTTGTTATGTACTGCGATATGCTCAGAGGAGACGTGTCTCCATTTCTGTTGTAATCCTTTAATAAACTCACTGGGCAATGAGGAACAGATTGATCTTTCAGTGGAATGCTTTACAGAACAGGGCTCTGTGGCAGATATTGCAAGCTGCTGCAATGTCTTTGGGGGCCATGTTGTATTCAGCATATGAACTGTTTATGTAGCACCATGAGACAGGGATTGTATGCAACCACAGGGGGGAGTTTACCACCGCCTCTCAACCAAAAACAGGTCGAGGGGTGTTGGTGGTTAAAGTGAATCACTTAGGTCATAAACACTTCCAAAGAAGTACCGTCCCCTGGGGAGGCTTGTATATACTAGTTCAAACTGGGTTTTCCAACAGACAAAGAAAAGGCTTTTGGTATAAAAAGACTAGGTTTAAACTGAATCAGGGCCTTCTTTGTGATTCAGCGACAGCCAGGACCTTCTGCCCAAGGGGTTGGGAGCCCAACCCTTATAGAACGGTTGGAAAAACTTTGACCGACTAAAACCCCATAAGACGACTCCTGGTATCTTTTCTGTGTGTTTAAATCTGTTGTTTTTTCTATAATGCTTTTACCTGAAGAATAAATGTGCTTGCTTAGAAAGAGCTGTGGTACCCAGTTACTGCTGGCAATGCTGTTCATAGACTTCAGAGAGAAAACAAAGCACAGTGCTGGCCTTTTCGGCAGTATCCCAGTACAAGACAGGCGGCTGTACAGCATTTAGAGCCCAGTCAGGAGGGAGAGGGACGCGGGTCTCTGCCTAAGAGAGATGACAGCTGGGAGCCTGAAACCTAAAGTGGGTGCCCTCAAGGGAGCCTGGAGGGGCAATACAGGTTCAGTTAACCCAGAAAGTGTGACACCTTTTAATCAAAGCTTGAATTCCCTGTCACTTCTACTCTACTCCCTTATTGCTCTGATGGTTAGACTAAAATGGCTTCAGCATCTCATGTCTCTTCTCCAAAGTGCACCTATCTGCATTCGAAACACAGGTCTCAGCGAAGGGATTGTCATTCTGATCACCTCTTGCCTGTGCATTCAGCATGGCTGACATTTTCAAACCCTGGGAATGCTATGCCGCATAGAGTCCTGATCTGCCTTTGAACCCTAGCCATGTCTCAGGCAGCTGCTTCTATCGCTGCAGGCACCAGTCAGCTCAGGGGGAAAATGTGCCCTGAGACGAAATCCTCAATCTCTATTGGGGAAAACACTCCCCTCCATCTCAAGGACAATGGCCCAAGTAATCCAAGTGGGGGAAGAAGCAATTTAATTAGACTCAGCTGCCACCTTTCTTCTTCCACTTACGATCCCCTTGTTCCAAGCTCACTCTTAAAGGGATATTGGCAGTTTAGGGCTAATATCTCTGTCTGCGACACAGCCTAATATTATGAATTACAGGTGGGAGTTTCAGATCTGCTCAGCATTGGCCTAACTGCTCCCATTCAATTGGAGTGTTACCGTTGGCTTCAGCGGCAGCAGGATCTGGGTCTTAATGATTGTGGGGTAAACTGGGGCTTTGCCATAAGCCCTGAGTAAAGTGCAGTTGCACTGAGCAGTCCAGGAACCAGACTTTGGGCAACATTGGCTAAAACACCCACATGGCTTAGGTTCTTAAGTCCCACATTCAGAATTGACTTAGAAGTCTAATTCTTATTGACTTTCATTGAGCAGAAGGTGCCTAAGTGTCTTGGAAATGGGACTTAAGAACTTAAGAGACTTAGGCGCTTCTGAACATTTTACCCCGCGACTGTACGAGTCGCAGTCTGGTCCCTGGTTCTCACCTTGCTCTGGTGGGGAAGTAACCTGTGCCAGCTCTATATCTCGTGCAGAGTACTTCCTTCTGTATGCGGACGCAGCCACACGGGCTAGCAGCTTGGAGAGGTGGGAAAAACCCAAGGCTCAACCCCCTTCCCACCCATCCCTGTGGCGGGGTAAGGAGTAGATTTGCAGAAGCTGTTCCTTCACCTGCAATGTGAGCAGCTCTCACGGGAGTCGGAACCTGTGTGAGATTCTAGTCAGGATGCTGGCTCTTAGCAATTTAAATAGCAGTCAGGATGCAATTATTTCAAAAGCATTTCTGTTCGCCTTTGGTTTTTTTTTCCTATTAATGTTTTTTAAAATGTCTAAATGTTTCTCTAAGAGGACTGGTTGGAAAATGAGGACCTTTTCTATAGAACGTTGTGCAAGGGTTTTTTTTTTTTTTTGTGAGTGTGGAAAAACTGACAACCAAAAGCTTTATTTTGGAAATGCCATCATGGTCTCTCCTATGAGGAGTTGTTTGGGGCCTCATGTTACCATTCACCTCTAGGGATGGGGTCCCTGGCCAGACTACATGTACCATGATGCACCATGGTGTTACCTCTTGACGAGCCACTGCAGAGCATCATGGGAGATACAATCCGTCAGGGTGACCTGGCCCATAGAGGAGAATGGGCACTTGAAGCAGCTGAAGTACAAATCCCAGGAGCATTTCTGAATAAAGTTTTTTCAGGTTTTGGCTGAAACTTCAGGGTGTGCATGCATGTATAGGTGTGTGTGTTGTTTTGCACAAATGTGAAGTTTACAGCAGAAAGCAGACTTCCTCCCCCCTTCCCCCCCAGATTTTGTTTAATTGAAAAATACAGTTTTCTGTCAAAACAGCCCTGATGGAATCTTTCAGCCAGCGCCAGTCTGCACTGCTGTTAACCCAAAGATTTTCAGCAGCGTATTAGTGTATAAGAACTAGAAAGACAAGCTGACCGCTATTGGAGCTGATGGATGTGCAAACATTAACCTACATAGTGTCAGTGGTGAAAGTAAATAAGGCCCTGATCCTACACCGACAGCTTCACTGTGCCCCCTCAATTAAAATATTCCTAGTCACTAGCCTAGGTAGAACAAAATTTCTCCTCATGTCACCATGATGGCTTCTATCCTTCCTTTTCCAGTTGTCTCTTTTGCAAAATAAGGAAACAGTGTGGTTTGCTTAAAAGGTAAGACCACGTGACACTGAGCGTGGTCATGCTGTGATGTGTGATAAATCACTTCAGTCGCTTTGCTTGCCTCCTTTCCCCCATCCCTCATTTGTTTTTATTTAGGTAAGGCCTGATTTTCAGAGATGCTGGTTACCCGTGTCTCCCACTTCCTACAGTTGGAACTGTGGCTGCTAACAGTTCCAGAAATCCCACCCTTTGAGAAGTCAGTTCTTCAGGACAGGGATTTTGTCGTCTATAGTGGGATTTTTCAAAAGCACTCAGTTAGCCTAACTCTGCTCACACGGAAGTCAGTGGTCAAACTCTGACTGATTTACCCCCAGTGACTTGAGTGGGGACAGCTGAGCTGCCACTCCTTGCACATCTAAAGCACTCCGCTTGCACATGGAGCCCTGTGAAGTTCTGGGCAGATGAAGGGTCTTCTCATATAGAGATCATTGCAGGATCAGGGCCAGTGGGCCTGATTTCTCTATGGCACTGCTACTCTGAATTAACAGCGGCTGACTAAACAGCAGAAAATCAGGCCTAATATAAATGTTAAATATAATATCAGCCACTGGCTTGATTGACTGTAGGCACATCAACTTGAGTTCAGCCCACCAAAGCAGCATCTTAATCAAGGACCACCTACCCCTACTGCCTCCCAAAACATCTGTCATTCAAAGAAAGGCTTGAAAAAGCATACTTAGGTTAAGATCTATAATTACAGCTTACTTTGCAAAAAGACTGAATGCTAGCCAGGTATGAGATGATTAGAATCCATCCACTTCTGGATGTGCTGTGCACTAGGAATAATCCATCGGTTCTTGGGCTGCCATGGCCTGTACTAAGTAAGACATTAAAAACATTGTCTACATCACACAGGCTGTTGTCCCAAAGGGTGTGTGGTCAAGCATTATTTAAAAGTTAATAGAAATCCTGTTTAGATAAAGATTATTTGATGGCACTATCACTTAGGCTGATGTACTATCTATTTAGTTGCTGAATAGCTTAAACTACTTCTCCCCATCGTCAAAATCCAAGAAGCAAATCATTTCAGAGAGATGCATTCATAATAAATTCCCTTAAAATGACAGGTCTGATTCTCTCTTACGCTAAGGTTCTTTGACGCTGCTCTGGTACTCACGGTGCAGTCCCTTAGGGGCCTTATTGTAAATGGACATCAGGTCCTTTGTTACTTTCTCACTCTCTCTGTCTCTCTCTCCCACTCCCCCCCCCCCCCAACAAGGGACACGAGCTGCTGACCATTTTAGAATTTTTTTTAATTAATGCACAGAAAGGGCTAAAAAGTGGAAACTTTTTGTTTTAGTGCCATGTGAAGGAAACAGGACGGGTGCGGTCTGGATGCTCGCAGCTCTTCTAGTGCGAGGCTACCCCTTAGATGTTCACGGAACGAATGAGAGATTCAGTCTTATGAAAGAACCAGAACTGTTCTAGGAACCAGGAATAAGTTTCCCGCTGCTGATGCAGTGTCTGCTTTGCAGGACGGAGGCTTTATGAAGAACATATTGCTCTTTTTATTCCCAGGTCTCTTTTCTGGCTTTACAAAAGTGCATTGCAAATTGTACAGGGGGCCGGAGGTGTGGTGGCCTAGGGCTCTGCAGTCCTGTTTGTCCTCTGATACTCTTCCAGCTCAGTTTTTCTCTTCATGGCTAGCTGCAGCTCCTGCTTGATTGCTTGAATCTGCTTCTCTAATTCAGTGAGCTCTTGGATCACTGAGGTCTTAGCAATATTCAGGGGATCTGCTTTCCCATTCGTTGTCAGGGGTGCTGGAGTCTCTCCCCTCAGTTGGGGAAGGGGTATGTCTTGGTGCTGTCTGAGGGTCACTTCGTTTTGCCCTTCCTCACCGCATATGTATTTCCTCCGGTGACAGTTGCCTGGGTTGGCAGTGTTCCACACCGCATGCTGGCTGTTACCTGTGTTGGACCTGCACAAAGAATCACTCTTTAAAATGAAACCATAACCGTTGCAGAGAGGGCTTTTCCCTGAGGCCTGCCCAGCATTCCCCGCCTGTGCAATATCCATCATTAAACACCTGAGCTGCATTTCAGACCTCAGTGGCATTTCGATTTATTTCCCCAAAAATGGCTTTACAGAAGGGCCATGACTCCAAAAAGCTCAGCTGACCTGATTAACCTTTTTTTGATTAACCTTCTGGCCGGCACAAATCATTTTGGCCGAAGAGGAAAAATCTGAACATGCAGTAATTTATATAGCACTTTGCATCTTCAAAGGGTTTAAAAACAATGACTGATTAATCTTCCCCTGGCCACAGTGAAGTAGGTAAATACCATCATGTCCCATTTACATACACCATTTTACAGATGATGAAGAGGTTCATTTGCCCAAGGCCATAGTGAATGTCAGAGCAATGTCTAGATCTCCAGAAGTCCTGGTGCCCATGCCCCTTCTCAGATCACTAAACCATGTACCATGCCTCTTCGGTGAACTTGAGTTGCTAAGTAGACAAATAAGGAACTTCTAATATGTGGCTCCCACTGGCAGAGAAATTTGCAGTGACACTGCATCCTAGATGCTCCCACAGGGTGTCTCAAATGATCAGACAAAGCCAATCTGCCAGACTCCCTAACTGCTTGGAAACCACTGTGGCCCAGCTACTAGAGAACTTCAGTGATTCAGTCTTGAAGTTTTCCATGCTACCAAGATGCCTGCTGTGAGAAAGACACTGACTTAGTTAGCAAATGAAATCTACCTGAGCACCCAAATGACTTGCTATAACAGGAGATGTGGAAGGGTGAATCATTCTTATTAGGGATGGACCCAAACTGAAACCCAGGGTCCCCCAAATCCCCAAACACTGGGAGTTTCTTTATCCAAATCCAGATCTGGATCTGACTTTTGCAGCTGGCTCCTAATTCTGATAACGGACTGAACCAAACCCCTGCATCTGAACACTCCTGGCTGTTGAGACATTAGAAATCTGGAGCCAGATTGCAATTGGGTGATTTGGGCTTATCTTCAGTCTCAATAAAACCAGAGCCAGTGAAAATCAGGAACATGAAAAAGCGGAGTATGTCACACTGATCTCGTATGGGATCAAAGCTGAGGAGGGCTGACGGGGATTGTCTAACTAGCCTGCTTTTAAAAGGAAAACTGTCTATGGATCTGATATATCAGCTTGAGTGAAAAGTTAAAAGCATTTCGTAAGTTTCTTTTCTTTCCTTCTTTCAGTTCATTGAAACATGCTCAGCCCAATGCTCTAGGTGTACATACAAACATTTTACCAACTGCAATGTGACAAAGAGTCTGAGTGCAAAAACCTTCGCAAATCCCACTCCTGCCACCGTCAGCCATCCCTCTCTCTGCCAGGAAAAGCCAAGAAGAACAGGGTGAGCTGCATGTGGTGTAACAGGGAATAAATGGGAAATGGGCCTATTGTGGCGGACATCTCACTGATGGCATTCTGCCTCCAGTACGTTCACCGTCCAATCAGGAACTGTTAGCTGGGAGCTTCACTTTCCCTCCACTGGTGCAGTATTGGACGGGAAAAGAAGTGGTCCCAACCCATTTCAGGCTTTAAACCACAGCATGACTCCATCACTTCAGATCACACCCAGAAATCAATGGGCAGCTGGTTGGTGCAGGTTATGGCGCACTCCTCCTTAGGAACACCCCAGATGAAGCAGGTAGCCGTGTCCTGCATTCTGGGTGTATTTAGGAACAGCACTCATGAGTGACTGCCTCTATCTTTCCCGCCTCTTACAACCCAACACAAAAAGAGCCTTCACAGGGCTCGCCGGGTGCTGGTCGTGGTGGTGGGGAGTGTGAAGAGGGGACGGAGGCAGGCGCCGGTCATGGGCTCACCCATTTAGAGTTGGAGGTAAGCGGGTGCTGTGCTCGAGGCAGGTGTAAATGGAACCCCTTGCAGGCAGAGAGTGAGAATGTGCAGGTCTGCAGGCACTGTGTTAAAAGAGCCTTTCTGAAAACGATGCCTGAAGAAGATATCAGAGGACCCTCTCGAGGGAAATAACACAACACAAGTTTAATCCCATCGCTTTTCCCTTTCTGACCATTTGAAAGAGGACAGCCGCCTGGAGGAATAAGAGAGTGTTCTCGTCTAATTAATTGGGGAGCTCAGCACTGTCCCTTCCAATATTAGGACTCATTACAGCTGCGTTCCAGGTTACTGGGAGCCTTGAATTTAATTCACCAGGGTCCCGTCCACAGTGCAGTTAAAGGCTTGATAAACACAAGTGTTTTTGAACAGGCTGGTTGCTAGTAGGGTTCTAATTAGAGATGGCAAAAGTGCCTTTATATAAAAAAAAACATCCTGTGGAGGAGTCAGGGCCTTGGCGGTGTGAGCAGCACGACGTTTATTTTGCACCAGTCAGCTTCGGAAAGCAGCTCGTGCCTCCGAAAGTTGTGCTTTTGAATTGATGAAGCTGTCTTGGGGTCAAACTGGGCTTGTTATGGGGAGGAGACAGAGGAAGAGTGTGGCCAGTAGAGAGAGAGACTGGCTGGCTCTTCCAAGGGAGTCAGGCAACCTTGCCTGGGGTGGATAGAGTGGTAGATACGCTGGAGGGTAGGGATAGGATACAGAGGGACCTAGACAAATTAGAGGATTGGGCCAAAAGAAACCTGATGAGGTTCAACAAGGACAAGTGCAGAGTCCTGCACTTAGGACGGAAGAATCCCATGCACTGCTACAGGCTGGGGACCGAGTGGCTAGGCAGCAGTTCTGCAGAAAAGGACCTAGGGGTTAGAGTGGACAAGAAGCTGGATATGAGTCAACAGTGCGCCCTTGTTGCCAAGAAGGCTAATGGCATTTTGGGCTGTATAAGTAGGGGCATTGCCAGCAGATCCAGGGACGTGATCGTTCCCCTCTATTCGATATTGGTGAGGCCTCATCTGGAGTATTGTGTCCCGTTTTGGGCCCCACACCACAAGAAGGATGTGGAAAAATTGGAAAGAGTCCAGCGGAGGGCAACAAAAATGATTAGGGGGCTGGAGCACATGAGTTATGAGGAGAGGCTGAGGGAACTGGGATTGTTTAGTCTGCAGAAAAGAAGAATGAGGGGGGATTTGATAGCTACATTCAACTATCTGAAAGGGGGTTCCAAAGAGGATGGATCTAGACTGTTCTCAGTGGTAGCAGATGACAGAACAAGGAGTAATGGTCTCAAGTTGCAGTGGGGGAGGTCTAGGTTGGATATTAGGAAAAACTTTTTCACTAGGAGGGTGGTGAAGCACTGGAATGGGTTACCTAAGGAGGTGGTGGAATCTCCTTCCTTAGAGGTTTTTAAGGTCAGGCTTGACAAAGCCCTGGCTGGGATGATTTAGTTGGGATTAGGTCCTGCTTTGAGCAGGGGGTTGGACTAGGTGACCTCCTGAGGTCCCTTCCAACCCTGATATTCTATGATTCTATGATCACGTAGCCCTGCAGCTGATCCTGATCAGAAGGCTGCAGTCAATTATCAGACCCCCCCGAGAAGGAGTTGAGTGATTTCTGTAAAGGACTGGGAGAGTTTTGCTGGGAAGGAAAGTACAGCAGGAGAGGAGGCAGCTCCTGTAGTAGACCCTGGAGAGAGTCAGTCTGCAGGTACCCTGGGAATACGGATCCAGCCTGTGGAGTCCCAGAGTGGGGGAAGGACTCCAGGGAGGAAGCCCTGAAGCTGAGCCACTTGGGCAGGAGCTGGGCCTCCAAGGAGAAAGTCTGGAGGGTCATTGCTGCACGAGAGGGAAGGGTAACCCAGGAAAAGCGAAGGACCTTTTTGTTCTGTTTTCTTTGGGATTATTGTCAGTTTATTAGTGGCCTGCCTGCCTGGGGGTGCTGAGGAGGCCAGATGTGGGGTGTTGTGGAGGCTGACCCTCTCTCATCTGTCAATCAACCAAGAATTTTTTTCTTGGTGTCATTTCTGTGGCACCAAAATTTAACAAAACCCATGAGTAAGTGCTTTGATCGTGGCCACAGAGAGGATCTTTCCCGGACGCTACTCATGGAGATTTTTGCTGTAAGTGGCCAGGGTGCTATCTTGACATCTCTCTGCATCTGTACTCCTCTGTAGGGAAGGAATGCTGCTATCTAGAAGTATTTCCTAGCAGTACCACATCAAAAAGATGGTATTGTTATGACCGGTGTCACTAGGTGGTGCTGTTGCATGACGGATATGTCTGTACCACAAATGAAGGTGTGACTGTAACAGGTAGCCATATCCTTGCTAGCTTGAATTGAGCTAGGTGGGCTAAAAAAAACAGTAGTGAAGAAATGGTGGCAGGGGATAGTCCCATCATTATGAGCCCACTGAGGACTTTAGGTTGCTGCCCATGGCAGGGTCTGTGTGTTAAATCTTCACTACTCTTGTTCGCTAGATTAAAGCTAGCGCATGTATGCCTGCCCATGCTACAATCACACCTTCGTTTGTGGTGTAGATGTACCATCGTCTTTCAAATTCTTTTTCTTAGTGTGTGAGCAAGTGTTTAGTCTTAGGAAGATGTGCTGTTGTATTGTCTTTGATTATGCAATGTTCTGTGTAGACACAGGTTCTGGAGACATGCAGCTGTGCAAACAGGAGGGGAGTTTGCTCTCTGAGTTGGTCTCTAATTAGAGTCAATGCCTGAGGTGGAGTTGCTCCCTGTGACCTGGACTGAGCTGAGATTCCTGGGAGAAGGGATTGCCCTGTATGCTATTTGACCATTTTAGGACTAGAACAAGTTACACTTAAGGTATGCCTAGATTAACAGCTGGCAATGAGCATGGCAGCTGGTATTGGGTTTTGGATTTATGATTGCGGTGTGGACAAAAAATACTAGGGAATCTATGTAGCTCTGTATTAAACCAATAAGTATCCATTTTCCGCTTCTCTTTGGGCATCTAAAGAACTTCAGCCTGTAACAATATTGTTAGCTAATAGTCAAAGTACCATTTTTCTCTCTTGATTTATCTTTATCTCTGGGAGATGTTTAAGTTCATGGTCCGATATCCAGTTCCAACAGATCTAGTTTCAAAATAAGCCCTTTTAAAAAAAAAAAAAAAAAAAAAAAAAGGCACGCACAACTTACCTCTTTTCTACTCGTTTTGTCTTGGGTTGGTGTTTGTCCTCAGTGAATGAACTGTTTAACGCGCGATGCAATCTCTAGAAGAAGTGAAACGGGAATAATTAAACACAAGAAAAAAGAGCCCCCACCTCTGGGGGCAGGCAAACGACTGTCTTTGTGTGGACTCCACCTGAATGTAGCTTCTTATTTTGCACATTCCGGGATACAAACCCAATTCATTGTCATAAAGGTCTCCTATTTCTGGAGCAAGAGGTGTTGATTTCCTGATGTACACTTTTTTTAAAGACCGTCTACCAGAAAGTAATGTATCCATTAGATAAGATACCCCAAGGCAGAAAGATAAATATATTTCCCCCACTTTATTACAAGCACCGTGTCAAAGGAGGCGAACCCACATTTTTATAGATGCATAGAAAGCTTGGGAACCAATATACTGATAAACAAGATGTTACTTAGAATTCATGCTAGTTTGTAGCATATTAAAATTCAAACTGTCCCAAAGCTCAACGGGTTTTGGTTCAGGCTTTTTACACAAATGAGTTGTGTGTCTTTAAGAAAACAAACACGCACTGAAGAACAACAACCCTCCCCCCTCTCTCTTTTCATATTCTAGTATTTACAGATAAACGGTTGTCTTCGCTGAATTTGGACCTTCCAACAATGACTCAGTCCTCAGACAACCAAACGAGGTCTTCCTCGAAATGCTTTCACCTGCCTAGTGCTGTGTAAGATACAAAGGTCCACAGTCATTCTCCTTTATAACTTATTCTGTGCTACTGACAGAATTCAACTTGTTGCTGGAGTCGGGCTCTCACTGGACTTCTAGCAGTTCACTCTAGGCGAGATCCTCAGTTGGTGTAAGATGACGTAGCTCAGTTAAGGTCAATGATAGTGCCTGGTGATACACCAGCTGAGGACCTGATAGAATGGACAGAGGCAATCTCTACGTTCTAGCAAATGCTGCCTTCGCTCAATTGTATACAGAAATACAGCCCAGGAGTTTCCAGGATGGCTCCTATGATCACCTCTAGAATGTGGTAGGGCTAGAGATGCCATCTTCCTCTGGCATATGGAAAAATAAGATACAAACATTCATGGGGGAAAGAAGGGGGGAAAATACCACAAGACTGACCCTGCTCACCTTGGGAAAGGCAGTCTCACAATGCAGCTAGCACAGAAAGCTGACTGTGCAGTGTTTGGGTTATAAAACAGCAGCGATTGAGAAGCAAAAAGAAGGGGGGGAGGTGTTTCAGTTTACAATATGTACTTCGTAATTGCGAATATTTCAAGTCCCCTCTGATGCTTCTCTTTTCAATGTTAAATAATCTTGATCTCAAACTCTCATATGTAGTCCCTAGCATCCTTCTAACTCTAACCATCATTGACCTTCTCTGGACCTCTTCTGTGACTTCCTGACAGTGGCAGGACCAAATTAAACACCAACTCCAGATAAAATTGTACCATTATTCCATATCTACTGGTAGTGTTATTGTATAATTTCCTACATTGTTTTCTATCCCATTTTTAGTCCAAACATGCTGGCCTAGATTCTTATTTGTACTAAGGCCTCTTTATACTACTAAGGGGCCTTAATGTAAATGAAAATAAGGCCTCCCATTTTCAGTGCTGCTGTATATTGAGCAGCGTATGTGGAAGTCTGGACTTCTCTTGCTAATGTGCATCACCATCATCACTCCTCTGAGCCACCTAGCCCGCTTGGAGGCTACTTTGAAAACTTTGCCTGCGGGGCCATCCCAGTGTCTACTTCCTCCCCCTCCTCATTAGAGAGTGATTGACTGGTCTGAGAAATAACATTGATAATCTTTAATTGGTTCCCTTTGATACTCAATAACAGAAGGGGTGCTAGAGACACCGGACCTGCTCCGACCGAAGTCATTGGTAAAATTTGCACCGTCAACTGCAACAGGTTGTGTTAGAACAGCAAAGCTAATAATAATAATCTAGGCCAGAGTCAATGCCCATTGAAACCAACGGTAGAATTTCCATTGACTTCAGTGGCCTTGGATCAGGCTTTTACTGAACAGCTCTGGAAACATTTGATGGAATTACCAGCAAGCCTCTCGAATACGTACCTGGCTTGTATGGAGCCAGTATTTCAGCTTGGATTTCTTTTTGATTCGTGGTAGGACCAGTCTGTGTACTACATGTTCTCCAATGGTGGTGAGAATGGATAAGACAAATCCAACGCATAACATCACAAAGAGTCCGGAGAAGTGGTTAATGCCCATTTGCAGTGTCTGTGCAAAATAAAAATAAAATGCCCTCTTGGTGTATTTTAATATACATAGTACACATTGCATTTTCAAATGCATAAATATCCTCTCAGTGAGCATGCATTAGCCAAATCATAACAGGTGGATAATGGACTGATTCTCATTCACACTAAGGCCCCTTTATACCACCCTGGCTGCCTTAAGATTCTTTGCACTGTCAGAGTGGTGAAGAGGGACCTTGATGTAAATGTGAATCTGCGCCACTGATGTTTTTTCCTGGGAAAATTAGATTAGTGGCACATATGAGAATCCTATACCAGTGGTAGCTATGCTATAATCTGGAAATACTAGCACTGCTTGGCCGAACATCATCCAAGGATCAAGGACCAAGGCTTTAGTCAGCAGAGAGTCAAGAGTGAGCGTTAGTGGTTGTTTTTGGTTTTTAAAGGCAATGGTAATGATTTTCTAAGTGCAAAAGAGGGAAGTAATCAAGGAGAAACTGCAAGTAGATGTCATATTCATGGCAGCCTCAACTCCCTTAATTAACTAAGCTGCATATCCATCCTCATTTCATAGGCATGAAAGTTGACTGCAGTTAAGGAAAAGAGGAACAATTTTCTCCCCCACCCTGTAGTTTATAGGAAGTGGGTAGAATCACTTTTAGTTTGTGAGCCCTCTAGTGGTGCTTGCTGTGTTCTAAGTTTTCGAAACCAAGGTGTGTGTGTGTGTGTGTGTGTGTGCGCACGCACGTGTGTGTAGTGGGGAAGGGGGCTAGACCTTGCATGTTGTGTATATTCAGTATTACTTAGTCACGTCTATATACATGGTTATTTGAACCACCTGGGGCCCATGCGGTTCCTTCATGTTATAGTCTTTGGTGTGATAGGGAATATTATGTCTGTTCTTTAATCATTGCCCCCAAACCAGCTAAGGAATATTGCCAAGAATAAAAATCAGTGCCCATCCATTAAAAAGAGATTCCCTATGGCTGTAAACAGAAGAACAGAATATACAGGTTAGCTAACTCTGGATTTCCAATAGAGAGGTAGGACTGCGTGTCTTTAATTCACACTCTTTGGGGGATATTATATAACCCTGGAGTGTTAGGCCCTGTCTATGCTGGGGTGTTTTGCATTGCTATAACTAGATCCAAGTGCAAATTTCACTTGTCTGGACAAGTCCCTAGATTAATCTTTGGATACATTCTTGGGGTTTCTTTTAGGGTTACAATGACGTTTCCAAAACAGTAGTGGATTAGTGCCAAATCCACTGATGCTTAGTGCTGGAGGGTCTCCCCATGCATTTTGTTTCAGGAGATTTGTAGTGGAGTCTTTCCTTTTTCAGTGTTTTGAAGCACAATGATACAAGGTCAGAAGTGCCTCAAATAGGCAATAAATCCTAAGCAATTCACCCTGCTGGATTGGAGCATTTTGCAAATGCGGAGCTTCATTGCCACACAAGTATGTGACCAGTGCTATCCAGCATTGGGATGATCCATGTATTTGGGGTTCTCTGCTGAAAGCTACCTACTTACTCAACGTGCCGCTGGGCAGAATTTCTAGGAACAATGTGACTCTACTGATGAATCAGCGGTTCCAGGTGCTATAATAGGGAGTAGAAACGATTCTTCTAAAGAAAATAATTGCAAAACAGGACGGATCATGAAAAACTTAGCAGCATCTTTGGGAGTAGCTAAAAGGCCGTAAGCTAAAAGCTTCACCATCGTGGACGCTACCCCTACCCTCTCCTGGGATCCCCAGCCTTTGTCATCATGATCCTGAGAGATGTCTTAACCAGGCCAGAGAGAGGGACCCAGATGACCTTGCCATCTCTACTGGCTCCAGTTGAATCACAAACCCAACCTGGGATGAAATGGGATTGGACTTTAACAGATCCAGACCATCTCAATTAACCTCTTCTCTTTTCCCCATCTTTGAGGAGGCATTCCTTCTAAAAAACAAAACAAAACAAAACCCTCCACCTCAAGGGAAAGGGAACATGTCCCTTTTTGGAGGCCATATGCGAAGTGGTGTTGGTGTCCATGGCCAGCTATGAAGTGGTGCAGCAGCCTGTAGGCAGTAGAGATCCTTCAGTGGCCTGATCCGCTGGCTTTGTGGCTGGTTTAGGCTGCCAAGCAGCCATGTCACACCTGAGAAGCTGGGCCAGAATAATAAAACCCTGGCCAGCAAAGACCAAAACTTGTGACTAAATCATAGTCCTAATAGCAACCGCCGCCAGACAACTGAAGGGTCCAGAATGTTCATCCTTGCTCTTGTTCCATTGCAACACCTTTGAGACTGATGTGCAGAAAAAATATACTGGTTCTGATCCACAGCTGGCATAAATCAGTGTAGCTCCATTGTCTTCAATAGAAAGTGATTGGCCAGACCCTCCGTAGTGCCAAATATTTTGTCAGCCCTACTGAACTCATTCGCAGCGTAGCTGGGTACAGGCAAAAGAAATCTCAGCAATGGTGTCTCGGATGTATTGTTATTTGTTGTTTATGGTTCTTTAAATTGCTCCAAACAAGACATCTTTCTCTATTAGCCCATGAAATGCCAAAGCCAGCATGAAAAATACTTCATCTGGCGATAAAAAGAAGATAAACACAATGAAGCAGCCACCCATCAAAGGCCACACTTTAGAGAGAAATTTTAGGAATAAGTTAAACAGGACAAGTAGGAGGGGGAGAAAATAATTACCACAGAGAGTATGAAATGATTCAACACAATAACAGGTGTATGAACTATTATAAATTGCTAATTTTCTTAGTGGTTTATACTGCACAACACACAAATCAAGACAACAGAGATACAGTGCATCGTATTATACTTTGTGGTCTCATTTTACATCACCACATAGCAGAACGCCAAGCTTCACTGCTCACTATGTATAATGCCAAGTATCAGAGAGGCAGCCGTGTTAGTCTGGATCTATAAAAAGCTACAAAGAGTCCTGTGGCACCTTATAGACTAACAGATGTATTGGAGCATAAGCTTTCGTGGATGAATGCCCACTTCGTCAGACGCATGTATTCACCCACAAAAACTTATGCTCCAATACATCTGTTAGTCTGTAAGGTGCCACAGGACTTTTTGTGTATCATGCATACATGTTCAGCTCTATTTTCAGACAGAACAGAATAAACTGTTTTTTCTAGATCACAGCTCTCTTCTGAGCAGGATTGAAATGTACAACTGTGTGTCATAGGTCCTATACTGCCAGCAGAAATTCCCATATTTTTATTTGTATAATGTTTGTATTGCAGTAGCACCTAGAAGCCACAGATCTAGACCAGGACCCAATGTGCTAGGTACTGTACATCCACAGAACAAAAAGACAGTCTCTGCCTCAAAGAGTTTACAACCCAAGTTCAAGTGGTAGTAGCTGTGTTTTGGGAGCAAGAGGTTCTGAAATCTATCCCTGCTGTGGCTATGAAGTTCTGAGCAACCATTGTGGGCACTGAATTGACAACTCTGCCCAAAAGATGGCCATGGAGTTATGATGCTTTTCATTACTCGCTCCAAACTGTTTGCTGCTAAGTAATGGGAAAAACTGCAGTTAGAAAGGTGTAGAAATGCAAGAATTAGGAAAGTCTGTATCCACCTATTTATACATCCTTAGAGAGAGGGAGACGTACTAATCCCTCCCCTGCAATTCCTTGCAAAATGATAACTTTTCTAGTTTTGTGTGTGCACATGTGCATTTTCCTTTTTAAAAGATGATGGTTTGTGTTTAATGGTTCTGTGCACTCAATGCCACAAGTCACACGTAAGCAGACAAAAATATCAAGGTCGGGAGGAGAGCTGAGAATCAGCAGCAGTCTAGATATTCCTTTAAGCTTTGCCTGGAAAATCAACAAGTCCTCTTACCTTCCTGCTGAAGGAAACCATGCTGCTGTCCCTCCTCCCTCCTCTTGGCTGTATTAGATTTGATGGCTAATCTCAGTCTGCTATCAATGGACCAACCTTGACTGTTTACAAACCTCATGAGTCTTCTTTGCAAGACTTCCCAGCAGCTTTATTACAGAGACAACGTGGGTGAGGTGATATCTTCTACTGGACCAACTTCTGTTGGTGAGAGACACAAGCTTTTGAGTTTCCACAGAGCTCGTCTTCAGGTCACCTTGTGTCTCTAATATCCTGGGACCAACACGGCTACAACACTCTATACAGCAGCTTTATTGCATTCCATGATGATTTGCTGTTGAGGGCTAAACAGCAGCACTATTGATGTCTTTGTAATAACCATAAGTAATATCCTTTCTATAGCATCTTCCACCCCAGGACCTTAACGTGTTTGACGAGGATCAGTGGCTTAACTTTCACACCTCTGCGAGGTAGGAATCCTTATCCCCCACTTCAGAGGGGGTAAGCTGAGGCACACAGAGGTTAAAGGACATGCCTGTGGCTGCAGGAAGATAGCGGCAGAGAAGGCAGATCTCCTGAAGCCTAGTTCTGTGCTTAATTATTAAAGCATCCGTCCTTCACTTCCATGGGGCCTCCTGTGTGTTGGTTACTCTGTGCGCTCGCGGAAAGGATGTCGCATCAAAGTCACAAAATATATGTTTAGCCCCATTTATGTAGGTCCTCCTTAATTTGGCATGGTCAAGAACAGTAGCCACAGCACTGAGGTCCAGATCCTCAAAGGTACTGAGGTGTCCAATTGCCGTTTATTGCAATGGGAGTTAGGCACCTAAATGCCTTTAAGGATCTAGGCCTGAGACTCAAAGGGCCAGAGCTTCAGCTGGTACAAATCTGAGTAACTCCATTGAAGCCAGCCTGGCCTCAAGCATTTCCTTAGAGAAACAACCGTCTGTCTTGCTCTCAGTAGTTCAACATTGGTCTGGAAAAACATCCATGGACTTTGATAACAAATCTCTCTTCTTCCCAGCCAAATCTATAATCCAGTCCCTCTCAATAAGGGCGAAAGGAATGAGAACGAACACTCCATCAGCCCTCGCTTTGAAATCCAAGATCACTTCCTTAGCATCGCCTGCTGATGAATGAGGTGCAACATCTTTGCCTGATTCATTAAGCAATGAGCTAAATGAGACCACTTGCTTTTTAGGAAAGGAAAGTCCTTGTTCAGTTTGAACAAGCTGCTTGAAATCCAAATCGGTCATCAATTTTCCAGTGTATTCTTCTAAGCTCTTCCTCGCTTTCCCAGTCAGCAGACTTAATACTCATATATGCAGAGCTGGGTGAATAATTGATTTTTCCCCCCCCCCTTAGGTTGGCTGGCAATTAAAAAAAAAAAAATGGTTCTGGTTGAATCAAACTGTTGTGATCCAGCTGCCTCCTTCGAGCAAAATATTATTGACTTAGAACAAAAGCATTTCAGAGAAATATCTTAAAAGCAATAAATCAGAGTACACATATCTCTGGCCCTTTCTCAGGCTTACCATTCCCTGGATCTGGAAAAGCCTGGTTCTTTCTGACTCCTCCACAGAACCTGCCATGGTTTGTCTACACGGCAATGGAAGACCTGTGGCATGGCTGGCCCAGGTCAGATGACTTGGGATCACGGGGCTCAGGGTGTAGGGCTAAACATTGCAAGGAAGATGTGTGGGCTCGGGCTGGAGCCCAGGCTCTGAGACCTGGTGAGTGGGGTGGGTCTCGGGGCCTTGGCTGGAGCCCAGGCTCTCTGTCTACACTGCAATTTTTAGCCCCACAGCCCAAACCCTGCAAGCCTGAGTCAATTGACCTGGGCTCTGAGACTTGGTGCTGTGGGCTTTGTATTGTAGTGTAGATATAATCTCAGTGTCCGCCTGTTTTTCAGACAGCTGCTCACCATGGGAGTCCATGTATCTCCCCATAACCCTAACCTGAAGTGACCATCTCTTGAGATCCCAGGGGACAACAAGTTTCACTATTCAATCTTTGTCCTTCCTTCCACCTAGAGGGGTGGTTTGGTGACATTGACACCTGTCTAGGAATAGCAGGACTGAGAGAACTAACTTACTGTACATGGGCCACCAAACAGACTGTAGAGAGAAATACCCTTCAATCACTCCTGAGCTTGAGTTGAACAGGTTTCCTAGAGAAGAAAGGCTCTAAAGCCCATTACTATGCTGTTGAGACATCCACACCCCTTCTTCAATGGCACATGCAATAATTACTCCATGTAAAAATACAGCCAGTGCAAACTTTGTCCAATAAACCAGGATGAGATTTTGGGTAATCAAATCGAGGTAAATTTAAGGAGGGAAATCAAGCCCAGCATTCAATTAAACAAACGAGAGAGATCCTCCCAAGAAATTATTCAAATGGAAGGAAGTCATGCAACTAACAAGAGATTCACGCAGAGAAAACACTTGCTGTCCAACCCCGAGTCCCTCAAATATCCTAGTCCTAAAAGAATGCCACAGGAAAGAGAGAGAACAAACTGAACTCTCAATGGAGTATAAACTCGCCCTTTGTCTGCAACAGGGTTTCTATTGTTGGTCCCACTGCTGAGTGGTATTGGTGGTTGCAATGGTGAGATGTTTGAGGGCAAAAGTGTAGTGTAAACAGGGCAATGAGTCTCGCTGCAACTCCTGGTTAGAGCCAGGAATAACGTGCAAATATTTTGCAGGCTTTGTCACATAGCTTGACACATGCTGCTGAACCCTGATCATTATGAATTCTTCCATTCTAGTCTTTGTTCTACCCTTGCCAGAGACTTGATTTTTTTCAGTATAGAAAAATTAATTCAAGGCTAGAATGGGACACTCAGACTTAATTTAATTGCTGCCTATGCCAATTTGGACCTGAGACGACTCAGATACTAGGCTCATTTGCTTTTCCCATGTTTTGGAGATCATGAAGAATACCTTACAGATAGTGACACTTACTAGTAAGTGTATCAGGCAATGTGAGTCAATTAAGTCATTCATAGGAGCCTCTACAAGGCAGGTCTTCCAAGAATGATTTTCTGGTGCTAGCCAGCATTGACCGCCATGATAACATAACCCCTGTGAGCACTTCTACTGAGGGTGATTCTAAAGGTCAAGGAAGGTAAAGAGGCTACCAACCTCTGGGCCACCAAACTCCTTCCTGTGATTTCACTCCTGCATTTCAAGGCATTCAAATGTCCCCAGACTCAGTTTGGCTTGTGCCTTTCCAAGACGACTTTTTTCTAATGTCATTTTAAATGACCAAGGAGCTGCCAAATAAGGGGAGGTGGAAGGGGCAGACAGCCACCTCTGCCACTGGAAAGAACAGGTCCCGAAGGTAAGATGAGAAAAGAATGATGAGTAGGAAGAAAAATCTTGAAATGAATCTAAAGAGAAATTAATCCCCAAAAGTTCAGAAGTGGCAGATGGATAAGGTTTGGTAATATCCCACAGGAGTGATGACAAAATAGGAAGATGGATATTTCATCAGTTTAGGGGCCATATTGATCAATATTTCACTCATGTATATTCCATTTTATGCTACTATTCTTAATTGACATGTCCAATGTGTAGCTGGCCAAATATTCATCCAAAAGCAATAAAAATATGAAGCCATTCACTGTCTAGGTCTCAGTGTGGACTATACATGATGATTAACATCCTATTAATTAAAGATCACCCTCTTTCAGCCAGGATAGGCTACACAGGGGCTAGCTGAATTCACACCATGGGAATGGAGAATTATTCTGAGCACTGTCTGATGGGCCGTGCAGAAGGGCCCTAGTGTTACCAGTTCTCTGACTCCCTGAAAGCTGCTGTTTCTCTGGTGAGCTCTGCTGCTTGGGCCATTGTGCACTCTTAAGAGAAGGAGGAACAATTCTGAATCTTCACATGTTCCTGTTCTTTATAAACCACTCCTGTTTTGGGTTTGCCTCACTTACCTAATGCACAGGGAGGCAATAGCGAGAACCACATGAAACGCAGTAGTTTGTTTACAATGGTACAAGCAAACAAGTTCTTTTATGTTGATCCAAGTGAACTGCCCACCTCACGATGACCTGGGGAAACTGCAAACACAAGATTTGCATAGCTGTCATGCATTTGCATTTGCCGAAGCTTTCTTTGGACAACTAACAGAAGTTTCCAGATCACAGGCCCTAGTTCTCATGGGGGACTTCAATCACCCTGACATCTGCTGGGAGAGCAATACAGCAGTGCACAGACAATCCAGGAGGTTTTGGAGAGGGTTGGGGACAACTTCCTGGTGCAAGTGCTGGAGGAACCAACCAGGGACCGTGCTCCTCTTGACCTGCTGCTCACAAATAGGGAAAACTTGGTAGGGGAAGTAGAAGTGGGTGGCAACCTGGGCAGCAGTGACCATGAGATGGTTGAGTTCAGGATCCTGACAAAAGGAAGGAAGGAGGGCAGCAGAATACGGACCCTGGACTTCAGAAAAGCAGACTTTGACTCCCTCAGGGAGCTGATGGGTAGGATCCCCTGGGAGGCTAATCGAGGGGGAAAGGAGTCCAGGAGTGCTGGCTGTATTTTAAAGAAACCTTATTGAGGGTGCTGGATCAACGCATCCTGATGTGCAGAAAGAATAGCAAATATGGCAGGCGACCAGCTTGGCTTAACAGAGAAATCTTCAGTGAGCTTAAACTTAAAAAGGAAGCTTACAAGAAGTGGAAACATGGATAGATGACTAGGGAGGAGTATAAAAATATTGCTCGAGCATACAAGGGAAGCCAAAAGCACAACTGGAGTTGCAGCTAGCAAGGGATATGAAGGGTAACAAGAAGGGTTTCTATAGGTATGTTAGCAACAAGAAGGTGGCCAGGGAAAGTGTGGCACCCTTACTGAATGGGGGAAGCAACCTAGTGACCCAATGCTTTTTTTGACTCAGTCTTCACAGCTCCCAGACTGCTGCACTGGGCAACACAGTATGAGGAGGAGGTGAGCAACCCTCAGTGGTGAAATAACAGGTTAAGGACTATTTAAAAAGCTGGATATGCCCAAGTCTATGCATCCGGATCTAATACATCCGAGGGTGCTGAGGCAGTTGGCTGATGTGATTGCAGAGTCATTGGCCATTATCTTTGAAAACTCGTGTTGATTGTGGGAGGTCCTGGACAATTGGAAAAAAGCAAATATAGTGCTCATCTTTAAAAAAGGGAAGAAGGAGAATCCAGGGAGCTACAGACTGGTCAGCCTCACCTCAGTCCCTGAAAAAATCATGGAGCAGGTCCTCAAGGAATCCATTTTGAAGCACTTGGAGGAGAGGAAGGTGACCAGGAACAGTCAACATGGATTCACCAAGGGCAAGTCACTCCTGACCAACCTGATTGCCTTTTATGATGAGATAACTGGCTCTGTGGATGTGGGGAAAGCAGTGGATGTGTTATATCTTGACTTTAGCAAAGCTTTTGATATGGTCTTCCACAGTATTCTTGCCAGCAAGTTAAAGTAGTATGAATTGGATGAATGGACTATAAAGTGGATAGAAAGCTGGCTAGAATGTCGGGCTCAATGGGTAGTGATCAATGGTTCAATGTCTAGTTGTCAGCCGGTATCAAGTAGAGGGCCCCAGGGGTCCGTCCTGGGGCCGGTTTTGTTCAACATCTTCATTAATGATCTGGATGATGGGATGGATTGCACCCTCAGCAAGTTCGCGGATGACACTAAGTTGGGAGGAGTGGTAGCTACGCTGGAGGGTAGGGATAGGGTCCAGAGTGACCTAGACAAATTGGAGGATTGGGCCAAAAGAAATCTGATGACGTTCAACAAGGACAAGTGCAGAGTCCTGCACTTAGGATGGAAGAATCCCATGCACTGCTACAGGCTGGGGACCAACTGGCTAAGTAGCAGTTCTGCAGAAAAGGACCTGGGGATTACAGGGGATGAGAAGCTGAATAGAGTCAACAGTGTGCCCTTGTTGTAAAGAAGGCTAACGACATATTGGGCTGCATTAGTAGGAGCTTTGCCAGCAGATCGAGGGAAGTGATTATTCCCCTCTATTTGGCACTGGTGAGGACACATCTGGAGTATTGTGTCCAGTTTTGGGCCCCACACTACAGAAAGGATGTGGACAAATTGGAGAGAGTCCGATGGAAGGCAACGAAAATGATTACGTGCCTGGGGCATATGATTTATGAGGAGAGGCTGAGGGAACTGGGCTTATTTAGTCTGCAGAAGGGAAGAGTGAGGAGGGATTTGATAGCTGCTTTCAACTACCTGAAGAGGGGTTCCAAAGAGGATGGAGCTCGGCTGTTCTCAGTGGTGGCAGATGACAAAACAAGGAGCAATGGTCTCAAGTTGCAATGGGGGAGGTCTTGGTTGGATATTAGGAAACACTATTTCACTAGGACGGTGGTGAAGCACTGGAATGAGTTACCTAGGGAGGTGGTGGAATCTCTATCCTTAGAGGTTTTTAAAGCCCATCATGACAAAGCTCTGGCTGGGATGTTTAGTTGGGGTTGGTCCTGCTTTGAGCAGGGGGTTAGACTAGATGACTTCCTGAGGTCTCTTCCAACTCTAATCTTCTATGATTCTTCTTTATAAAACCATAAATCACCCTCCATCTGCTGGAGACTGGGCCCAGATTTGCTCAAATGTTTTGGCAATTTCAGTAGGGTGACCAGACAGCAAGGGTGAAAAATCGGGACGGGGGTGGGGGGTAATAGGAGCTTATATAAGAAAAAGACCCAAAAATCGGGACTGTCCCTATAAAATCGGGACATCTGGTCACCCTAAATTTTGGTGAATTTCTTCAAGAACGTAGTCTAAGTTTTTGAATTAGTCATTACAACCCAAACCAGGCAGACAGGACCAGCAAACCAAGCACGTGGTTGGGGCGGCACAATTCCAGGGGAGGCATTCCGGGTGGGGGTTTTATTTTGTTTGGTTGGTTTTTTGCTTCGGCAGTTGCGCTCTCAGAGGGTTTTTGTTTGTTTGTTTTTTTCCTTGGGCTGGCAAAAAAACTAGAGCCGGCCCTGCAGGCAGATGTCACAGGGTCTCTGCCTTAATTGCAAAGGTGTTTCACAGCTCTATTAATAAAGCATTGTGCTGGGAAAATATTTAAGAAAGCATGAATTTTACATGTATATTAATGTCATTGTAATAAAATATGTTAAAGTTTTCATTCAGAGAAAATTCCAACATTCAGGTTAAAAATATTACACATATGAAGAATGAGGGAGTTATCTGCTTTTTTTTTTTTATGAACGTCTTATGCATCTCAGTTTATCTGTTTGCTATTATCCTGTCTGACTGCAAAGAGTTTACTTAAAGGATGCTGGTAGGAGGGAAAACAAACAGCAAATGCAACAGTGGCAAAGATAAAATACAGTTGGAGAATAGGTAAGGTCCTGGAGGAAACCATGGTCAAGGTGTGATCATTATTTTTATGTGTATTACCATGGTACCTAGAAGTCCCAATAATGGAACAGGACCCCACTGTTCTGGGTGCTGTACAAACAGAACAAAGATACAGTCTCTGCCCCAGAGAGCTTAAATCCAACTGAGGAATGCTCCAGCAAGGCTAGCAAGGCCCCAAAACAGGGTCAAAGGGGATACTAAAAACTACAAAGATCCTGGTCTAGGGCTGAGTAGTCAGTGGTGGCTGGAGAGGAGTCTCTGACACAGAGACAGAGAAAGCTGCAGGGGTCTGTCACTCCATGCCTAGAAGTAGGAAGGTCTGGCCTGAGTGGAAATTATCCAACACTGGCAAGGAGAGAATAAAGTGCAGGAAGGAGCCAGGCATAGAGGCCTTTTGTTGTTTATCCCTTCTCTCTGCTTGCTATGTGCTCTGGGTGACTGACTAATGCTTGATTGTGAAGAAGCGATTTTTGAGTCACTTTAACCAGCTCGCTGGTTAAGTCACAGGCCCCTGGAGGCAAAGAGCTCATAGGTGCCCAACACAGTTTGGCCTGTTGGGTTAGTGCTGTTGGGAGCTGGGGGCGGGCGACCACTGAGAGTCCCCTGCAAGGGGAAGCTGGGGCAGCTCTATGTTTTTTGCTGCCCCAAGCACGGCTGGTCATGCAGATTCGGCGGCGTTTCTGCAGGTGATCTGCGGGTCTCGCGCCTTCGGTGTACCTGCCGCCGAATTGCCAACGAAACTGCGGGACCGGCGGACCTCCCGGAAGCATGCCGCTGAACGCTGCCTGACTGCTGCCCTTACAGCAACCAGCAGGCCGCCCCCCGCGGCGTGCAACCCCAGGCACGCGCTTGCTGCGCTGGTGCCTGGAGCCGCCCCTGAAGGAAAGTGAGAGAGGGGAAGTGTCACCTGAAGGGTGCGCTCAAGAGGGACTAAAAGGGGTCTGAAGTGCAGCTCACCCTGGAATTGTGACAAAGCTAGTAAAGCTGACGTATTTGAAGATTCGCAGAAAGGAAACACACACAGGTTGCGAACACAGTCAAACTGAAATGCTCTTTTGAACTGGAGAAAATTTTTGCAGACGTTTCTCCCCACTCTTCCCTTATCTCTTCTCATATTCATATTCTTAGCAGGCCATTGGGAATCTTCGACTGCTTTGATAATGCCACCATTTCTACCTGCCTCAGACAGATATGGTCTGAGCTGTTACCATAGGACCCAATGATCCTGACCCAGGTCTCTTAGCATCACACAGGACTGGGCTAAAACTACATAAAGTGCTTGATTGCAAACTCATGAATATCATTGATTTCAGGGGACTTTGGATCAGTCACAATGTTACTGCAGTGTTTACAGTAGACGGATGTGCAGGAGCACGTCTCTTATTAGTTTTGTGTGTTTAAACTGGTTATAATCAGAAAAATGACAAGAATGACATGGTTTCAATCTTGAGTCTCTCTCAATATCTGCTGATTTCAGGTGGCTATTTCATCCATTCCAGGTCAACAAATTGTTTGCTTTCCTTCCTGATTCATCCCTCATTAACTGAGTACAAGTAGCACCTAAAAAGCATGTATGTAATGTTCCTTTAACAAAGATATGTGGAACCTTTTTAATGTTCTAGCCACAAGATGTCTCTATTGAGGTAATTATGTGCTGTAGTTCTTAATGTCTTGATCTATCCATGCATGTTTACAGTGGGCAAGAGACAAGACCAACATGACCCCTCTTTACTGACGCTCTCCCACCCTTAAAAAAAAACACATCAAATAAATGATTTTAAATGAATCTAGAAAATAGCAAGACTCAAGGAGCATCTTCTCCTCAGCTTGCCTGGGCAGGTCCTATTTATCTTTCCCTCTTTTAATCTATTCACTGTCAGTCTTATGGTGGCACAGCCAAAAGTCCTGAGATTTTAGAGACAATCTTGAGGGCCTGAGAAATGCCCCCCCCCCCCCAAACAAGAGCCTCTTGAGAAAAGTAGAAAGAAACTGCGGCCATAATTGCAGAACTGACTAATGTTGGGGGATGCTTAAAATCTGGATCTGAATTCTATCTCTAGCCAAAAGTCTGATTTTGGAATTCAGTTGGCTTATCCAACACTGGCAAGGAGAGAATAAAGTGCAGGAAGGAGCCAGGCATAGAGGCCTTTTGTTGTTTATCCCTTCTCTCTGCTTGCTATGTGCTCTGGGTGACTGACTATTGCTTGGTTGTGAAGAAGCGATTTTTGAGTCACTTTAACCAGCTCGCTGGTTAAGTCATAGGCCCCTGGAGGCAAAGTTCTCATAGGTGCCCAACACAGTTTGGCCTGTTGGGTTAGTGCTGTTGGGAGCTGGGGGCGGGCGGCCACTGAGAGATACTGATGCCACAGGTAAGGTTCCTTATATCCCCACTCTCTCTCTAGACCCTACACATGGAAATAAAATGCTCTAGATATGGTGTGGTGCAGATCTTACATCTTTGGATTTCATGTGGTTTCTGCTTTTGTTTGTACCCGTCTAATATATTCATCCAAAAATTGTCTGGATCACTAAAAACTTTGGGAGGCTTTTTTTTTTGTTGGTTTTGGATGGGAGTGAAATGCTGTGATGGGTTGACTTGCAGAGGAGAAAACACGTAGCAACACGTCACATTCCTGAGATCTATTCTGCCTGACACTAAAGAATAGGTTATGTAGCTGTACAACTATTGTTTCAAAAGTCAAAGTTAACATAGCCCTAGACTGCATTAATTTCTCCAGAGGCTCCTGACAACGAGGTATGTCTCCAGCCCTGTCTCTTGCCCATTAGAACCCTACTTCTCAGTATGATGGTGAGTCCCTTACCCATCTACATCATTGAAGCTTTCAAAATGAACAAGGGGGTTTAATGACTACAGTCTTCTAGACATCTGTCAGTCCGTCTGTGAGAGCTGCATTGCCATCAGAATGCCTGTGGACTCTGATTCTATTCAGCTCACTTTCATGAAGAGAGCTGGCCATGTTTCATGTAGTGCAAGGTCTGAACAGACCCCTTCGGGCTGCATGTCAATGCATCTGTGTGGGTGAAAGTGGAAAGAAGGAGGAAAAAATCCATGTTCAGCAGTTCCAATGTATTTTTAACAGCAGAGATGAGAGTTGTGATCTGTATGGCACATTGCCAGCTGGTGGACCCTCTAGGTCTTGTGACAAGATGGCCGATGTTCATATGGGGGGTTCTGTGCTTTTTTGGGGGGGACCCTAAAACACCACCCTTTGCCCCTGCTCTTGGGAGCCAAAAGCCCCGCTAGTGGCCCAGGAAGATGGTAGAGAAGGGAAGCAGGGGAGGGGTCTGGGTTTGCTCCTCGCTCTGAGTCCCAGCCCCTTGCAACCCCTGTGGGTTTCTTACTCTCTTCCCCCTTGGGAGGGGTTATCCTTAGTCCTTAGACACTGGGGGAGGGAGTCTCCCTTACTTTGGTTCTCTGCTCTTTCAGATCTCACAACACACCTCCAAGTCCAGTCATCTTGTCTTTTCTTTTCTCCTCTGACTGCCTGAAGCAGGGGGGTTTTACTAGGTTCCTGACAGGGCCTTAATTGACTACAGGTGCTCCAATTAACCTGTAGCAACCCTCCCTAGTCTACAGGGAACCACACCTTAATTAGCCTAGGGCTTATATATTTCCCCTCTACCATTGCTCCCTGGCCCTTCTGTATCACAGTCTCTAGTAGGAAGTAGGCGAGATGGAGACAGCCAGAGGTTAGGGGTTCTGTGAATCAGACACCGAAGTCATTCAGTTCATCCATTTTGTTGTCGATGTAACTGGGGGAGAGGCAAAAGAGCATTTCACTGAAACTTGAGATTCCCTGCTCCGTGGGGAGTTCTATACTCAGGTTTCTGGGTATACATTAAGAATCCCCACCCCCCATTGCTAACAACCACAGAACTAAAGTCTTGTATGATTAAATCCCATGATCAGAAACTCTAAAATTCAGTTTAATGAAGCTCCCTTATTATGGTCCCACGCTCCATGTAGTTCTATACTGGGGTTGAAAACAAACATTGCCCTGCTTCCATGGCAAAGCTTCCAAAGGACTCTTCAAAAAGAGACTTGTCAAACGTATTTGAGCCTTGACTGCCCTCTTTAAAATGCAAAAGCTTAACAAGCCAATTTAACATTTCATAGGGAAGCACTCAAAAGTCGAGTTTGTCCCTGGCAGGCAAGGGTTTTCAATTTTAAGCAACTTGTGCTAATTAACTGCCATTGCCTATTGGCAATCTTGATCAGGTTTAATTCAAGAGACTTGTTTTCCAATGTAAAATAACAGGAGGTCACAGAAGGAACAGGCTGTCAAGAGTCGATATGCTGCATTAAAACCTGGCCTTTCCCCAAGAACATTTCCCTTTGGATATTAATATAGTTTCCAGATAAACTGGATCAGAAATTGCCTGGACTAAGCTTCTCTCCCCGCGCCCCCCCCCCCCCCCCCCCTCGAAATTTATTTTCCTGGAATTTGGCTGAACATTAGAGACACAAACGTATACGTTTTTATTGAGGGAACTAAAAAAGTGTTAATTAGGTTCATGTTGACATTAATGAAAATACTAAACACTGATGCAAGCTGCAAAATGTAGATACGGATTCAGATCTACACTCCACCAAAGTTTGAGGATATTCGTTTCTGGGTTTTTCTTTGGGCCAGTCTCTAGAACGTGCTATTGATTAGTGATGGATAAACCTCCAATAGCTTTAGTGGTTCAGTTAGACCAAGGAATTTAGATGCTCATCTGAATCGTTTGGGCGTGGGCAGAACTGGAGAAATGGAAATTCCACAAAATCAGGCTCTTGTGTGGAATTTTCTGGTCACTCTTCCAGATACCCGTGTAACCCTCAGGCCTGGGGTAGGGTTGGGCTGAATCAGTTGAGGAAGGGACAGTGGATCCATGACTGTGTACTTCATATGAGCAGGAATAGATAGCTTGTGTCAGGGTACAGCACTTTGCAACAAAATGTACGTAACCTGCTAATTTATAAGCTACAAGCTCTTTTTAGGTTCCTCAAGACTTTGATTTCTTGAATTCACTTTTTAACCTTTTAACCTTTAGATTCTCCCAAGAAGACTACCTCTCTTCTCATTCATAGTAGATGTCTTTTTATTCTACAATGGACCATATTCTCAGCTGCTCTAAACATTGGCTTAGATCCATTGATTTCAGTAGAGTCACGCCAGATTACTCCCGCTGAGGATTGGCCTTTTTTATACTTCAGTTTTGCTAAGTTATTAAATATGCATTTACTTTGTTCGTACAATGATAGCTTAAAGCCCCCCTGCTTTTAGGTTCTAAAGTTCCAATCGGCAAATAAGGTAGTGTAATTAGCTGAAATCTTTGTTATCCTTGTAGCAGAAGGTACCCTCTGAGTTATACAGTAGGCACAGTTATATTAATAGACTAGCTGAGATTCCCCCATTCTGTTCTTTTTCCTGTGATATTCCTGCTGTCAGCTACTTCAGAGAGTGACCTATGTGAAACTAAAACTAGTCACTGTACAACTACACTAAACTGATTCCACTTAACAACGTGGACCTGCATCTACAAAATCTGCTGTTCTGACCACATGCTGCAACATTACACATTGTCTTCTGCTCTAACACACGTACAGAACCTACATGATGCAAGCTTCACCATCCAATGCAAGCAAGCAATTTTACTCCTGTTATCCCTGTGCTCTGTTCCTTACCACACTGGTGTATTAGGAATCATAGCTCATCGAGCTACCACTTCAAGCCTTAGATTGTAATCTCGCCCAGCCAGAGACTCTTGTCTGTTTATGTGTCATGAACCTTCCAAATAATAAGCAGTCAGCGCAAACCCCAGACACGGTCATTTCTATGACCACTAAATGGATTGCTTACCTCAGTGACAGCAAAACTCCTTTTCCCACATGGTACGACCTTGTACCACTTGTCATGCAGCACGTCCATGAAGCCATGGGACTTGTATTGGCTTATGAGCTCAGATATATTTGAGGTCAGTGGAGAATTTGGAGGAAGGCCAATGCCGTATCCTAGGAGAAAATACAAATACAAGGTTTTTTAGTTGGGTTGGTTTTGGTTGTCTATGAGTAGTTGGTATCAACACATCCTCTTCAGGTATGTGTGTGGCACAGCTAGGTGTTGTGCTTTGCTCTAGGGTCCAAAAACCAGGTCCAAAGCTGTGTATTGACTCATCTATAGTGTGAAGGGGCCCAAACCCAAATGAGATTTCACAATGCAAAACAGGATCATTTGTGCACACACAATTACTCATGCAAATGACTAGGCCTGCAAAAACAAAAGTGCACAATTAGAAGCCAAAGAAGTTCCACACAGTGATACTGCAACATGCATGTGAATGTTTTCTGAATGCCTTCATTTCAGAAACACAGCCTCTTCTATGCATTTGCTATGGGCCTCAGTCTCATTTATAACCAGACCTCTTTACATCACTCTGGCAATGTAAAAGGGCCTTCAAGTGGGAATAAATTCCAAGCCGGGCTGGCATGATATTTACCAAAGTGGTTTTTTACCAGATAAAATCATGGTTTTGACCATCCTGGGAAAAAATAGTTAGTCGCAGCTTAAGGCATTTTCTATTTTAAAAACTGTTTTGTTAATGCATACCACATTACACTTAGTTTTAGTTCTATATTCAAATTGTGGTTACATAAGGCATTCATTCATAAATTAATTTAGGGTTGTACAAATAAAAAATAAAACTGCAGTGGGTGTAATGCTAATATATAGAATTATAATATTGAACTTCGGAACGTCTGTGTATGTTTTGGTTTGGTATTTTCTCAAGGAAGTTATACATGTCTTGACTCAAATTTCAGTTTCCACTCTCATATAAACAACATTCAACAACCATTCGATTATACGAAAATGACAGCAATGCAGAGCTGTAGGCTTGAAGCATTAAGCAATCAGACGCATGCGAGAGTTGCAGACTGGAGCATTGTGTCATAAAGTGTTCTGTAGCAGAAGACCAATTTTGATGGAGTGGCTAGACCGAGACTATTCCTCAGTTTTGAATGGATGTATCTGAAGTTTGAAAAGATTTGTTCTATGCTTGCTGAACTTGATGGACACTGATGCAATTATTTTTCCTGATTTAAGCCAGTATTTCATAGATTCTAGGACTGGAAGGGACCTCAAGAGGTCATCGAGTCCAATCCCCTGCATGGCAGGACCAAATACTGTCTAGACCATCCCTGATAGACATTTATCTAACCTACTCTTAAATATCTCCAGAGATGGAGATTCCACAACCTCCCTAGGCAGTTTATTCCAGTGTTTAACCACCCTGACAGTTAGCAACTTTTTCCTAATGTCCAACCTAGACCTCCCTTGCTGCAGTTTAAGCCCATTGCTTCTTGTTCTATCCTTAGAGGCTAAGGTGAACAAGTTTTCTCCCTCCTCCTTATGACACCCTTTTAGATACCTAAGTATCTTTTTAGATAGAAAACTGCTATCATGTCCCCTCTCAGTCTTCTCTTTTCCAAACTAAACAAACCCAATTCTTTCAGCCTTCCTTCATAGGTCATGTTCTCGAGACCTTTAATCATTCTTGTTGCTCTTCTCTGGACCCTCTCCAATTTCTCCACATCTTTCTTGAAATGTGGTGCCCAGAACTGGACACAATACTTCATTTGAGGCCTAACCAGCGTAGAGTAGAGCGGAAGAATGACTTCTTGTGTCTTGCTCACAACACACCTGTTAATACATCCCAGAATCATGTTTGCTTCTTTTGCAACAGCATCACACTGTTGACTCATATTTAGCTTGTGGTCCACTATAACCCCTAGATCCCTGTCTACCGTACTCCTTCCTAGACAGTCTCTTCCCATTCTGTATGTGTGAAACTGATTGTTCCTTCCTAAGTGGAGCACTTTGCATTTGTCTTTGTTAAACTTCATCCTGTTTACCTCAGACCATTTCTCCAATTTGTCCAGATCATTTTGAATTTTGACCCTGTCCTCCAAAGCAGTTGCAATCCCTCCCAGTTTGGTATCATCTGCAAACTTAATAAGCGTACTTTCTATGCCAATATCTAAGTTGTTAATGAAGATATTGAACAGAGCTGGTCCCAAATCAGACCCCTGCGGAACCCCACTTGCTTTGGCTTTCCAGCAGGATTGGGAACCATTAATAACAACTCTCTGAGTACGGTTATCCAGCCAGTTATGCACCCACCTTATAGTAGCTTCATCTAAATTGTATTTGCCTAGTTTATCAATAATATCATGTGAGACCATATCAAATGCCTTACTAAAGTCTAGGTATACCACATCCACAGCTTCACCCTTATCCACAAGGCTCGTTATCCTATCGAAGAAAGCTATCAGATTGGTTTGACATGATTTGTTCTTTACAAATCCATGCTGGCTGTTCCCTATCACCTTCCCACCTTCCAAGTGTTTGCAGATGATTTTCTTAATTACTTGCTCCATTATCTTCCCTGGCACAGAAGTTAAACTAACTGGTCTGTAGTTTCCTAGGTTGTTTTTATTTCCCTTTTTATAGATGGGCACTATATTTGCCCTTTTCCAGTCTTCTGGAATCTCTCCCATCTCCCATGATTTTCCAAAGATAATAGCTAGAGGCTCAGATACCTCCTCTATTAGCTCCTTGAGTATTCTAGGATGCATTTCATCAGGCCCTGGTGACTTGCAGGCATCTAACTTTTCTAAGTGATTTTTAACTTGTTCTTTTTTTATTTTATCTGCTAAACCTACCCCCTTCCCATCAGCATTCACTATGTTAGGCATTCCTTCAGACTTCTCGGTGAAGAGTGAAACAAAGAAGTCATTAAGCATCTCTGCCATTTCCAAGGTTCCTGTTACTGTTTCTCCATCCTCACTGAGCAGTGGGCCTACCCTGTCTTTGGTCTTCCTCTTGCTTCTAATGTATTGATAAAAAGTCTTCTTGTTTCCCTTTATTCCTGTAGCTAATTTGAGCTCATTTTGTGCCTTTGCCTTTCTAATCTTGCCCCTGCATTCCTGTGTTGTTTGCCTATATTCATCCTTTGTAATTTGTCCTAGTTTCCATTTTTTTATATGACTCCTTTTTATTTTTTAGATCATGCAAGATCTCGTGGTTAAGCTAAGGTGGTCTTTTGCCACATTTTCTATCTTTCCTAACCGGCGGAATAGCTTGCTTTTGGGCCCTTAATAGTGTCCCTTTGAAAAACTGCCAACTCTCCTCAGTTGTTTTTCCCCTCAGTCTTGATTCCCATGGGACCTTACTTATCAGCTCTCTGAGCTTACCAAAATCCGCCTTCCTGAAATCCATTGTCTCTATTTTGCTGTACTCCCTTCTACCCTTCCTTAGAATTGCAAGCTCTGACTTCATGATCACTTTCACCCAAGTTGCCTTCTACTTTCAAATTCTCAACGAGTTCCTCCCTATTTGTTAAAATCAAGTCTAGAACAGCTTCCCCCCTGGTAGCTTTTTCAACCTTCTGAAATAAAAAGTTGTCTGCAATGCAGTCCAAGAATTTGTTGGATAGTCTGTGCCCCGCTGTGTTGTTTTCCCAACGTATATTTGGATAGTTGAAGTCCCCCATCACCACCAGATCTTGGGCTTTGGATGATTTTGTTAGTTGTTTAAAAAAAGCCTCATCCACCTCTTCCACCTGGTTAGGTGGCCTGTAGTAGACTCCTAGCATGACATCTCCCTTGTTTTTCACCCCTTTTAGCCTAACCCAGAGACTCTCAACACTTCCGTCTCCTATGTCCATCTCCACCTCAGTCCAAGTGTGTACATTTTTAATATATAAGGCAACACCTCCTCCCTTTTTCCCCTGTCTATCCTTCCTGAGCAAGCTGTACCCATCCACACCAACATTCCAATCGTGTGTATTATCCCACCAAGTTTCAGTGATGCCAACAATGTCATAGTTGTATTTATTTATTAGCACTTCCAGTTCTTCCTGCTTATTACCCATACTTCTCGCATTTGTATATAGGCATCTAAGATACTGGTTTGATCTTGCCTCCCAGTTTTGCCCTGACCCTCCTTTCTCTCTGCCAATATAGCCCACACTCCCTCTTGTTTCCAACCCATCTCCCAGGTCTCCATGTTCTCCACTTACCATGTTCCCACTGCCCCTTCCTAAACTAGTTTTTCCACAGGAAATTGCCATCCCTGACTCCAACCACTTTGAAGCCACTTCACACTGCCAGAGCAGCACAAGATGGCCTTAGTGTAAATTGGAATCAGGCCCTATTTCTTGATTAGAAGGCACATATTATAGGTGCAGACACGTATTTGGACTCTGCAATGGAGAATCATGTAGCATTTACTGAATTATTTTAAAAATGTACTGAGATATTGTGAGATGTTATTGCAGTAAGATTGTATTGCTATACCTCACAATAGCTTAATACCCAGTGGGCCTGATTCTCATTCACACTGACTAAGGCAATGTCTACACCCACAGTTGGGAGCTGTGATTCCCAGCTCGGGTAGACACACAGATGCTAGCTCTGCTCAAACTACTGCTTGTGTATATCAACCCAAACTGGGAATTACACCTCCCAGCTCCTGTGTAGACATAGCCTAAAATTCTTTTATGCTGCTCTGAGAGTTTAAAGGGACTTTAAACAGGCACCCATGTATTTTATATCCACCTGAGGGTCCTTTTACACTTCCAGAGTACTGTAAAAAATCCTTGGTGCAAATGAGAAACAGACTCAATAATTCTAATTACTGGATGCCACATTTTAGAAAAAAAAACTGTTTGTTTTTTTATTTTTAAAATACCCTAATTTGTGCACATGAAGCATACAACTGTGCACATTAAACAAGTAACTGCACACGCACCTTGTCATTTGCCAGCAGGAAATTACCAATTGCCTGTACAACTACTCTTTTGACATACATGGCTCCATGGTTTTTGGTTCGCAGCTTAGATGTACCCTCTTTAAAGTGTAGCCTCATCTCACAAACACTGTAACAAAAATATTTTGTGGACAGAGATGGAGATGCAAACTGAATACCAGCAGGAAGTCTGCAGCCCCAGTGGCTTGCTACACAATGAAGCGAGGTAGCATTGTGATGGGTATCTAGATGTCAAATGATGGCATCTTTGTTATCTGTGTATTGCACCTTACATTTCTAAAAACTTTGGTGTGCAGATGATAGACCACTGCACCGGGACTCAGAAGACTTGAGTTCTATTCCTGGCTATGCCATTGGCCTGATAGGTGACCTTGGGTAAGTTGCTTTCCTGCTCTGTGCCTCAATTTTCCCATCTCTAAAATGGGAATAATGATACTGACCTCCGACTGTAAAATGCTTTGAAATCTACTGATGGACAGTACGCTATAAGCGGTGGAGGTGCTGCTTCCGTTGTACAAGGCGCTGGTGAGACCTCATTTGGAGTACTGTGTGCAGTTCTGGTCTCCCATGTTTAAAAAAGATGAACTCAAACTGGAACGGGTGCAGAGAAGGGCCACTAGGATGATCAGAGGAATGGAAAACCTGTCGTATGAAAGGAGACTAGAGGAGCTCGGGCTGTTTAGTCTGACAAAATGAAGGCTGATGGAGGGATATGATTGCTCTCTTTAAATATATCAGAGGGATAAATACCAGGGAGGGAGAGGAATTATTCCAGCTTAGTACTAATGTGGACACGAGAACGAATGGATATAAACTGGCAGTGGGGAAGTTTAGGCTTGAAATTAGACGAAGGTTTCTGACCGTCAGAGGGGTGAAATATTGGAACGGCCTTCCGAGGGAAACGGTGGGGGCGAGGGACCTGTCTGGTTTTAAGATTAAATTAGACAAGTTTATGGAGGGAATGGTTTAATGGTAAAACATAATTGGTGGGGAATACCGAGCAATAGCAGGTAAATAGTATAATGACTAACAAGGGTCAGGCTGGAGACTCTTGCCTACATGCTCGGGGTCTTACTGATCGCCATATTTGGGGTCGGGAAGGAATTTTCCTCCAGGGTAGATTGACTGAGGCCCTGGAGGTTTTTCGCCTTCCTCTGCAGCATGGGGCAGGGATCGCTAGCAGGAGGGTTCTCTGCCAATTGAAGTCACCAAGACACAGGATTTGGGACTTCATCAGCAGAGTCAAGGGAAGGGTAGGGACGGTTTTGTGGCCTGCAGCATGCAGGGGGTCAGACCAGATGATCATAATGGTCCCTTCTGACCTTAAAGTCTATGAGTCTATGGTTGTTGTTTGTTTTTCTCCAAGTTCCTGCAGCCTGTATAACTAGCTATATAGAGGAGACATACACACTGTTCCAAGGTGGAACATTTACTCGTGTTCTTTTGTTTTCCTTAATCTGAAAGATAAGTAGTTCAGACTGGAAGTATATGGCTACTCCGTGTGTGGGGAAAAACACAAAAGACAGCACAAAATAACAAGTACAATATGCATCATAAATAGGTGGTCGTTTGATGCTAGAAGCTGTAGTTCCTGATTTTATTATTTTTTACTGTTTCTGACTTCAATGGATTCAAAGTTTTGTAATTTTGTAGCTAGCTCCATAAAGCTAGTCATTCTCACATGTCCGCTTAATGAAGTGTAAACCTAACTGCTGATGCATAGGCAGATTTTATGACCATTATAACCCCTAGTGGGAAATAAAAATGGATTGCTTTTTTAATGTCCTAGTGTGTTATAAAATGGGTACAACTTAGTGTCACTGTTCAATTCCAGCACAAGGGATTTGCTATATGGTTGGCATTTTTGGTGCCTCTAGATTGAATGATTAAACTACTCCGCTTCCATCCGCTTCATTTCCCGTGTTAAATTCCTGAATCTGTTTACATTCTGGGAGAGGTGGCCTCGCCTTGTGATGGTGCGAATGGATTGATTGTTCTTGGAAGGAGGGGGGTGGAAATCATTTCCATGGCCCATCCATCACAAAAACAAAGCCCAAAGTGTAATAGCTGCTAATGTGTTTTGCAGGGCTCATTGATAAGTTTTGCTTTCCGGCTGCATTGTGAAGCTGTCTGTGTGTCACTGTTAATATACTGGCATTTTAAGAGGTCAGGTAACTGGAGAGGGTGAATTAGTTATTTTAAATCGAGCCCCAGCCCCAGCTGAATAATCAAGCTGACTGTTTGAAAGGGGGATTATGGGAATCCATTTTGGAGGGGGTGTGTGCCTACACAGGGGGAATGGAGTTTTTGAATTTGCCAGTATTATGGGTGAAAAGTCTTTCAGTAGCTACGTTATTCCATCCTGAACTGTGAAAATGTCTCCCCTGTCTGACAGTGGTACAGGTATCACTAGATACTGTTTTTTCCAAGTACAGGCTCGATTTCTATTCCCTGAGGGAAGACTGCATACGCAGGCTTGGTGCAGGGTGATCCACTGTGGATATGGTAGAAATACTACCACCAAGCACTTATCACTGCTTTAGGGCTACGGTAGCTCTTCAGTGCAAGGGGACATGGCCAGTGGACCTACCTCGCCATTGACCATTAAACTATCTGCCTCTCCCTTGCAACAATGAAAAAAATAGTCCTTGGGGATCACAGCTCTAGGGGCAAGACATCCACATCCCGTTTGCACCAGTCCTCCGGCATCCTATGTCCCGAGCGCAGTCAACATGGATAGGTTCTGATGCCTTCAAGGCTTTCCATTCCCACACAGGAGCAAGCAGGGTTAGCCCCATAGGCACAGATAAATCCCAATGGGGATGCTGTCTTTATAAAGAAATACCACCCCATTCCATAGCAATAGACTCAACCACTACTTTAATGTTTGGGGCAATTACTGTAGAGCATGTCTAAGCATTTTGTTTTATAAGAGCCACTCCCCTAATCACAAAGCACCCTTTCAGCAGGCTATATTCTTCTGTTTCGCCTACATAGGACTAGCCTGAGATTAAATACTTAGATGGCAAGCTCTTTGAGAGAGACTCGTGTTCTGTGTGTGAACAGTGCTTAACATAATGGGGTTCCCGGAGTGGGGCTCGTAGGTGCTGCCACAATATAAATAACGGTGAGACAGAGAACGTACGTTAATGTAATAGACAAGTGATTTGGAAGCTGAAATGAAAACATTGAAAGACAAATAAGGGGAAATCCTGGCTTCACTGAAGTTGATGGATAGTCAGGGGGAGGGCTAGCTCAGTGGTTTGAGCATTGGCTTGCTAAAGCCAGGGTTGTGAGTTTAATCCTTGAGGGGGCCATTTAGGGATCTGGGGCAAAAATCTGTCTGGGGGTTGGTCCTGCTTTGAGCAGGGGGTTGGACTAGATGACCTCCTGAGGTCCCTTCCATCCCTGATATTCTATAGACCTTTTGCTGAGTTCAGTGGGGTCAGAATCTGGCCAATATTTTTTTAATTCTGATGTCTGCATTCCATGTTGGCAGGCAGAATGTATCAGAAGGAGAAGGATACTGTCTGAAATACCTTCAATGGCAAACGGTTTCCCCACTGTCAAAAGTTTGCAGTCAGCATCTATTGACACTTCATAATCTAAGAGTGCTTTATCCATGATGAAGGCATCTAGTTTCTCTGGATCATGCCTGTATTTAAGATCAAAGTAAGAAAATAGAATCAATACGAGAAGCTGTACAGTTGTGTTAATTGATACAGAAGCGATTGTTTCAGGGCTGGAAACCAGGAATATATTTGATCTAGTTTTTAGGAAGCTTCTGATATAAACCCAACATGAAACCAAGCCAAAACCTAGTTTATAAGCCCAATAAAGATGAGGATCAGGGGCTATTGATATAAACACAGAATTGAGTTAAATATCAAAAACTGAAGGGTTCATGTGCAGAGAGGTTGATCTGGCTAGCAGAATATTCATATACAGACCAGTTCTGTTCACTTGACATATCTTTGACCTGGAAGAAGGAAAGTGCAACAGGGTGAGAATCAAATTGAGTTTCTTGCACAGTAGCACAAAGACCACCGGGGAGGAAACCAAAAATCTCCAAGGTTGTCACTCAGGCTTGGTTTCCTTATGCTGCTTCTAACATCGATCTACACTATCTTAAAAATTAGAGCTGGGCAAACCCTACGAAAGGTTTTCCATGGATAAATGCTGCTATTTTAAAATGTATGTCCTTCATCCAGGCTTGTTTTTCTCTTGTATTTGTGTTCCATGAACATTTAGATGACTGAGTTTCACTGGTCTGAATGTTTTATGGAAAGCAAATTTGAAAGTACTGAAGTCATGTGTGGAAATGGCAGCATGTGTTCTCATCCAATCAAGGTAAAAAACAAGTGCCCAAATTCCGAACCGGCAGAGATCCACTGGCTTCCATGGAACTATACTGAATTAAACCTGCTGGGGATGCGGCAGTGTCTTAGGAGTTAATCATGAAAACCAACCAGGGCGCCATAAAAATTGTTAAAAAATATAATCAGAGGCATTTTGTTATACAGATCACCAGGGGATCTAAACTGTGGGTGATGATGCCCATGACTGCAGCCTCCTACCTTGCGATGTATGTAATCAATTGCAAAACATTGTGGGGGAAACATATTTGAAAGCCCACACCTTTCTGGAAGCATGAGGACTGATGGTGGAAAATTATAAGAATGAGCTAGTGTCACTAATGTTCTTATTTAAATTAATGGCTAATTCTTTTATACATCTTTCTAAGGAATCTCTGTTGGGGGCAATCCACCTATTGCTATTGTGTGGGAGACACGGAGATTTCTAAGGTTTGTTTTTATCAGTACTTTGCACCTGCCTCATGGATAGTGCCCACTGCCTAATGAATATCTTCCAAGCACTGAAACCTGCCTGGATTTATTTTGCCACCAGTTAGCAGCAGACGGGTCATCTTGGCACTATAGTGGCAATGGAAAGGGCTGTTTTCCCTGAGGACTGTAAGTGCCTCTCTGTGCTATCCAGGCTGTCATTGTTACATTGGCATTGCTCCTTTCTAGTGATGGAGAATGAGCTTGTGCCTTTTTCGCCATCTCTGCCATGCCAGCGCAGTGCTGCTGTTGCCTTGGAAAATGGAAAATCGGATATGATCCAGGCAAGCAAAGTTTGTTACCCTTCTAAAAAATATACAAAGCAGGATGAATCTAGAAAGCATGTACAGCGGACACTTAGAATAACTAAGACCCATTGAAGTAACTGGAAATATGTCCATTAGCTTCAAGGAGCTTTGAACTAGGGCCTTAGTGAAGCCAAGGACTGTGAAATTAATTATTTTTTGATCAGCCTGTTATCACATGAAGCTAGCATGCAGAGACTCACTTCAGGTGCTCCACTCCATCGGGAGTTGCAGGTACATTGTACCGTCTCATGTACTCGTGCATCTCTGGGAAGCTCTGCCTGACATAATCTTCAGCGCTGCTTTCTCGCACCGTTCCAAAGCGGAATCCCTGGGAAGGGTGGTGGAGCTAAGAAACAGGAAAAGACAGACCAGCACAGTAATTTGTCTTACTCATGTTGAGTGACCTCCATTCCAGGCCCAGTCTTCTGTGCTCTGAAGACAGCTACACGGATTTTACAGATGTGTTTCACAGGCGCCAACTTTTTTCTGCGCTGGTGGGTGCTCGCGCCCCCGCCCCGACTCCACCCCCACCCCGACTCCACCCCTGCCCCAAAGTCCCCGCCCTAACTCCGCCCCTCCCTGCCCCTATTGTACCCCTCCCCAAATCCCCACCCCGGCCCCGCCTCCTCCCCCAAGTGCGCTGCATTCCCCCTCCTCCCCCTTCCCCCCAGGCTTGCCGCACGAAACAGCTGTTTTGCGGCGCAAGCGCTGGGAGGGAGGTGGGAGAAGCAGGATGCGGCGGCACGCTCGGGGGAGGAGGCGGAGCGGAGGCAGAGGTGAGCTGGGGCGGGCGGGGAGCTGCTCTGCACCCACCAGTTTTTCCCTGTGGGTGCTCCAGCCCCGGAGCACCCACGGAGTCGGCGCCTATGATGTGTTTTAATGGGATCATCACAGAGATGCATACCATCTTCAGGACCAGTTAATGTCAACTTAACCAGTTACATACTCTTAGGATCTGCTCTAGGGTTGTGAAAAAATTTCCCCTTGAGCCAGAGACCACCCCACATCCAGGTGGGGTTCAGTTCTGTTCTTTACGTGAAGTCCAGCCTAGGTTTGAGGAAAGGGTCATGAGCTTAATTTAAAGAGAAGGTTGAGGGGTGACTTGATTACTGAGACTGCATGAAGTGGAAAGGGAAACAGAGCAGAGCTGTGTGAACCCTGTGGGAGTTGTGGGGTGTGGTGTTTGGAGCGGGAACAATCATAGAGATTCTTAGATTTCAAAACCAGAAGGGACCATTGTGATCATCTAGTCTGACCTTCTCTAGAACACCAGGCCCTAGAACAGGGGTCAGCAACCTTTCAGAAGTGGTGTGTTGAGTCTTCATTTATTCACTCTGATTTAAGGTTTCGTGTGCCAGTCATACATTTTAACGTTTTTAGAAGGTCTCTTTCTATAAGTCTATAATATATAACTAAACTATTGTATGTAAAGTAAATAAGGTTTTTAAAATGTTTAAAAAGCTTCATTTAAAATTAAATTAAAATGCAGAGCTCTCTCTCCCACCCCCCCCACCCCCGGAGCGGTGGCCAGGACCCAGGCAGTGTGAGTGCTACTGAAAATCAGCTCACATGTCACCTTCGGCACACATGCCATAGGTTGCCTACCCCTGCCCTAGAACTTCCTCGGAATAATTCCTAGAGGAGATCTTTTGGAAAAACCTCCAATCTTCATTTAAAAATTGCCAGTGCTGGACCATCCACTATGAACCTTGGTAACTTGTTCTAGTGGCTAATTGCCCTCACTGTTTAAAAATTTAAGCCTTTATGTACCTACATGGGGAATAAATACTTGCTAATGGGCTCTTCAATCTAGCAGAGAGAGGGGTAACATGATCTAATGTCTGGAAGTTGAAACTAGACAAATTCAGACTGGAGAGAAATCTTAAAATCTTAAATGAATCAAACTGTACCACAGAATCTCTATGGATAGAAATTCCATGATTAATGAATAACGAGTATGGTAGTAGGAATATACGACCGACTACCTGACCAGGATGATGATGGTAATTGTGAAATGTACAGAGAGATTAGAAAGGTGACAAAAACCGGAAGACCCAATAATAATGAGGGATTTCAGCTATCCTCATATTGATTGGGTACATGTTAGCTCAGGATGGGATGCAGAGATAAAATGTTCTAGACACCATTAATGACTGCTTCTTGGAGCAGCTGGTCCTGGAAGAGGCAATTCTTGATTTAGAGCTAAGTGGAGCACAGGATCTGGTCCAAATCGATGAATATAACTGAATTGCTCAGTAATAATTACAATGATGTAATTACATTTAAACATCCTTGTAGGAGGGAAAGTGCCAAAGAAACCCACCACAGTAGTATTTAACTTCAAAAAGGGGAACTACACATAAATGAGGAAGCTAATTAAATGGAAATGTAAAGGAAATTTAAAACACACACACACACACACACAGAGTAAGAGGACCTAACAAATGTCACAGTGGCTAAAAAGCATAGTAAATGAGGCAGTTAAAGGCAAAGCCTACTGAGGAAAATAGAAAGGAACATAAACTCTGGCAAATCAAGTGTAAAAGTATAATTAGGCGGGCCAAAAAAAGAATTTGAAGAGCAATTAACAAAAGACACACAAACTAACACAGGACATTTCCCCCCTGCCTCTTCACATAACACAAGAACCAGGGGTCACCCAATGAAGTTAACAGGCAGCAAATTTAAAAGAAACATAAGGAACTATTTCTTCACACTATGCACAGTCAATCTGTGGAACTCATTGCCAGGGGATGTTGTGAAGGCCAAAACTATAACTAGGTTCTAAATAGAATTAGATAAGTTCCTGGGGGATAGATCCATGAATGGCTATTAGCCAAGATGGTCCAGGACGCAACCCCATGCTCTGGTTGTCCCTAAACCTCTGTCTGCCAGAAGCTGGGACTGGACATCAGGGGATGGATCACTCAAAAATTGCCCTGTTCTGTCCTTTCACTCTAAAGCATCCGTCATTGACCACTGTCGCAAGACAGAATACTCAGCTAGATGGACCATTTTGGTCTGACCCAGAATGGCCATTCTTATGTTCTTATCCATCAGTAGAAAGATGGACTGGATGATTATGGAAACTAAGCTAGGATTGAAACAAGCTGGTAGGGCACTATGGGAAGGTTGCAGTGCTGTACATGTTCTGAGCATAACCAAGATTTCAGTCTCCAGGGCTGTCAGCCCAGTACCTTTCAGATACACTAAATTCACACACACACAATCAGTAATTTTTTAATTGTGTTGTGTGTGTGCTCTGATTATAACTGGATTCATTTCACTGTGTTACAGCCCTGGGTCTCTTCTTGAACTATTGAGAGGTTCAGGGAGTTGACCTTGGTAAGTTTCCAGTGCACATCAATTGCTAAATACCTGGAGTGGAATAATGAGGAAACACCTGGCTTATTGCAGACTACAGTAAAGGCTCAATCCTGCAGGGTGCAGAGCACTCTTGTGGGGAGCTCAGTGTCCCCCAGCTCCCATGGACGTCAGAAGGAGTTGAGTGCTCATCACCTTACAGCAGTGCACAGAATCCAGACTATAGCACGAAGGAAATCAAATGATGGTCAGGCTCAATGAACAGTTTTCTACTCACTCCCCCAGGAGTCTCAGCGAGAGCTTTGCAAACGACACTATGCAAGAAAGAATAGGTCAGTCTAAACAGTCCTGCTCATTGTGGAGAAAAGCATGCCAAAAAAATCAAACGTCCATCTGCCTGTCACATACGTGTCTAGTGTTAGATGACAGCAAGCTGGGATCCAGGGGAAAGGATGATCTTGCTCTGGTGCAGGGGCTCAGATATTACCAATATAGAATAGAATACAGCCTGGGCGATTAGTCCAGAAGTTCCTTTCCACCCCTCATCGATGATCCCATGGCTAAAAATAGTTACTACCCCTTGAACATAAGAGCTAGCCGACTGCATCAGGCCATTGGCCTTTTCTAGTTCAGTATCCTGACACTGACAAAGCCGGTCTACAGTGCTTCTGGGGGTGAGCCTTCCAGCATGGGCCCACAGGCTTGTGCTAATAGTCGCTCTAAAAAGAGCGGGGTAGATGTTGCTTTGACATAGGTCAGACTGGAGTTTGGGCTGTCAAGCCCTGCCTCCCTCCTCCTGCCCATCCGCCCCGGGTTCAGAGCCCAAGTTCCAGCCCAAGCCGCGACATCTACGCAGCTACTTTTAGAGCACTACCATAAACCCAGTTAGCATGAGTCTGTCTACCCGGACTCAGAAGGTCAACCCTGTATGCTGTGTAGATATGCCCAGCGGCCAGGACCAGCTGCGTTGGTCTGTATCCTGTTGCTGTGGGAGTCTCTGAACACCTCATGGTTTTGGTAAAGTGCCAAAAGGCATGAACGGCAGGGATTGGTTGGGCTGGTGGTTTGGTAATCCATTAGGGAGCCTAGTGTTGCCAGTTCAACTCCAACTCTAGTCATGAGTCGGGGGGAAGGATAGCTCAGTGGTTTGAGCATTGACCTGCTAACCCCAGAGTTGTGAGTTCACTCCTTGAGGGGACCATTTAGGGAACTAGGGTAAAAATCTGTCTGGGGATTGGTCCTGCTTTGAGCAGAGGGTTGGGGCTAGATGACCTCCTGAGGTCCCTTCCAACCCTGATATTCTATGAAATAAGTTAGAGGGCTCAGTCTGTTTCAAAGCAGACAGGTGTCCACATTACATAAACCAATCACCACCGGGAGCCCTGATTGGTGACCTCTTTTGGCATGGTATAGGGGTCAAGGATGGGCATGAAGACCGTATTACTCTCCAATCCTTCAAGGAAGAGTTGAGGTATTTGGTGGGTTTTACGTGGAAGATTGTACTGCTGTAGCGCCTGCAGTATCTGCTCCGTGGATGAACTCAGGGTGTCTGTCGCCAGACCTCTCAGTGGGGATATCTTTCACATACACGCTGTCTCAGTATCGGTCTTTTTTTTAAATTCATATGTGAATTCAAAGTAAAATGGGTGACATTCAGCCCCATGCAGAGAACCAGCCCAAGGCCCCATTTTGAGGATCAGTGGGACTTCACTGGTGCATTGGGCTTGTGCTGATTCTGTACATGGGCGAATTTCACCCAGTGTGAATAAAGCTTTTCTATACCTCTTTTCTTGGACTAATGCTGCTAGCTAACACTTTTCATCTGCTAAGTGTTTGGCAACAATTAAGTTTCATAACACCTGTGAGAGCGGTAAGTCAGTCACCCCATTTTATGGGTGGGGAAACTCAGACTGAGAGACTGAGAGTTTGATTTGCAGAGTACCTAAAACTTTCAGGGAAGTCAAGTGAAGTTGTGTGTATGGAGGAGACGGATGGACTGTCTTCTCTGTTTCTTCAGGTATTGCCTTGACTCCAGGAAGAGGGAGCTCCCTCAGCCGCCTCGCCCCCCGCTCTCTGCCTTCTTCAGAAGTTAAGGGAAGAGAATACTGCTAAATCCAAATTAAGAGTGAACAGCAGCTCTCTTGCAATTTCTAGTAAATAACTTTATGTGAGGCTTTGGGAAGAGCATGCCCATGAATTCCTGCTCCACACCAGGGAGGTTTCATTGTACTGGTGCATGAGACATTAAGTGTAGCTGACTTCAGCAGAACCGGACTCTGCACGAAGTGCTGTCACATGCACAAAATTAACTTGGAAAAAATATAGACAAATATTGTTTTTCTCTAATCTCCTTCAGACACAAGAATGTTAAGGGTTTTGTGTCTCAAAAGTAGGTCCAAAACTGTTGGATGAAAATCTGATTTTTTTCAAGTTGACAGTATACCTTTAATATCTTATTTTAGTCTTCTCTTGAGAAAACTCTGCACCTTCAAAGTATCTTTATATTTGTTGCACACTCTTGAGATTTTATTATGGCTCTCACAAAATTTGGCATGTTTCTTAAAGCCCCAGCTGCTGGAGTCATGTGATGAGAGAATCTCAGCTTTCATTTAAAAAAAGTTTCTAGCATTGATGGCTTCAGAGAGGCTAGAAGACATGATCTTAGAGACTCAAAAAACATATGGCAAATAAAAATAACCCAAAATGTAGTATTTTTTTTTTTTAAAAGAATGATTTGTTGGGCCTGATTCATTAATTTTGAATGCTTGGTGTTGGGAATACTGTGTAAGATAATTGGTTTATCTAAAGGAAATAGCTGTAGGGAACCTAAAGTTGTATGTATTGCTAGTGTAACCAAAGAATACACTTTATTCCATTTTATATTTAATTTGAAATCTAGCCAAACTGAAAGGGGAATAATTAGGATGGGGGTGACTGGTATCTCTCTCCATTTACCCTGTGCGGTACAGTCACAGTATCTTGGACACTTGGCTAGGAAAGCTTTTACTGCAGACCTGCCTTCAATGATTCAAGTCTGATTACATCTAAATGAACTCAAATGCTGCAGATTCGGCTCCAGGCTGCTGACATGAGCTTTCTGGCAAAAGTGTAGTGAGGGTTAATAAGACTCCTATCCAGTTAGATGCATTATTGTCTAGTGCTGTAAGAAATCAAAGGGAATGAAGCATTGTACTAAGCTAGAGACATATGTGTACCAGCACTTCAGAAATCCCTGAGCAGCAATTCTTCCAAATAAGCTACACGGGCAGCTACAGATGGGTATGATACAGATGGGTAGCTCCAGGTATGGGTATGACACAGCCCTGATTGTTCATCTCAGAAGCTGCTAGTCCTCCCTTTGAAGGCCTGAGGGTAGAAGTCGTTCATGAAGAGGTACTCACTCCTCAGTTATTCCATGGTCTCTTGATACTGTGTCCTCCCCAACAGTCCCTTGCAGCGATATTGTAACCAGGCACATGGGAATGCTATGGGTGGGGGACTCGCTAAGTATGGAGAATGCTAATGAGAACTGTTTGAATGGCAGCCAGCCAAGGTAGACATTTTGAGTAGGCAGTTTCCACTTGAGCAATTTCCCCTTGCTGGAGCTCTGAAGTGGAGCATGCAGCTCGAAAGATGAAGAGGGGACATGCAGCTTAAAGCTTACTAGTCAATCAGCAAAAAGGAATGAACAAACAGAAATGGTTGTAGAGTTCAGTCAGGTAATTCCCTGGGGGAGCCACACGGCTCTTTAAAATCGAGCCAGATTTGGAGGTCCCAATGCCATCACTTACAAAGAAAATAAAGACATCTAACAGGTTTTATTTGCAAATTTTAAACTAATATTTCACATTCCTGATGTGTAAACATAGACTTCGCACCGCACAATGCTGGGGTCTGGCCTGACGCTTAAAAAGAACACCTGTGCTGGTGAAATACGGGTCCGGACGGAGTGTGCATTGTAATTGCTGCTGTGTGTAAGCACATGTACCCTGGATAGAATGTCGGTCCTTCTCAAGTGTTTATGAAGCTATCACCCCTCTGGCTTTTCCAAAGGACGATATAAGCTCTAGCACTCCAGAGGTATGAAAAAATGCATAAGAACACAAATCTGACATAACAACACTAACACAACGGTAGAAACAAGTGTAACTAGGGCACACTGCTAGCCGCTCCGGGTGCAAACCTGCCTGAACCCTCTGGGTACGTATTCCTAAATCTATAAAATGAGAGGTTATTGTGGACTTACATTGTGTGTCTGTTGCATCAAATGCCATCAGTCTGGTTGAGGACACAGTAGGCCCAGTTTTTAACAGCCATACGTGTAGAACTGTACGTGTCTGACTTGTGTTCTCATAACACACGCCGGACAGGCACACGTTGGAATCGTGACTCGCGCCAGTGCATCAGGTATTGCAAAAGAGGAAGCTTGTGCATTCAGCTTGGCAGATTGGCCAAGTTCACATTCTGATTAGGAATTTGCGGCTTTCTGATGATCACATGCACTCTATGGCTATTATGTTAAATGAGACTTGAGGGGAGAAATATAACAAAGACATCCAGTGAGGTCTGGGGACAGAGAGAGGACACTTTCTAGTAGAACCTCTATGGTGAGAGGGGTTCACTGGTTGCATGGGACACCAACCTAGTGTCCTCTGGTGGACCCTTCAGGTATCTAACAGGAAGTAGGTTAGGGAGGGATATGAGTCTGACATTTAGAGACTCTTTGGAGTGAGAAACTAAACCCAGTTTTATCCATGATGTTCATGATGTAATAGTTTAATAAAAGCACTTCTCTGGAACCTGAGATTCCCTGCTTCCTCATGGTTACTGCAGGCATTGTGTATAAAGGACATGGCCAACCATAAGTCAGGCTGGTGGATCTTGTCCTTTGACCACAGCCATTTTAAACCCAGAGGAATGTTTTATGTTGTCAAGTGCTCAGCTAGGTTATAAATCAATTGCTTAAATGTAAATTACAGTTAATTACAAAGCAATGAGATTAACTTACTCTTTAGCTATTTAAGTGTAGCAAATGCTTTTACAATATTTGATTAATGGGATACAATAACTGCCTCACTGAGTCTGGGCAAGATGTTATGCATCTTATTACTTTTTCAGATCCACATTTTTAGCACTGTTTGGTTTTTAAACTGCTGCTACAACTGTCTAAATGGTTTCACAATCCTTTTATTTCCAAAAAAATTGCTTGAACATCTATCCGTGCCACCCACAATACAGTGACAAAAAATGAGGAATACAAACAAGGTGTTACCTGACATATAATAGAGCAGGGGTTCTCAGCTTTTCTTTCTGAGGCCTGTGCCCCACCCTCCAACTTGCTATAAAAACTTCATGGCCCACCTGTACCGCAACAACTGTTTTTTCTGCATCTCCAGTAGATTAAAAGTGAGGGCTGGCATTAGGGGAAAGCAAGCCAGGCAATTGCCCCGCAAAGCTAAGTTGCTTGGGCTTTGGCTTCAGCCCCACATGACGGGGCTCGGGCGTTGGCTTTCTTCCCTGGGCCCCAGCAACTCTCATGCCGGCCCTGCTCTGTAGTTTATTTGGGGGGGCCCCTGAAACCTGCTTCTGGCCCCTGACGGGGCCTCGGACCCCTGTGAGAACCACTGTAGTAGTTCTCTGCTAGTATAATAGCAAATGCTGTCTCTCTTCTGTGGGGGTACTACTGCTGGGGAAAATGGTGGAGACCAATATTGCGAATATTGTTTAGGGCACAGTGTAGGTGTGGCAATGGTTCAGGAGGTGTCTCATGGGTCCAGTACAGGGTTTGAATTAAAGGATCGTCTTCACTTCCTTAGCAAAACAGGTGCTGGTGGAGCTGAGTTGCCGATGGAGGAGGCCGCCTGCCTCGGCAAGAGAGTGTTAAACCTTAGTACATGTCACTTCTTTTGGAACCTACGTGGGCTGCTGCCAATCTGCATAGCAACATTGAGTTCAATGTGCAGTTACACCCCGGGCTTGTCTGCATGGCCAGTTCATGCTTGCCAAGCTAGTGTGCTGTAGAGCCACACCTCCAACTGGAGCCTGCAGAATCGGTCCTTACCATACAAATACTACCCCTCTAATTATACACTCCTCTCTACGTCTAGTGCTGCAGAGACAATGCAGCTAGGAGAGCGGAGGCTGAGGAATCCGTTCCTGGCCTGACCCATTCGGGGGAAAAGAGCAGAATGCGATTCAGCAGTGGGAGGCTGATAGCAGCAAGCCGTTGATGTTAACATTGCAGCTCGTGATTATGGAAACATAATAGGATGATGAGCTTGGTCTTATTCTGCTGCTTTGCAAGGCTGGAAAGGGCAAGCTATTAAACACCAGCACTTAGAAAAAAGAATAAAGAGGAAATATTTTGTTACTTCCAATGGACCATATTCCTGGCTCCGACAACACCTCAGTAGCACAAAGCACTGTGGTCAAGCTGCCTTAAAGAGGCATTAGACTGGGACTCAAGTCATTTATTCTACCCTGTACGTACCTCGTCTCCCCATTGGTGAAATGGGGATGATATGATTTGATTTCTCTTCAGGCAGTGATGGTTTCTTACGCAGTTTGTACAGTGTCCAGCACAATGGGGCCTCACTCTCAGTTGGGGGGTCTGGCTTTCTGTCCCACAGATCATGATAACAGTAAGGTGCCTTATCAAAACTGTAAGTGGTTAGACCTTCGTGGAGAATAACATACCATGGAAGTCAGTCAAACGTTATAAAAGCCTGATGCTGGGACACACGTGCCTTGCAGTGTCAATGAAGGGAATAAATAGTGCTTCACATTGCTACTAGACCAATGACCACTTGGCTGTGAATAAAGCCATCAGTGACCTGAGATTTCCCCATTGCTCACAGCAGAACAGGGCATGCTTGAGAAATTAGTGCTCCAATTGAAAAATTAGCTATTAGTTTTTGACGTAAAGTTGGTTACACTGAATGTCTATCGTGGAGGGTTTGCCTTATTGATGATTTGCTGCTGATACAGTGGAGGGCTCAGTCCTGGAACTGAATGTTCTCTCTTTCCTAAGGCCTAGTTTCAAACGAGGCCTATCTAAATTAGGTTCCCAAATTCCACACATAGGCACCAAATAAGAATGTGGGCACCGAAATGAAAAAAGTAAGGCCCCGATTTTCAAGAAGGTCTCATTGTTCTCAATGGGAGGAGCTGGGGGCTGGGCTCTTTTGAAAAATCTGACCCTAACTGATTAAATTTCCCATCTTCTCAAACCGCATCAGGCCTCCGCTCTTTGCTTGGTTCCCAGCAATCCTCAGGTTGGCAATATCTGCTAGATTGGCTGAGATGATATTCCCTGATGTTTAAGGGAGACAGAGCCACGCAAAGAGGGTGCAGATCACTGCTGTACACTGGCTCCAATGCACTATTGGCTCTGCAGTAGTGAACGCATTCAAGACCTCCTCTTTGTGTTTCATTCTGTTGTTTCTTGAAAGGTTCAGAGTTCCATGTACAAGGCAATTGATATTGACAATAACGGGTTCATTATCCTAAGGTAATATACAGATGAAATATACTGCAATCCAGCTGAAAGCAAATAATACAGGGTGTAATTTACAGATGTGGAAACAGCTGGGGAAGGACGCAAACACACGAACCACTGCTGCTGTGGAAACAGCAATGACTAACCAGCTGCTATGGTCTAAGCTCAATGAAGACAATGGGAGGCTTTCCAATGACTTCCAATGATCAAAGCACTTGCAAGGCAGAGGAATAGCTGCCAGCATTGTAGGTGACCATAAAAGCCAAGTTGCAGATGAAGCACTAGAGCAATAGGGAACAGCGTTACAAGGCACTAAAAGAAGAGCTGAGGGAAAGGAAAAGAGAAAGGGGAGGGTTTGGGGACAGGACCAGCTGTGGCAGTAGCAAGACCGCAGCAGGGAGGGAGGAAGTAGGCTTTGGAGCACTGTGCAGTGCATGGATCATGGACTTGGATGCAAGAATTCTACAACATCTAAATCAGGCAAATTTTGAACTATGGGGCTTTATCTCCATCCAGAGGTTCTAGTGACTTCATAAGCCTAATTGTTCCCAACATCCCCAGTACCCCACAATGGAATAGCTGCTCTAAGTCACAGTTGCCTTTTATTTTTATTTTTTTTTTTGCATGAGAGACCTAGTTAAATGTGTTCCATGTTCGGTGGCTTCAGTTTGGCACTTAGTACTTAATATTGGAAAGTTAATGTCCAAGCTGCAAGACATCGAAGTCCTTTTGAGTTCAGATTCTTCAGTAAATCACTAGAAGTCAGCTGTGCACTGTATGCTAATGAAACACATATGCCATGAATTATCACCTTGCGGCTTCTGACAAATTCCTGCGGAGAAAAATGTGTCCTTTAGGAATCCTTTTGCAGCTGTGAAAATGGAAAACCTCTGCCCTCTTAGTCAATGATCCAGAGCCTACTGACGTCAATGGGAGACTTTCAGTTGCCTTCATGGGCTTTGGGTCAGGCTCTCACGTGTCCCTGCTCATAACAAAGCGTGTATTACATGCTTGTCACAGCAGCAGAGCAAATGACTTTTTATTGGATCAACAATAGCTAGGACGTGAAAGGTCCATGGCTTCCACATTTCTAAATTTAGCACCGTGCTTTCAACTGCAAAGTGCTTTTCAAAGACTTATTAATTTGCCAGCACTCTTGTATCATAAGGAAGAAAATAATATATCCTTAAGTTTCACTGGTGCTTATGGGCCTGAACCAAAGCTCTCTGAACTCAATATAAAGAGTCCCTTTAACTTCAATGGTCTTGCCCCTGGCCCTGCACTGACGGATGTGTTCCCTTCCTTTAGGAAAAGAGAAAGTTAAAAAGCAGTGCAACTGCAAGAAAGTTTGCCCTCAAAAGTCCTTGATGCACAGTCAATTTTCAATAGGGCTTTTTTCTCCCCTTGACACTGATATGCTCCTGGTTGAGTCCCTCAAAGCTCTATTGTACATGATTTTGATGAAGAAGATATCTAATTTCCAATCATAAACATGGTTTGGTTTTGTCTGTCTTTTAAGATGGAATATCTGTCAGAAAGCTTGGTGGAAATCTACTGGTGGGCAGAAGCCAAGGAAAGGCTAGAGTCCATGAAAACACTTCCCCGCATTAAGTGACATGGTTCAGGGCATTGCTAAGGAGCTGGTGGTATCTCTGAGCCCATAGCCATCAGTGGAGGTACTGCAGAAGGGAATTGACAGCCTGTCCTGTTCCTGCAGTATAGGGAGGTGACTGACATCCAAGTCAGGCAGTCTTCTAGTGCCCTGCTTAATTAATACGTTCTTCATTCCTTCCCCACTAGTCTTTCCCCATGCTTCCAGGATTGGATTTCAATAGTAGCAGGTGATTCTCTTCACATGCCCTAAAGATGTCTGATGGGATGGGGGCAGTGTCTACTCATGATCTTCTGAAATGATATATGGAAGACAATGGCTATACAAGCGAGGTTGAGGTGCAGGTTTCTGGAGATGCCCTAGAAGGCACCAAAAGGAAGGGGGTTCCTAGGTCTGGTGGAGGAAGAGTGAGTTCATATTACACCTTTCCAAAGCCGTTGACATGCTTAGGCCCTGATTCACAAAGATACCTAGGCATGCTTACGTTTAAGCATGTGAGTTGCCCCACTGAAATTTAAAAAGTTAGGGATGTACTTTAAGTAATTTGCTAACTGGGGCCTCAGTGAAAAGGTATTGGTCAAATTCTGGATGCTTGCAACACTTCCATTAAAGATCCTGCACAAAAGTATCAGAGGACAGAATTTGGCCCCAAAGGTATAGGAAGTGGTGATGGCATACTCTCAGGGCCATGAATTCCCGTGCTACATGGTATGGCATCACTGATGCTAACCTGCAGTCTTCTTTAACTCAGTGATGTTTTTATACTGCATTTAATAATCACAAGAGGTACATTATAACTGTCTAGACCTAGCTATAGTTCCAAGACCTGGTTTGGGGTTTTCAGGCTAATTGTGAGACTGCATAACTCTGAAGGGAAGGTTCATGTTTTAACATTGCTGAGTCCAACCTAGCAGGATGATTTGCAAGCTTAGAAACTAAATTCTGGGTTTGCAAAATGAATCTACAGAGGAGCAAAGCATGAGCAAGAAGCAAATCATGAAAAGCTTGGAGGTTTGATTCCGATGCATAAATCTGAAGTATCCAAATCTGTTGGGTTTGCAAATTTGGGCTAGCTATCTCATGAGAGCAGGCTTCTCTGGTACATATCTGGCAGGTCCTGTTTCAGTCAGGGTGGAAGGGAAGTAACCTGAGTAGAACTTTTCCTTAATCAAGAATTACTGTAAATATTTAAATTAACTTTCCAAGTTCATTTCAGTCTGTTAGAGGAGATTTACAATGAGGAATCAGAAACTTAATTCTCCAAAATCCTGAGCCAAAGCTCACTGAAGTAGATTGAAATATGACCATTGACTTCAACGGGCTTTGGATAATATTGCAATTCCCTTGTCTTTTGAGTCAATGAATCTCAGTGTTTCTGGCCAATGAGTATGTCTGTTCTTGTGAAAAATACACTTTAGGAGGCAGCTGCGGCATTCTTGAGGTGTGCTTTGATTTCTTTCTTGGCTGCTAAGAAGGATTATTTGAATGCCTCCCAAGATAAATTAATTAGAAGGGCTGCTGAACTGGATTCTAGTGATGGCAAAGGGAAACTGATGACTGTCAAATCAACATTATAATAAGCTTGTCACGTCTTATGTTACTTTCTTATTGAAACACCATTTATATGAATGGGGGAAAGAAAGGCCAGGTGTCTACATGTCTGTTGGGAAGACTATTCTGTGTTTATACTTTGTCGGCTGTACTGGTCACTAGCTCCTGGTCTATACTGGGGGGGGAGGGGAGATCGATCTAAGATACGTAACTTCAGCTATGAGAATAGCATAACGGAAGTCGACGTATTTTAGATCGAATTAAAATTACTTACTTCGCGTCCTCGCAGCGCTGGATTGACGGCAGAGTGTTACTGCAAAGGCACTGAGGATATATATGCACAGCTGTGGCAATGAGTGACCCATTCTGGGTTGACAGGGCTTGTGGGGCTTGTGTTACCCTGTGCGAAAAAACAGCTGTGTAGCTTGGGTTGGGCGTGGGCTTCAGAGTGTGAGCTCCAGCTCAAGCCACAACTTCAAAGCATTGTCTACACAGCTGTGTTTAGAGCGGTAGCGCAAGCCCCATCTATTGACCTGGGCTGATGCATGGGCTATGTAGACCTCCCCTACGAAGCTTAAGAGTACTCAAACTTCCCAGCTAGAGAACATTTTAATATAACATAATTTCTTACTTAGGAGTGCAGCTCTTCTCCCAATTTAAAAACAACCACAGAGAAACAGTGTGATTCTGAGTGATTACATGGGGAAACAAGAAGAGTGAGGATTGGGTGCAGTTAAAGCCACAAAATGAAAGACAAAGTTTGTGGAATATACTGTCCTGTTTTCTCCTACACATTCAGGGCCAGACTTTTTAAAAAGAGCCCAGCATGTAGCCGCTGCCTTTTAGACACGCAAATAGGGGCCTAGATTTTCAGTGGAGGCACCTCAATGCATCCTAATTACTAGAGCTGTGCAGAGGACGGAAGCTTTGTTTCATGAAGGATTTTGATTTTTGAAATTTGTCTTTATTCCAAACTGGAACAAAACCTCCAAATTTTGAAGTCCTCCCAAGGAAAATTCCATTTGGGGTTGACTTCCACTTTTTGTTGTCCTGTATTATATTTGAATATACAATTAAAATAGTCAAAACAAGAGGTAATTTCAAAACAAAAAATCAAACTGTTTTATTTTGAAAAATGTCAAAATCAGATGTTTCAATGCCATTGGCAACGTTTTCCTGGTTCTCTTCCAAAACCGAAGTCCAGAAAAATCATCTCTGTTTCACAAAGCATTTCAGTTTTGACAGAATTGCATATTTCAATAGAATATGGTTTCATTTAAATTTTTCTGGCCAGCTGTACTGTGGTTAACCTCTGATTTAGATCTACTCTATTCTATTCAGGTTTTTATACCATCATATCACTAGTTTTGCTGCAGCAACACACTATCCAGGGTGAAGACTTTGTATGTGTTAGTTATGCTGTGATTCAAAAATGAACAAACATAGTCAACACATCTCCTGTAACAAAGAAGGACCCCCAGAGACATTAATTGGTGCCCACAAGCTTCAGGGATTCAGATGAGCAGTTGCGGGGATTTAGTATGATCTAAGTGAACTATGAAACATTTTCCTCACAATTTTCTCACACCTGTAAACAAGCACCTTTGCTGTTAAGTGTACAGCAGTCTCCTTGTCTCACTGAGGAAATTATATGATCTCTGTAAATCTCTTGTCAGTATTTCATGCAAATTGCATATTGATTTTATGTAGATCCTTTAAGTAGCATTAAGGTTTGCAGCCTATCTTATCATGATCAAACAACAGTCTGAATGCCCTCAATGAGATGATTTCCCTCCCCCAGCAGACAGTGATAACAGTCTACACTGGAAAAGGATTATGGATTCACAGATGCAAGAACACACAGGAATAACAAAGATAGGAAGTATGGGCTATATTTGTTTGTAGCAGAGTATAATTCTTGTAAATGACTGTGCCTTTCTTTAATGTTGGTGGGACTTCTCACCAGCCAGGAATGTTCCTCTAGTACTGTATTCTTGTCATATTTGCTATTTCACTAGACTACTTAGATGCGAACAACCTATTTTTCATTTCACTGTAAAAGTTGCCAGAAAGGAAAGTGATTTAAACAATGGAAATAGAGTGCATTTGACTCCTATGTCAGATCCTTAGGAGATGCTGTTCTGCAGTTCCTAGTATGGTTTTTAAGTCTGTGATTAGATTGCCCTGTATCAGCTTTCAGCACAATGCTGGTGACCAAAAGCACCTAGTGCCGCCTGTTTTAAGGAGGTGTCGAATGTGCTCCTTCCATGTGTTGTCATCTGTCTGATGCAGAAGACCTTATGTTTTTCAAATGGGGAACCCCAAAATGGAGGCTGGCAGAATTAATAGACACTCAAAAATTTTGGGTTAAGTGATTATCCAAGGTCAAGACACTGGCTAAGATCCTGATCCTGCAATCAATTACGCACATGAATACTAGTTCACTCTGCCTTATTTACTAACCTCAATCTCACCAACATACCGATATAGTCCCTTACTTCTACTCCCACTGGTATTAAGATATTTCAAGTCATAATTAAGACAGACTTCTAATTATTTGTTGCACTTCATTTCATACCCTAGAGCTGAGTGAGTAATTGATTTATTTGGTTCAGTGGCTGAACTGAAAAAAATCAGGGGAAAAAATCATTTTGGATTGAACAAAACATTTAGTTTGACCTAAAACTAAATATTTAGTGTTGTTTTCAGGTGGTTATTTTCTCTCCTTTTTAATTTTTTTTAATTACATGTAGCTAAAATTTCAAAATGAAATATTATTTCAATATGAAAAGTTGAAAGGCTTCATTCTGAAAATGTCAAAATGTTTCCTCTTTTTTGCATTTTTTCCCTCATTTTTTTTCTGGCTGAAACTATTTGCAGAATTTGACCAAAATTTTCAAATATTTTTTGTTGACCTAAAACTGCATTTTTCAACAAATAAACGAATAAATATTTAACAATTCATCCCAAAAATGTCGCCCAACGCTAGTTGTACCAATGGTCATTTCCTTGTGCAACTTCGTCGATGTTTTCACTAAGTGAAGCACTACTGGAATTCCTGCACAGCTTAACAAAGTACCTCCACACATCCCCTGAAGAACCTTACCGATCAACGCACAAAACGACACACATCTCGATCCGTTAAACATCACTATGACAACATAGATCTTTATGGAAAGGCAGTTACGTTATTTATTTATGTTTACATCTAACTTCATGGGGGCATGGATGTTGTTTGTCACCATTGACTTTGGATGTTAGTTTTTTAATGTCCTTCTCAGAGCAGACAGTCTCTTTAATTTTTCAATATTTGCTGTCTACTTGCTTGATAGCTCAGAGGGGATTTAGTTTCTGTGCCAGACCTGCCAGCTTCCAGCACAGAAATGATAGTTGTCATCCACCACCTTGAAAAGGTTGGTTTTCTTTCAACATTTCAAAAGCACAGTTCTCCGGGGGCACTGTCAATTGAGGAGGAGAAGAAAGTGTTTGTGAATCCAGAAATAAATATTAACTCATTCATTACCTGTTTTGAAATGATTATTTCAACCACAAAAAGGAAAAGGCTTGTTCTCTAAGGGACGTTTTTACTGGGTACTTTTATGATTTGAGGAAGCTATGTTGTTACTCTGCAAGAGTGGAATTGGGCCAGGTGGACCAAATCAGCTAATTAGTCTGATTAGGGAAGCTTTAGGGTGGAGGCAGCTAATTAGAGAGAGGCTCACCTGTGCAGGAAAAGGCAGGGCCTATAAAGTCAGGTAGCAGGCTACAGACAGGGCTGCTGGGAAAGGCTGCAGGAAGGCAGGCAGTAGTCACTCCCGGGGCAGAGGGTTCCTGGAGATGGTACACCCAGAGAGAGAAGGGAAGCCAGAGAGTAGGAAGCAGTCCAGGGAAGAAGTAGTGAGGGTGGAGAGAGGAGCCCAGAACTGCTGAGTGAGGGTCCCTGGACTAGAATTTGGAGAAGAGTGTGGGCCTGCGTTCCCTTCCCAGCCACTGAGGGAGTGGCACCGGGCAGTGAGAGGGAAAACTGCCTAGGACTGCTAGAGAGAAGGGACTTTGCTACTCCAAAAGGGGGAACTCTGAGTGACCTAGCTAGAGGGCTAAGTCCTGAAGAGGATGCTGTGGTTCTTGGGGCTGAAGCCCAGAGGGAGAGACAGTGTGCAAAACTGTGGATGGGGGCATCAGCCTTGAGAGTTAATCCCCAGGAGGAGGTGCCAGACCAGCAGTGAGTGGTGCACCCTGTGACTAACACTCATAAATGAAAAAATGAGGGAGTGCAGGCTTAGACAGCTTTGGTCATATGAAGTGCAGACCTGACAGCTTCATGGATGAGAGGGTCTAACAGATCGAGACTGAAGGAAAAAGACAAAGAGGCCAGCCCAAGAAGTGGCGCGCTGTCATTAAGGAAGTCATGTTAGCATGTGGTGTGATAGAGGATATGGCATTGAATAGAGCGCTCTGGAGGGAGAGAACTTGTAGAACAGACCCTATCTGATTGGATTAACACCAGGAAGAAGAGTTATTCTGAGGTAAATGCAGGGAATGATACCCAGGAAACTGCCCTGTTGGCTTTCACATAACAGTAGGGAGTCTTCTTCCATAAGGATATTCTTGTAATGAGTATCAAGTGGCAATGCCTGTAGGCTTCGTCCTGCAAACGCTATTGAGAATACTGCTTACTACCCAGAATAACCCTGTTGATTTGAGTTGGACCATTCAGGGCAGTAAGCCCTAAACTCAAGTCAGCTTTCAGCCTGTGCAGGATAGGGCCTTCTGTTTGCAACACCTCACTGTTTTCTTCCTTTAGCATTCTGTGCCAAGTTTTGCATCTTGGCAGAGACAGTACCTAGAATCTGTAATTTACCTGACACTATAGAAAATCCTAAGCCACTCTCCACATTAAGGAAATTCACGCTGCTCTAACTACACGGAGGGGACAACAGGGCGGGCGGGTGGGCGGGGGGGGGCAGCTTAGCTTTGGTCTAGCAGGAGATGCCCAGGGCTGGAATAGCCAGGTCCAAGGGGCATTGGTGGAGATGAATTGGGAAACTTGCAGGATGCTAATTTGCACTGGAGATGTTGGGAAGTTCAGGCTGAAGCTGTTGTGGATTCAAGAAAATACTCGTTTTACAGCTTCACAATAGATTCTGACCAATTTAAGATTTCTAAGAAACTGATTTTAGAATATACTTTATTTCAGGCAGTCCTGGAATTTATGCTGCCTACTGGCTTCCCAGTGAATAATAAACTGCCGATCATCAATTTGCTGAAGAGAACTCATTAGTAAAGCAGCACATATGCTAATGACTTACCTTTTGACTAAGGGACATACCAAGATTAATGTGGCTTATTACAATGATTGTCCAAGACCAAAAGTAGAACTTATCAGACTCTTTGCTAAAAATATTTCTAATGATAAAAAAACTAAGCCATTTAGGATGATTAGCCAGAAATTATCGGCACACAATTGTCCTTGATAGCTATTCTTTAATCACCATCAGATACGTTTGTCAGTATTATATTTTGTTCATGTTAATTAAGACAAATTGGTCTTAATGTAGAAATAGGTCTGAACCAAAACGGAAGCAGCTAACATATCTGAACTTCCGGGACAGTTCAAATTCGGATCTAGCACCTTTACAGATGGTGGCCTGTGGTGCAACAGCGGAGGGTTTTAGTGGATATGGGAAGATGGTGATAGAGCTAAGTAGGTGAGTGGGTGGGGAACATAGGAGAAGTCCACTGCAGATGTCAGAATAAGGCAAGCATTGGGAAGAAGCCCCATTCTATTAAAAATCTATTTGCAGGATTTAGGCTTCAATCCTGCAAACATTTACACACATGCTTAACTTTACTGCCATGAGTAACTCCCATTGGGACTACTCATGGCAGTAAAGTTAATCCCCTGTGTGTTTGCAAGATCAGGGCCTTAATTATTTAGATCTAAGCCAGAGACACAACCTTCGATCCAAATGTGCTTTTTTCCCACGTGATAAATCAAAATCCAGGATTCTAACATTCTTGAACATTGTGGTGTTTGAAACCTAGATTGGAATTTTGATGTTTGGGCTATTCTCGAATATACTTCCTTAAAGGCCTACGCTTCTTAGGTCTACTACAGATGTTTCAGTGGTACTGAGATACCAGCAATACCAACAGAGTGAACAGTATATGGTAACCCCAAAACATAAATAGGAATGGGATAGATCAAAGCAGCCAAACCACATTTTGGATTTTCTCCCTTGAAAAGCAAAGCCGGCAATTTGGAGTTGGTACAAAGGGGCAAGAATTTAATGCCAAATGCTTTGGAAATTAAAAAAAATAAGATGTATACAGTACAAGGAACCAAAAGCCTGATGCTCTAGTTGCTGTCATCTCTACAGTGAGACAAGAAACCCATGTATGATGTATTGGTCCCGATTCTCCGGATCATTAGTAGTTGTTGGATGAACTATGGAGCTACCGCACCTCCCCTCCCCCACACACACTTTTAGAAAATAAAGTGGAAGGTTCTATTTCTAAAGTTTTCCTCATCCTCCCAAAGAGAATTTGGAAATTGGGGGTAGCCGTGGTTTTGGTTGATTTCTATCCATACTTTGCCCTAATTCCTATCAATGAAAGTGTCCCTACTCACTAGAGTTAGAGTGGACACTGCAAAGAGAAGATAGAATGGATTTGCCATAACCAGCTAATGCAGAGGATGGTGATAACACAAAGGGTCTCCAGTTGATGAAACAAGCCCCAAAAAACTATTAATCCAAGAGGCAATTGTCTCGCTTTCCATCTAAATAGCTGCCTCATCAACAAATCTGCTAGCTTCTTACAATAATATCAGGAACACAAAATAAAATTATTCAATGTTAAGCCATGTTCCAGTCTTCATGGTGGTCCTGTCTACTGAGCAGGCAATAGAGAAAAGGAACAATATGCAAATTCACCTTTTGATGTGCCCAAACAAAACCCACAGATCTGAACATCCCAAACTTTGGCAGCGGTTCGAAATCCAAATCTGGATCCAGATCTGAATTCCTTGGCTAGCCCATATTAAAGCCCCAAACCCAAAGTCCCTGAGTGTTGCGTGAGAGAGGGAGTTCAATATCTGGATCTGAAATTCTGTGGTTTCTGACCAAGCTGTAGTTTAAACACAGTCTCAGTTAAGCTGACTTCTAACCTATGTTAGCCAGCAGGTACGGAAGGGAGGAAACTGTCAGCCTACTCTAGAATATGATCTGTAGCATGCTGCTAACATAATTGGGATGTGCTAGGTAACAACACGATCTATCAACATGGTTCTAACTAGAGCTGTGCAAAGAATTCATTGAATGAAGTTAGCTTCTTTTTGTTTGCAAATTGTCCATAAGCACGTCACAATTTTCTTAAATGTATTTATTTTAAATTATTCACCTAGTAATTTCTATGAATATTTCTTGGTCTGTAGATTACTCACAAGTATAGCGGGTCAGGAATTTTTCAACTAAGTGTTTTTTCCCATCAGAAAATGAATGATTTCTGGAAACAAAGGGTCCATTTTAATGAATTTCTCAACTGAAAAATAATGTTGAGAAGTTTCAAAATGTCCCACTTTGATACATTCAGAATGAGAAATTCTAATTCAAAATGAGTTGACATTTTAAAAATGTTAAGCCAATTATAAGAAAAACAATAAAAATGTTGAAATCAAAATGATATGTTTCAAAAATATCAAGATAAAATTTTTGATTGACTCAAACCAAAAATTCAGATTTTTGGTCCACATAAATGTTTTTGATTTTTGATCCCAATTCAGGATGGGAAAACTTTTCAGTATCTTGTGGGGAGGGTTCTATTGACAAGGACTTTGTTGTGAGTATTCAACAGGTTTAAAACAAACAAAAGAAAGTACTGCTTCACACAATGCACAGTCAACCTGTGGAACTCGTTGCCAGGAGAAGTTGTGAAGGCCAAAACTATAACTGGGTTAAAAAAAGACTTAGATAGTTCATGGATGATAGGTTCATAGATGATGATTAGCCAAGATGGTCAGGGATGCAACCCCATGCTCTGGTGTCTCTAAGCCTAGGTCTGCCAGATGGTAAGACTGGATGATGGGATGACTCACTTGATAATTGCCCTGTTATTTCATTCCCTCTGAAGTATATAGCATTGGCCACTGTTGGAAGACAGGATATAGGGTTAGATGGACCATTGGTCTGACCCAGCATGGCTGTTCTTACGTTCAGTATCTCAAATGAGTGTTGTGGTGGGTAGTTTGGGTAGGGCACAGGTCATGTGATTGTTTCTCTCAGATTTCCAGTGAAAATGCTCACAATTATTAATCTGAAATTCACTATGTTCCATAACGTTTGCTGTTTCCGCTATCAGGAAATTCACTTGCTGGAATACTCACAAGGAGAGAACACAAAAGGTGGAAACAATTTTAATTGTTATGAAAAGTGTGTGCTCCCAGAGTGTGGGATTTTCCAAAACGCCCACCTTAGCCCCACTCTGCTCCCATGGAAGTCAGTGGGAGTTTACCATTGGCTTCCATAGGAGCAGATTTAGGCTAAAGCTGAGTGAGTGCTTCTGAAAATCCCGCCCGGAATGTCTCTAACTGAGCACTCAATCTAAGGTGGTGTGACCCTATTCAGATTGGCTCAGTTTCTGGCTAGCTTAGTGGAGATGGAACAGAACCAAAACCCAGATCAATCCCAAACATCCCCGAATTTAAGGGTTTTAGAAATTCAGATCTGAATATTGCAAACTGCTTCTACCTTTATGATAGCCTAAATCAAAACCCTGGTCCAAAGAACCCCAAACACTGACCAGTTTGCAATCTGGATTTGAATCTAGCAGTTTAAACTTCTCTCTGTTCAGCTTTTTTCCTGGATCTCAGTCAGGAGATAGTTGACTGTAATGTGACTGTTTAGACTCCATAAATTATGTAATACTTAATGTAAACTGGGAAGAAGCAAAGACCGAGTTAACCAAAGTTGCCATTCTTTACCTTGGGGTCATGTATTCCAGAAAGCTCCTCATAGATTTTCTCTCCTACCATGACAGCAGCCAGGTTTGCTGTGTATGTTGACAGACAAAACAAACAAAAAATGGCCCAGAGATTCATTAAAAACCGTCCAGTCCAGCATTTGGGGGGTTTGATGGCAGCTGTTCTGCCAAACAAGATTGCGTAACAGACATTCAGGGCAGAGGAGAAGGAGAAAACTTTATTCCTGTTTCTTCCCTTGGGGGTCATCCCAAAGGGGCTTTTCCACTCATACAGTGTGAGAAATATTGCTGTGATATGGAGGGCAACAAATATTCCCAGCCACATGGTCCAATGGAGGGGCCACATAAAGGCTCCAATAGGAGCGGCTGTATCTCTGGTCCTCACTAAGATGCCCAAGCTGGTTGAAAAGAAAGGGCTGGTGAAATCGATCACTTGGCTACGGGCTGTATTGATACTGAATGATGTCACTGCCATGTGGGCTGTCCCAGCCAGAAGGTCACCCACAAGACCTGTCCAGTGGCCATTTTTCCAAGCGCCGTACTTCCCATCGCCAACAATGTACAAGTCAAAATCAAAGTTCATATCCTCGGCCAACTTTTCCAGCAGATCGATGCAGTAGCCGTAGCAGCACTTTTTGAACTCAATGGGCACGGTGTCGTTGCCCCCATGAAGGGTTTCAAAGAGGCTATCCAACATGGCTGAATCGTTGGTCAGAGGATCCAAGCACAGTTGTCCTGCTGGGCACAGCCCTTCATCATCCACTTTTCTCGTGAAGACAAAAGGGTGTTCTATCAGTGTTACCACTCTCAGGTGCAGCCGTGGAGGGTGCAGGATGTGGTTTTTGTGCCTCTGGGCCTGCTCTGGCCATATCCCACGATCAATGATGATCTTTCCTTCTTGCCAACTCCCCAGTCGAGTCCACATTGGGTTCCCAACAGGATCATGCTGCAGATTCCAAATGAAGAAGTTGTTGTCTGAGCTGATGATGGACGAGCCTTTCACTTTAATGTGGCCACTGAGACCATTAAAGGTCGTGTTGGCTAAAAACCTGTTGGGAGAAGAAATGTAAGAAAACAAAGCTTGAGAGGAACAATGAGCGTGTATTGAAAGCATTGTACTGGGACTCAAGTGATCTGGCTGTTTCCTGTTTCTGGCTGAATGACCTTGGGCAAATCATGTAATCCCCTAGAGCCTCACTTCCACCATCTGTAAAATGGGGATAAGGATGCTTCCTTTCTCCCAGCCTTTGTCTATTTAGATTGTAAATTCTTCAGAAAGGGTCTGTCTCTTACTAGCTGGGCAGTTATGAATCCTTCTGGTTGAGAGACTGCTAGCTGAGTACTTCACCACCTACTCTGCTTAGCCTTATTAGAAATTTAATATCCATATAATGCAAAATAATAATTATGCTAGTGCCATATTAAATTTGAGAAATCAAAGAAGCAAAATTCAAAAAAAGATCAAAAGTTACAGGGCCAAATCCTCAGCGTGTGCAAATCAACATTGCTCAGGGATCTGGCCGAGAATTTCTACTGCAACACGATTTGAGGCATTGTGTACACCCTGCGTATTTTAGGGTATAGCTTAACTAACTTAAACAATAGTGCATTAAGCTTTATATTCAATATGAAGAATGAGAATAAAAAGTATTACAGGGCAAATGCACTTGTTGGGTTTTCTGGTTTACACGGGCAGAATCTAGACTGAGTCATTGGTGGTGTAAACAGCACCCCACTCCACCCACAGGAGTGAATCAGTCCAACCTCTGAGGTAGCTAAATTGTTTTATTTAGGACCTACATAGGTTATCAGACCCTATGAATAAACACATGTGTTATCCCACCATTCTGTCATATATACCTATTTCATAGAACTGGAAGGGACCCTGAAAGGTCATTGAGTCCAACCCCCTGCCTTCACTAGCAGGACCAAGTACTGATTTTACCCCAGTTCCCTAAGTGGCCCCCTCAAGGATTGAACTCACAACCCTGTCTTTAGCAGGCCAATGCTCAAACCACTGAGTTATCCCTCCCCCCTGTTTTATGAACTTTTAGTTCCCTGCTACTGCAGGGGCCTGGGGCATTGGCACACCTTAGTCCCTCCTGTTCTCCTCCTGTGGCACAATAGCATAGTCTCCGGAGGGCTGTAATTCTTTGGCCTAATTCTGATGGCTGGATTTCGTGTGCAGCTGGTGGCCTGTGATATTCAGGAAGTCAGTTGGCCCCTTCTGTCCTTAAACTCTCTGACTCCATGGTTTGAGAGATTTCATGACATTTAAATGTTTGATTTCACAACCTTATCAAGTGAATGCATTTTCCTGCCACTGAGTTCTATGTTAGATACTTTTGTTGGTGGTGGTGGTGGTACGTTGATCCAAACATCCAAAGGGAGCCGGGCGAAAATCACATTTTAACAACTTATGGTCTTATACTGTGGCTTCTACGGCCATTCATCATTGCATGTTCTGTATGCAGCATTAATGAAGTTCAAAGTCAAGGGTCTTCATGGACATGGAAAAACTGCCTTAGTCAGAAACCTTAAGGAGAAGCTAGAGCAGTTAGGCTGGTATCGGGCTCAATCTAGCAAGGCCTCTTGTGAGGTACAGAGCAAAGTCCGTAGGAGTTAAGTGTTCAACATCTTGCAAGCACCTTGCTGCATCTGGCTTATAAAAAGCTGTTCTATTGAAATGGGTCCCTATCAAGAACATTTCTGTACAGGCTGCCGGCAGGCCTGTGCAGAGAGTGGGTAGTTTACCCAGGAGTGTGGACATGAAGAGTCAGATCATTGGATGGGGTAAATCAACATTCAAATGTCAATTTACACTAGCCGAGGATCTGGCCCTAAGCTTAGGCTGTGTGAACTGTACGAAGGTTTGGTTAGTGTCTGTAATGCTGGCAGACCAACTGCCAGCTCATGCCCAGGTTCCTACGCATCAGCTGAACGCTGAATTAGTCTGGCTTCCTGGTGTATTAGTATTATTAACATAGATGTTAAGATGAAAAGAATGTGTTTAGAGTTGATGAAATACTTGTAGGATGCTGCATGTATAATTTCACTTATCACATCTTTACCCCGTGCTATAGGGTGATATGAACTGTTTGCATTGGAATCCTCTGTAACCGTGTAACGTTACCAAAGAGGAAAGATGAGTTAATATATGTAAAATGCGGGCTTCCGACAGAAGGTGTTAGGTCCTGCTCACCAAGAAGGCCCATTGAAACCAAATGGGCCACTGCGGAACATCAAAGAACAAAGACTTTATTCATTGCTGTCTTCCTCCCCCTACACCCCCGTCACATGAAGAAGAGAGGTGTGTCTGAACTCACACCATCAGTTTGAACTCTGGGAAGAAGGGAATAAAAATCCCTAACAAGAAGAAACTGCATCTTTATGCTGCTTGGACTCTGAGGGGCAAGGGTCACTCAGCATAAGCATAAGTAAAAGATGGGGGAAGGGATAGCTCAGTGGTTTGAGCATTGGCCTGCCAAACCTAGGGTTGTGAGTTCAATCCTTGAGGGGACCATTTAGGGATCTGGGGCAAAAATCTGTCTGGGGATTGGTCCTGCTTTGAGGAGGGGGTTGGACTAGAGGACTTCCTGAGGTCCCTTCCAACTCTGATTCTAAGATCCCTAGCGCTTGGCCTGGGTTAGGCCTAAGGGACATACAGAGCTCTTCCTAATTAATAAACCTTTACACAGTTTATTATAGGATTGGCTACAAGCGTTATCTTCAGTGTGAGATCTAAAGTGCAATTAACCTGGGGTAAGCGACTGGTCTTTTGAGACTGGGAGTAACCCGAATGTTGTGGTCTTTTGGCATAAGGACCCATCTGTCTCCAAGGCAGGCTTACCTGGGTATCAAGATAGATCAGACTGCCCAAGGGGACTGTCTGTGACTCTATGCTAAGGCTGTTACAGTGCCTGAGGAGTTTATACTTGGTTGGTGAAATCAAAGTATAGAACTCACAGCTAGTTTGGGGTTTGTACCCGGGTTCTTAACAGTCTGCTCTGAAGCTGGTACTCGTGCTTCCGAGCTACTGCAGGACAGCTAGACACGGTCATTCCATTGTCATTCTAAATTTAACAACAGAAACGAGTTCGAAGTGTGCTGCTCGCTCTTTCCTGTTGTATTTATTCTATTTTTAATGTTCATTCTTCGGTAGAAGAGCTAAAGCTCTCACAACATACCCTAGAAGAACTATGTTTGTATTATTTTAATAACGATTTAATGAAAATAGTTTCATCTATTTTCTTTAGCTTGATTACATTCTTGCAAAGTTGAGTAAGGGCCAAGAACCAGAGCAGGGAGCAAGTCAAAACACTGGCTGTTGAAATTGCCCAGGAAACACAGTTAACGTTTTAAGTCACAGACTAGATAAGGCTTTAAAATCCTAATGCCTTATTCCTGTAACAAGGGTCTTTACAAGAGGGAAAATTCACTCGGCAGGAATTCACTCTTATCATAAGGGGTTTTTAATGAGAATAGGAAATTGCAAAAATCTAGCCCCAAAGTGTAGGGGGAAGTTGTGCACATTTTGCTATTCACTGAGGGCCAGATCTTGATTTCGTTAAAAACTGAAAATATTGTAGGCCACATTTTAAAACTTGGATGCCTAGACTGGAGGCCCAAATTCTGCATTTGGGTGCTACAACTGGGCATTTAAATGTCCAACTATCCACTGACTATGTTAAATAATGATCTGAGAGCCCAGGCTTTTCGAGCCTGGCTTTGCTGAGCTCTGTAGAACTATACCTAATGGTTAGAGATCTAGACCCTTATCCTGCAATGAGCATCTGTATGGGTGTAGGGTTCTACCCTCATAGAGCTTATTGCCATACATGGAGACAGACAAGGAAAAGTAGAAAGTTGCCAGTAGGTGCTGTATGTTGAATTAACAAAGCAGATACTCTGGTCCTGTAATGTGATCCACACAGGAGGCCTGCTTCACCCATGTGGAACCCCATTAACTTTATTGGGGCTTCATGCAAACAGCAGTTTGTCAATGCAGCTCACAATGACCTAAGAATATCTTGTCCCATTGATTAATGCATTCTTATGACAGCAGCTGTATGCGCAAATGCCTGTCCTCAAATATCTGCATGGAATGCATCTGCTCTCCCTTTCATGTGCTGTGAAATTGGGTTAGCTCTCCCAAGACGCGTAAACAGTTAAGGGCATGACTGCAACTCTGGTCATGAGAATATCTAGATTTCCAAAGAGTGAAAAGAAAAGAAATTAATAAACGTGTGCAGTAATGTAGCATAAAGCTTGTGTGTTTGTTACAGGCCTTGCTTTCTTCATTCAGTCATCAACTTGATCCTCTGCATGTCTCCTTCAACAGTTAAATGAGTCAGTCATTTGGTACCTTGAAATGTCCTCCTGCTGTGGTGGTATTTCTCAAAGAGTTAGAAGACTTAGTGAATTATTTTGAAACGATTTCCATGGGGTGCTTTATGAATGGAATGAAATTAATCTCACAACCCAATGGATCACCACAGTGCTGTTCTGAAGCCCAGATCAACATCTGTTCTCATGACTAAGGTATGTCTACACAGCTAAAGTTGTGCATGAGCCACCTACTCAAACTAGTTTGAATCCAGTTAGCATGGGTAACCATAGCAGGGAAGACAGAACAGTGTGGGCAGTCATCACTGCTATCATTACCCATGCTAGCTGGATTCTAGTTAGTTTGGGTGATTGGTCCATGCACTGTTATTGCTGTGTAGACATACCCTTACTTTACCTCACTGAAATAAGTGTCTTGTGAGCCTTAAATTAATGAGGGAGGTTGATGAAGGAAACATTTTTGTCCTAACTGGGTGAGAGATTCATCTTATTATTGTGAAGAGAGAGGATAGATACCCTCCAAAAGAAACTGTGAACATGCACACCAAAACCGCAATGGATTTGCACCTGAATCCTGAAAAAAAGTCTGCCGTGTGGAAGGCAGGTGAAGTGCGGTTCAAAAAAATCTATTAACAACCACAAGAAAGAAGGGAGAAGGGAAAAAAAAAAAGCCCATCCATGCATGTATGTGATTCTATTTCACAATAATGGGGTACTACGGGCAGAGAAATCTACAACAAATATTACCCAGGCAGATACAGACCACATCCTCTTTTGGTGACCCCTCTTTTCCTTCCACTTCCTTCACTCACCAAACAACTAGAAATGAATTTCCAGGGTAGAATTTTTGCAGTAATTGCGCAGTGTGCAGCATTTTACAAGGCTAGCCTTAAGCACCAGCAAGATGACAGACTGCTTGGCAGGAGGGTGAGGGCTCTGCATTTTGGAAATTCAACTCTCAGCCAAATCCCCCTCTAACCTGCACCAGAGAAAGGGGTGGCACTCAAGATAAATTTCTCTGTCTGTCTAACCCCCTCCCCCCACTCACACACTCACCCCCAGCAGTGGAACTGAAGGGAAAGACCTATTTTCCACCCTCAGACCCATTCTGGCTTTGGGAATGTTCTTGGCCTGATTTTTTTTGCCCCTTCTGGCATCCTGGATTCCCTGAAAATATGAGGTTGGCCATGACTTTTTTTCCATCATACATGATTGTAAATTTGCATTCCTGTTACAACTTGGCCTGAAAACTGGCTTGTGTATAAGACTCTGATATCTTTACTCACACTGTGGTCCCAACCACTTCAATGGGACTACTCATTAGGCATGCGGCTACTCATCCTGAGTAAGGGTGTCGCAATCTAGCAAGTAATTAAGCACAATGAAATACCAACTGCCGAATATATGGAGAAAAATGGAGATTTCATTTTATACTCACAAAACAGTCTTTAGGAGAAAAAATAAAAAGGAAAAACTTACTTTGATAAATATTGCCCTGAAGTGAGATTTGTTTCCTCTATGTGCATGCAATTTGTCGTACTTGGAATAAGTGCTAGCTCCGGCTGGATCAATGTAGCTGTTGCCACAGCTCTTGCTACTAGCTCCATTGCGTCCTGGACGTAATGCTCAAAAACAGACTTTGTCGTTTTGCCATGAGCTATGAGACCCAACGGTAAACCCTCTGTTCTCAGTTCTTCCACGTTTTGTGAATCCCCAAGAATCCAGTGAAGTTCAGGGGGCATCACGCCAAACTGGGTGGTTATTTCAAAAATCCTCCTTGTCTTCTCCATGTCACAGCCAAACATAACCATGGTGGATACTGTGTCTTTAATGCTCTCTAGGTGAACTTGTAAGTAGTTCAGAAGGTCACTAGTTGAAGTGAGATTTGTGGTAATATTTATAATGGAGCCCAGGTGGAACTTGGAACTCTGTTCTGTGAGGAAGAGAAAATCTGTGATATTCCACTCTTGGCATAACATCAAGCTGAAATTGTACCAGTTGTTCATTTTCAGGATTGAGAAAGTGACCTCCGCATCAGAGCTTAATGAATTTTCTAAACTCAGTTGTAGGTGAAGGGGATTCTGTATTTAAAGACATGAAAGATATTGATTAGAAAAGGTGAACCAGAAACTTACTGTGTTTCTTCCTCTATCAAGTATTATTTGGCCTACTCTGTGTGTGTGTGTGTGTGTGTGTGTGTGTGTGTGTGTGTGTGTGTGTGTGTGTATTAGGTGCACTGGAATAAATTCTGACTTCCCATTCAGTTTTGAACAGCTTTCTTGGGGGGAACTACTGGGTCTAAATCAGTGTAGAATCTGAAGTATATCTTTGATCCAAAATTACACAAAATAAAAAATAAACTACTGAGAGTTTATGGAACACTGTTACATTATTTAATTTGATCCAAATGTTGTATGTTGAAGAATAAATGAAAGACCCCAAGTTATTGCTCCCCATCTCTATCCCACGATGCAGGTCAGATCCCCAGCTGCTCTCAACTAGTATATCTCCACTAGTCGCAGCTGAGGATCTGGTATAAATCAATTAAGCTACAATGAAGTTAATGCAAACTCATGAGTTAGATTAGAAGAATACCACAATTAAAAATGTTTTCAGCTCTTTTTGTTATCTCTTGGTTTTGGTATTCAGGGCCTCCTTTACATAGACACATGAAAAAACTAATTAAATAGATCATGGCACACAATCAATACTCACCTTGTACTAGCAATAAGACATTATGTGACTGACTCTCTGGTAAAGGACAAACTACCAAATTAACAAGAATATGACATTAATGAATCGCACACCACAGAGATATTGCCTATTGATGATAGGCTTTTGATTAACTTGGAAAACAAAAGTCCCGTGTAATAATTTGGGATAGGTGAACTGATTCCGATAAAGTACTGTCCTCAAACTTAAGCTCAAACTGAATGCAAGCTAAACCTTTTCTGAGGCTCTGAAATGAGTGGATAAGTGTTTTTTCGTCTTCAGTTTCTGCCTGCCTTTGCAAATGGAAGGGCTAGTATCCCATGAGAACAGCTGTTCTCGGATTATTTCTATCCAGGATCAGAAGTGGAGGTGCCAGAAATTTCACAAGACAGTCTGTTTTCATGAGCTTTTCAGCTAGATTTTTGCGGACTATACGTTTTAGAGATGCACGGATAGTTATCCGAGCCATATGCATATTCTTTTTTTCAAGAAATTCACCCATTTAAATTAATAATAAATGAAAATTTTACATTTATAAATAACACAACAGTGCATGCATTATACTGGTAGCATAAAGCTGAAACCCAAGAGCTGTAATTATTACAGTATAATACACAGACTGAAACATAGTGTTGCTTATATAAAATGAAGTTATCAGACCTGTAATAAATTAAGCTCTAAATATATATAAACCCACCAATTTTGGAGTTTGATCCTGCTCCCATTGAAGGGTTTATATGATGGGATTACCTGCAGAAGCAGAGACTGGATTCAATGACTTTCTCGTCCTATGTTCCTAAGGCCTGGTCTACACTAGGAGGTTATGTCGAATTTAGCAGTGTTAACTTGAATTAACCCTGCACCCGTCCACACAAAGAAGCTATTTATTTTGACACAGATCTCTTTAAATCAATTTCTGTACTCCTCCCCGACGAGGGGAGTAGCGCTAAATTTGACATGGCCATGTCAAATTAGGGTAGATGTGGATGGAATTCGACGCTAATAGCTCCGGGAGCTATCCCACAGTGCACCACTCTGTTGACTCTCTGGACAGCAGTCCGAGCTCGGATGCTCTGACCAGCCACCAGCCACACAGGAAAAGCCCCGGGAAAATCTGAATTCCTTTTCCTGTCTGGCCAGTTTGAATCTCATTTCCTGTTTGGACATCGTGGCGAGCTCAGCAGCACTGGCAACGATGCAGAGCTCTCCAGCAGAGATGACCATGCAATCTCAGAATAGAAAGAGGGCCCCAGCATGGACTGATCGGGAAGTCTTGGATCTGATCGCTGTGTGGGGCGATGAGTCCGTGCTTTCGGAGCTGCGATCGAAAAAACGGAATGCGAAGATCTACAAGAAGATCTCAAAAGCCATGACGGAGAGAGGATACAGCCGGGATGCAATGCAGTGCCGCGTGAAAATCAAGGAGCTGAGACAAGGGTACCAGAAGACCAAAGAGTCAAACGGACGCTCCGGATCCCAGCCCCAGACATGCCATTTCTACGAGGCACTGCATTCCATTCTAGGTGCGGCCGCCGCCACTACCCCACCACTGTCCGTGGACTCTGACGATGGGGTATTGTCGACGGCTGCTTCCTTGGAGATGTTCACGGACGGGGAAGATGAGGAAGGAGATAAGGAGGACGAGGCAGTCGACAGCGCTTTCAACACTGATTTCCCCGACAGCCAGGATCTCTTTATCACCCTCAAGGAGATCCCCTACCAACCCTCCCAAGGTGGTAACCCGGACTGTGAATCAGGGGAAGGATCAGTAGGTAAGTGTTGTAAACATTTATTTTGAACAGAATAGGAATGGTATCTTAACAATGGGTTTTTCATGATTAGTTTGCCCTAGGCACTTTAGTTTTTAGTCCTTGCCAGTGCAGCTACTGGAAAATTCAGTCAATATGTCTGGGGATAGAGCAGAAATCCTCCTGGGACATCTCCACGAAGCTCTCCTGGAGGTATTGTGAAAGCCTTTGCATGAGGTTCCTGGGGAGAGCGGCCTTATTGCGTCCTCCATGGTAGGAAACTTTTCCGCGCCAGGCTAGCAGCAAGTACTCCGGGATCATTGCCTCACAAAGCATGGCAGCATACGGCCCTGGTATTTGCTGGCATTCAGGCAGCATGCGGTCTTTCTCTGTCTCCGAAATCCTCATCAGAGTGATATCACTCATGGTGACCTGCTTTGAATTAGGGGAATGTTAGTATTGGGACTGATTGCCTGTTCCTCTACATAACTGTAACTGGCCGTTTACAGCCACGCAGTGGAGGCGGGACAGGGGCAGCATGCAGGGATCTTTCCCGGGGACAGCTGCGACGGGGGTGGGACAGGGGCAGAGTTCATGCTGGCCGGATTGCAGTCCCACCAGTCCGTGCTTGTTTCCCAGGCCCAGAATCGCCGTTCCACAGCATCAACATGACCCATTGCCACCATGGTGTTCACGGTGCGGGGTCTCGTGCTTTGTGAGAGGTCTGTGCCCCTCGCAGACTTAATGTCCTCACCACGCTGCCGTAGCCTCTTCGCCCAATCGGATTTACCACTGACTGTAGTGCCAGCAGGGTCACATAGATGAGGCAGGAAAAACAAGTACTGATGAATGTTAAAAATTAGGGTTAATGGGCCCAATCCTGAAAGATACTGAGCACTTCCTGTTAGGTAGTGAGTGCATTCAACTCCCATTGACTTACCTGGGAGTTGGAGGCACTCTAAACCCCACAATTGGACTGTAAAAAGAACAGGAGTACTTGTGGCACCTTAGAGACTAACACATTTATTTGAGCATAAGCTTTTGTGGGCTAAAACCCACTTAATCAGATGCTGATACAGACTAATACAGCTGCTACTCTGAAAATTGGTCCCTAAGTTTCTCCTATGGTTGTATGGTTGCATTCTGAGGGTCTAGACCTAATGCACATCTGAGAAAGCTGGATGTGTTAGTTTGGTCCCATTGAGTTTTACTGGGATTAGATGGCACCATCCCTGCCAATGAAATGGGATAGAGCTGATCACAGATTCAATTTGAAAACCTTCTTTTTAACATAGAAAAGTCAAGTATGTTTTTCTCCACTGACTCAGCAGTACTGAAACCATGATCCATTACAGTTTTATAAAAAACAGTAGTCATCTACACATGGACAGCAGCCACTTTCAGGTATTAATTTTTTGTCATAATTAAATGGTTTTAAATAGTGAAAGTTGGAGAGGGAGTCCCTTCCAAATCTGGGGTTTTAAAATGCAGCTGGCTTTTGTGCCAGATATATTCAAGAGAGAATCAGAAATCCCAGAAGCTATTCTGATATGGAACTAAATCAGCTTGTCTGATTTTTCTATCAAAACCTTTTTTTTTAAAAAAAAGGTCCCGGCCCTGATATCAACCCTTAGTTCACTTTACTATTTGCAGTGTAAAGTTTCTCATCTCCTGTTCACTTGAAGGCACTTGAGTCTGACCTCAGGCACATACAATGGTAAATCTATAGTTCCAAAACATAGACTGGAACATGCGTTTGAGTATTTAACTGTGAAAGTGTTGTTTCACTGAGAGATCCTAACAGTCCCGATTCAGTAGAGGACTTTAGCACTTGCTTAGCAGCCTGAACGCAGGCATAAATCGCATTGACTTCAATGGAACTGACACCTGGGTTTAAAGTAAAGCATGTGCTGAGGTGATTTGCTGAATCAGGGACAAAAATCAAGTTAGAATAGATATAGAAATCTAACATGCCTGTGCATGAAGTTGCAGACAATGTTTAATGAGCTGACCCTAAGTGGGAGGCTTTAGCACTAAGGGTACGTCTTCACTTACCGGAGGGTCCGGCGGCAGGCAATCAATGTTCTGGGATCGATTTATCGCGTCTGGTTAAGACGCGATAAATCGATTTCGGATCGATCCCGGAAGTGCTCGCCGTCGACGCCAGTACTCCAGCTCGCCGAGAGGAGTACGCGGCATCGACAGGGGAGCCTTCCTGCCGCGTCTGGACCCGCGGTAAGTTCGGACTAAGGTACTTCGAATTCAGCAACGTTATTAACGTAGCTGAATTTGCGTACCTTAGTCCGAAGTGGGGGCTTAGTGGGGACCAGGCCTAAGTACTGGTTATTTGTTTACTACTCTCTTTTTAATAAGGAACCAAAATAATTTTGAGGGGTACTTATTGAAACCCTTATTCCAGAATTTTACCGAAACAATGATGCACATGAAATTCCACAATGGCGAGCTCTCTGCCAAGGTGTGGTTTTACACCTCTTTTGGCTAACTCTGAGACCTGCACATGAATACCATCATGGATTTCGGGCAGTTACATAGGGCTTTGTCTTACCACCAATCCACAATGGCCCTACAGTGGGAACCTTTTCTTCTAGTTGAGATAACTGATGGCCAGCTCTGTTTTGGTGTTGTCACTCATCCAAAAAGAACCCTGCCTCTCCTCCTGGCATTGCCTCCCCTAAGGACACTCCTCCATACCGTCACTACTCCAGAAGGGGAGCAGAGTCTTCTAGACTGGGGTGGGGCTTTGTGACTGCATTGCAGATGTTTGAAGGCTGCTTCCAAGTTTCCCCACAAGACTTCATTTTTCCTCCACAACTGGAGGCCCAGCTGGGCCATAGGGGTCCTGAAGGGTTAGTTCCACATTGGAGGCATATTGGATGTGGGATATTGGTGTCATGTAGCACGTTTTTAAGTTCAGTGCTTTTGTAGAATCATCACTCTTTGAAATGATTAATCAACAAATTATTGCCTGGAAATGAAGAACTGTTGAGAAAGACTCACTTATTTAGTGATTGCCATTGAGGCTGGATAATTTCATGACCAAGCCTTTTACCAAATTAAATAATATTTCAGACACAGAAATATAAAATGGTATCAGTGAGCAGCAGATTTATTAAATTACTGGAGTGTATTGAACTATGTTCAAGACATCATTATAAAAGTTCTGAGGGAAAACCCTTCCATATTTATCTCAAATTGGAAATGATTAAAAATGTGATTGTTCCAATTAAACTGCCTAATCTATAAATTAAAATGCAGATGGCCACTCAATTACTCTGTCCCAGTTTGGCTTGAAACCATAATTAAAGATCATATAACTAGCACCACAACTAGTTTTATTGCACCAAAAATAATTAAACCACATTATATATATATGCTAATTATTTTTCTGTCTCTTTTTAATAATGTACTTGCATTATCATACAGCCTGATGATTAGCAATTAAAAAAAAAAGTTTTATTAGCACTTGATTTTCATCAAACTCCATTAGCCTTTGTTTTTTGTTGAACATGGAAAGTCAGATCGTCAGCAGGTATAAACCAGCATAAATCCAATGATTTCATTGTATGCCAGCTGAGGATCTGACCCGGAATTTTAAATTTTTTTTCAAATGGGGCCTGGTCCTACGCCAGTAGAGACCGGGGGAGTCTTTCCACTGACTTCAATGAGCTCTGGAGCAGCCCATTGATTCTGATGAAATATTAATATTAACTTTTGTATGATCGGTGGCGTCTTTCAGTTTCCTAGATCAGAGGACATATTTGGCAAGTCCCTTTTTATCACTTAGCTTCTCACAACAAGTACAGTTTTATTGGCTTGTATTCATTGCCCTGCTACTTGAGATAAGAACTGCTGGTTCATTTAACAAATGAAACCCTATTTGCATTTCATTAAAATCAGGCTTGGTAACATTTGCTGAGTCTCCATTTCAGTTTTCTTCGAGGCCAGATCCTCAGCTGACGTAAATCTTTCCAGCTCCAATGAATTCCATGGAGCAAGGCTGACTTACGTTACCTGAGGATCCGGCCCTTTATCTGTTCCACAAAGTCTGCAACACTGATTAGGCATTGTTGCAGAGGCATTTTATGTTACATTAGTACAGTTTCATTAGTATAATTAAAAGTACATATGCTAACAGCCTTTTGCTAAGTAGGTGTAAAAGTAAGTGATGCACAGCAACCATTATTCTCTTGTGATTCTCTGGGGCTGAAGCAGTGCTCAAATATGCATTTGCTCAGGGGAACATATTTATAAACTGACATCAGTGGGAATCTCATACATGAGGAAAAATATACCTCACAGTGTTCAAAGCACCCCTGGGGACTCGCACCTCAGGAGTGACTCTGAAATGGCCGTTGTGAGCAAGGAAAGGCAGTTGTTTCCACAACTTGAGAAGCTTTGTATTCTGTAGTTGAATTTACAAAGTTGAAGCCACATTGCCTGAAAGTTAATGGCCCACACATTACATGATTACACAGCTACATGGCCAAGAGTCATCATTTTCATTAGCGGGACCTGTTGGGTTTTGAAATTTCCCTTTAATTAATGTAGGAAGTAGAGCTGGTCAGGCAAATTCTGGCGACATATTTGTTCACTGGAAGGTACCAGTTTGTTGGAAGTAAAACATTTCACAGAGACGGTTTGATTTTGGCAAAGTTCAGATGGAACCCAGGCAGGGTTTTCATTGGGAACCTGCCTGGTTTCCTGCCACACGGTGGCCCATGTGGTGGGCTGCTGGAGAGCCTGGGCTTCTAGGCTTGTGGCTTCTCAGCCGTTGGGTTCCTCGGGCTTCCAGGACCTATGGTCCCAGGGCAGCCCACCAGGTGAACTGGCCCAGAGTCAGGGCTCTATTCCCCTTCTCTCCGAATTAGAATTTTTTAAATATCAAAATCCTCCACAAAATGGAATGACCTTTCTCTGCCCAGCTCTAGCAGTAAGATTTTGGTGTCAAAGCAAATATATGTGTAAAATGGTTGCATCCAAACTGAACCCTCCTGCGGAAAGTTTTATGAATCTGGAATCTTTGCAAGGTTCATCCTCCAGTTTCCTTCAGGCATTCCCCTGAGAGGAGGGACTTGGAGGCAGGTGTGCAAAAGAGGAAGGGAGCGTACCATCTCCCATGGGCCCTGGAATGGCATGCTGGGTAGGATCCTCAGTGTTACACTTTGTACATCCTTCCACCTTCCAGCAAGTCTTCTGCAGGAGCTGTGCTGCAGGTGGTCAAGCACCCGGACAAACTCTCTTCTCTGATGGGCAGGTGGGGCTGGGATCTGAGCGAATCTTGCTTTAGGGCCCAATCCAATTTACAGTATAGCCATGGAAAGACTCCCTTTGACTTTGGGGCCTTGTCCAACTCCCATTAACGTAGCCTTAAGGCCCTACTCCAGCAAAGCACTTAAGTCATGTTTAACTTCAAGCTACATTAGTGTAATTAAAAGTATAGATACCAATGTTCTTTTGCTAACTAGATGTAAATGATGCCCAGCAAATATTATTCTCTTTCAATTCTCTGGGGCAGACTGCTTGGAACAGGGATCCCTGGGCCTAATCATATGCTTAAATTAAGCCCTTTGTGTGATCAGGATGTAACTTAGGCAAGACTATGTGCTGTGGTACCCACCACTGAAGAAGGGGGCAGAGCAGCCACTCCCTGTCTGTACTGGTTATATACACCTATGGGACTAAGAGCATAATTTAGCCCAGTGTGTGGAGCAATCAAGATCTCAAAAATAATGGCTGAAATATTTGTTAAAGGCATTTTTAAAGCTTCTGAGAGGAGGTAATTTAGACTAGCTAAAATTCTTGTGATCCTTGCATCAAAAGGAGTTTGTCAATTGGCCGAGCAGCACATGTAAACAGATCTTAACAAGGTATCTACTGTTTGTTTAAAAAAGATAACACAAGAACCTCATATCTTGGACTAATTTAGGGCCAGTCTGAATTCATCTCGAAAATGATTTCTCCTTCCACCAAACTCTTATCTTGCCTAAGGGTTGCTCAGCAGATCTAAACACTACACCCAAATGCACCAAACTAATCTGAATATGTAAAGCTCCACACAAGGTCAAACAACCTGCCAAAAATATGAACAATCAGCCATTTTTGGAAAGTTAGATCCATTATTTATCCACATCGCCACTTACAGATGATAATAAATAATGTTACTTCCAAAACGTCAAGGTGTTCTTTGTTTGGGGAAAGACTTTTAAAGGTCAATGACAGAGAGACATTTCATAAAGATACCATGAGACATGATATCTATTCTCCCCCAATATAGGCCATTACAATTAACAAACGGATTTATTGTTAAAGTGTATTTTAAATCTCCCTTGCATATAGTGACTCTCATGTGTGGGAAGTGAGCGTCAAGCTCTACAATATTAGAATATTACAATCTTGCACAGACAGCGAATTAGGCTGTTTGTATTTATGTTTCAATCAATTATTTACCTGGAGAGAACACATTGTGGAGGGGTTAAAACAGGGACCTGGGAGTCGGAATGATCGCAGTCAGTTTCCAGTCTGTTCTGAGCCAGTGACACTGCATTTGATCATGAGTAGGGCCCTACCAAATTCACGGCCATGAAAAATGCATCACGGATCGTGAAATTTGGTCTCCCCCGTGAAATCTGGTCTGTTGTGTGCTTTTACCCTATACTATACAGATTTCACGGGAGAGATCAACGTTTCTCAAATTGGGGGTTCTGACCCAAAAGGAAGTTGCAGGGGGGTCACAAGGTTATTTTAGGGGGGTCGTGATATTGCTTGCTTACTTCAGAGCTGGGCAGCTGGAGAGCAGCAGCTGCTGACTGAGGGCCCAGCTCTGCAGGCAACAGCGCAGAAGTAAGGGAGGAAATAGCACACCACGCCACCCTTACTACTGTGCTGCCTTCAGAGCTGGGCTCCCAGCCAGCGGCCACCGCTCTGCAGCTGTATGGGTAGCAGTACCACAACCCCACCCCCACATACCATAACCGTGCAACCCCGCCCCAACTCCTTTTTGTGTCAGGACCCCTACAATTACAACACCATGACATTTCAGATTTAAATAGCTGAAATCATGAAATTTACAATTTTTAAAATCCTATGACTGTGCAATAGACCAAATTGGACCATGAATTTGGTAGGGCCCTAATCATGAGCCCGTCACATCTCTTCTCTGTGCTGTACTTTCTCTCATCTCCAGAATGGGTCTAAGAGTAGTTACCCACCTCATGGAAGTGCTATGAGGTAGTTAGTTAATGTCTATAAAACACCAAACCTAAGTATGATACCAAAGTACATGTAACACACTGCGTTATATTTGCTACACTATGAACATTAAACTTACGGAGCCTGACTCTAGAAAGTAACACTAGATTTGTGGCCAAAGCTTTGTACTGGCACTAAAAAAAGCTGGGTTCTATTCCTTGCTCAGCCACAGACTTCCTGGATGACCGCGGGCAAGTCACTTAATCTCTCTGTGCCTTGGTCCCCCATATGTGCAATGGGAATAATAAATCTTCCGTTCTTTGCGTGTCTTATCTGTTTAGACAGTTCATCAGAGCAGGGCCCTGTGCCTCACGAGTTTGCGCTGTGGCTAACTCCGTGGGGCTTTGATCTCATTTCGGGACTCTGGGCACTATTGTAATAGGGATAATAAGTCTGATGTCATATTGGTTTACACCAGTGCAACTCCATTGACTTCAACCAAGTTACTGCTACTTTGCCTTGCTGTACATTTGGGGAGGGGGGAATAAGTGCCATGGCCTGCAATGGTGTAATCCTTTTCTTAAGGAAACCTGGATTTCTGCTAACTCAGAGCTCTGCTGCGAACATCCTGGGAATCGCGTGCTCCTCAGCTGGCCAGTTTTACTGGTGGCTATTGAAATGCTGTTTGCAGTGCCCATCTTCTTCACTGGGCCAACAGTTAAGGTTGAACTTTTAGAGTGGGTTACATGCTTCTGCTCTGAGGAAATACCTCATTGATTTGGCTGCATTTTCATATTCTGGATATGAAATACCGTCAAATCATTTAAAAGTAAATCAAGTGCCAGGAGGCAAAATGTGATACCCGGGTAACAGCATGGGGGCTGGAACAATTTTTATAGTGGGGGGTGCTGAGAGCCATTGAACTAAACTGTAAACCCTGTATATGATGGAAACCACTTCAAGCCAGGGGGTTCAAGCACCTGTGGGGAACAGGGGTTTTACAGGGTCAGACATGTGACAGAAGGGAACAATTTTGGACTTACTGTAAGACCTTCCCCTGACCACTAAGCCAGCAGGACATTTGCTTCCTGTGTGCAATGTGGTGCTGCTACCAACTGATTACGGGGGACAACGAAGAAATAACAGAAATAGGTATGGGGGTCAAAGGGCCAAAACTAGGGAACTGGAAGGGGACACCGAGCAGAGAACCCTGGACAGCACCCATTGCTCCTCGAAGAGTAGTCCTTTTGAGCACCAGGACATGGGTGAGCGCTAGCTTGCCCACTGCTAAACGTCCCTCCCCCAGCCTAAGGAGGGGCTACTAAACCCAGAACCCAACCGAATTCAGGGGGCAACAAATGCAAAAACGGGAACAGATGTGGGGGTCAAAGGGCCCAAACTAGGGATCCGGAAGGGGACACCGAGCAGAGAACCCCGGACAGCACCCACTGCTCCACGAAAAGTGGGCGAGAGGAGGTATATAAGCCCTGGGTTGATCAAGGCCTGGTTCCCTGTAGGCTAGGGAAAGGTTACTACAGGTCAATTGGAGCACCTGCAGCCAATTAAGGCCCTGTCAGAGACCTAATAAAAACCCCTGCTTCAGTCAGAGAGGGGGAGAAGGAGAGATGACTAGAGTTTGGAGGCGTATTGCTGTGAACTCCCCCTAGCATCAAGGACCGAGGGTAACCCTACCCAAGAGAGAAGAGGGTAAGAAGCCCGGGGAGCTGAGGAGGCTGGGACCCTGACACCTTCCCGGCTTTCTTCCTCTCCCACCTTCCCGGAACACTAGTGGAGCCCGCAGCACCCAAGAACAGGGACACGGGGTGGCGCCCCAACCCACCACACTCAGAAAAAGCGCGGGACCCACCACAGTAGCATCAGCCGTTTGCCACAAAGGTTAACACTATGTTTGTATAGTTGGCATAAAATCAGGAACAACCATTAAAATCCCAGCTAGAAGTTTTTATTTAAGACACTAAGGATTTAATTAGACGATTGGGAAATTAGAAACAAGAGTTACAGTTGGCTGGGGGAGGAAAGTCCAAATGCTTGAAACATCATCTTTAAAAGTCAAGTGACATGGTTTTTAAAAGTGAATGGCTCAAGGACTGTCCCTAGGAAAACCCCAGAAGTTAATCCAGCCTCATCGCCTTCATTAACTGCTTTTGCATTATTTATAGCTAAAAAGTGGGTGTCCCATTTTGAGTCTTTCACAAGGGCAAAATAAGCACCATGCTGGAAAACTCAGGGGCATCGCGTGTGCCCTGGCTGAGTAACTGGGCTGTGCAATGAGGAAAAAGGAATTATCTGCCCACGGGAACAGAGTGACTATAGACCTGATCCAGGGCTGCCCCTGCCACCCACTTACAAGGGCAGAATTTTACCCCTTCTTTGCCTGTTACCCTCAGGGACTGTTGTGACGTTCAGCGAAGAACTAGAACATTGTTAGCTTCCATCCTTAAAACCAGAGCAACACGGATCTTGGCAGAAATGACGTGACAAATATGAACCTTCCTTTTTCTTTCACAAATACATGTGCTGCGACCCCCACAACAATATTGAGCAGTGCTGGGACTCGAACATGACTAAATAAAGTCAAACAATTCATACACTGAGCTACGTGCACGGACTCTAGCCCTGACATTTCGTTCTGACGGGCCATTAGATGGCACTCTGTGCCTGCTTCAAAGAGACACTAGAACGACATCAACTGTTCAGCCTCTCTTCGTTTCTAATTCCCAGTGCACAGCTTGCCAGGCTCGTATGCGCTATTCCTTCATGTCTCTTTAATGTTCTATTTTACAGTGTTCAAATTCTTCCATTTCAGCTAACCCCAAACTTATTTTGGCAACGGGATTTATTAAAACCGAATCCTATTTCTTACTCCATCTTCAGAGTCCCACTCCTACAGCTTTTACTCAGCTGAGCATTTGTTGTTGATATAAATAATCGCATCGGCTTCAACCAGGCTTCTTTTTTGAGGGTGAGATTGCTCGTATGAGGAAAGGTTGCAGGATCTGTTCCTCTGAACACAATTAATTACTTTGGGATAGAAAATAATTCCCTTCCGTCTCTCACCTTATTCCTCAAAGAGCTTGATCTGGCTATATGGATCATAGAAACACAGAAGATTAGAGTTGGAAGAGACCTCAGGAGGTCATCTAGTCCAACCCCCTGCTCAAAGCTGGACCAACCCCAACTAAATCATCCCAGCCAGGGCTTTGTCAAGCCGGGCCTTAAAAACCTCTAAGGAAGGAGATTCCACCACCTCCCTAGATAACCCATTCCAGTGCTTCACCACCCTCCTTGTGAAATAGTGTTTCCTAATATCCAACCTAGACCTCCTCCACTGCAACTTGAGACCATTGCTCCTTGTTCTATATGTTGTATTCATCAGCTACGTGGCCTAGGACTTATAACCTATAAATGAGATCATCAAGCCTTTAAATGTTTCAGTGCAGGCTGGTAATTTATACAGTAACTCCTTACTTAAAGTCGTCTCGGTTAATGTTGTTTCGTTGTTACGTTGCTGATCAATTAGGGAACATGCTCGTTTAAAGTTGTGTAATGCTCCCTTCTAACATTGTTTGGCAGCTGCCTGCTTTGTCCACTGCTTGCAGGAAGAACAGCCCATTGCAGCTAGCTGGTGGGGGCTTGGAACCAGGGTGGACCTGCAGCCCCCTATCAGCTTCCCTTATCAGCTCCCCACTCCCCTAAGTTCCCTGTGCAGCGGCTGCCCAGCAGGCTATCAATTGCCTGCAGTTCAGTTGTCCCTCCCCCTGCCATGTGCTGCTCCTGCCCTCTGCCTTGGAGCTGCTCCCTGACACACCTGTTTGCTGTGTGGAAGGGAAGGGAAGAAGCAGGGGGCTAATGTCAGGGTGTCCCCCTCCCCCCTGCTCCTGCACCCCGCTTACCCCATCTTCCATAGAGCAGAAGGGACACACGACAGGGCTCAGGATGGAGGGAGCTTGCTGGCAGCAGCTGCAGTCTCAGCAAGCTGATCTAATTAACAAGGCAGTGTACTTAAGAGTAGGGTCAGTGTATTTAAAGGGGAAATGCACATCTCTCCCTCTCTCCCACACAGTGTGTGTCTCTGTCTTTGTTTGCGATGCTGTCTCCCCTCCCTCCTGTTCGTGCTGCCTTGTAGAATGAGAGAGTTAACCCTTGAGGGCTCGGCCAATTGCTAGTTCATCATTTAGCAGTAAGGCATTCCCTGGGAAATATCCCATCCTCTGACTCCTCCACCTCAACCAAGCTTCACAATCATCATCACCGTGTACCAGTATTAAATTGTTTGTTTAAAACATATACTGTGTGTGTGTGTGTGTGTGTGTGTGTGTATTTGTCTGGTGAACATTTTTTCCCTGGAACCTAACCCCCTCATTTACATTAAATCTTATGGGGAAATTGGATTCGCTTAACATCGTTTTGCTTAAAGTCACATTTTTCAGGAACAGAACGACAAAGTGAGGAGTTACTGTATTCACTTTTAATTTTTAATCACCATTCACAAGTTTTTCTTACGTAGGCCCAAATTAATTCACTATAACAGAAACATGAGGGAACACAATATCAGCACATTTGAATGTTTGTAAGTTAGCTAATTTTTAGTAATGTTTGGAACTTGCTTTGGGATTCTGGAATGTCAGACACACAATCAGGGCATGACCCTGTAGTCAAAGGGAGATTTGCCTCTGTCAAGACAAGATGATTGGAGCCCTGAGCATGTTACAAGAGCAGAGTTTCCAATACGTACATATCAAAACCCGAGAGGCTGTGATCAGCAGCGTTGTAATGATGATGTGCTAGGACTGTACACATATAGAGGAGAGAGGAAGGATGGCCCAGTGCTTAGGGATTAACCTAACACTTGGATGTTAGATTCGAATCCCTGCTCTGCCACAGGCTTCCTGTGGAAGTAGGTCACTTAGCCTCTCTGTGCCTCAGTTCTCCATCTGTAAAATAGGGATAATAGCACTAAAACCTCCCAGGATAAACACGTTACAGAGTGTGAGGTGCTACATAAGCACCTCAGATAATGCCTTTCAGTCTAAGAATGCACAACCCTTAGTTAACAAAGTGGGGTGAATATTATCTTCATTTTGCAGTTGGGAGAATCAGAGGCAAAGCAAGGTCAAGTGGCGTCCTGGATCACACAACAAGTCTCTGGCAGAATGAGAAACCAAACCCAGCTCTCTTAATTCCCAGTTTCCTGTTCAAACCACTAGACACACTGGCTCATTGCATAAAATATTGCCTGAAATAAGCAGTGAGTATTTTATGGATTATTTTCAGACTAATGTAAAGGAACCATTTGTATAGGAAAGCGTAGCAGCAATAGTCTTTCAACTGACATTTGTTTCAGCAGACGCTAGCGTTTTCAGTCATTTGAATGCAGTCTTCCTGACTGTAAAATATTCAGCAATGAGATTAAACAGGATTGTGTGGGGGTATAAATCAAAGTTTAGCCCAAGGCTTGTGGTATACACAACTAAAAGGCTACTTCTAATGCTGTTTATAATACGCAAGAGGAAAATGTGACTTTTTAAAACTTTTGTTGGGGCTAGGATCAGAACATTTCTGTCCCCGCCTTAAAAGATGCTTTAAAAAGAAAAGCTATAGGACAAACAATCCACACTACAAAAAGTCCTAGCTGGTGTAAATGGGTATCTCTACTTCCTTTGAGGGCCACGCATGCACCATGTGTAGTCATTAACATCAAGCAAAGTGAGTGCAAGTGGGGTGTGAAACACGACCCAGGACGAATGGCAATGATTTTATTCCCACTTTGCACTGGTATAAATGACCACATGAGGTGCCCAGCCATGTAGAATCTGGGCCCCAAGCCTTGAAGTCAATGCAGTAGTGCTGATTGACACCTGCTGAGGATCTAGCCCTGGGTATGTTTTACATGACACCTGTTTTTGACCAAAGGTAAACACAGCATCATGCACTCCGGGAAGGCAATAGCCCACACGGATAGGGCCATGTATCCTCCCCTCTGACATCGGTGATGATGTCTGACACGACCACTTGCAGGATGCTTGTGCTAGCAGCAGGAGGATACTGGTGCTGGCCCAAGACGCTAGCGCTCTATTCCTGCAGCTGCCCCTGGAGGAAGTGGAAATGGCCTCAGACTTTTTCCTACCAGGACCTGTCTCCCCACCAAGACAGAACCAGGCTGAAATTTCTATAGTGAAAAATTGCCAGTGGTGGCCAGGGGAGCTTCCCCACAAAGACTGCTTTGTGGCATGGCTGCGGCCTACTCCCTCCTCAAATTCACCCCCTTAATGCCGTTCCCGCAGGTGGGAAGGGAGGACTCCCAGGTGAAGCTTTTCCTCCTCAAAAATAAACTCCTGCTCAGATTAAAGAGTCTTTTAGCTTTCCCTTCCCAGGTAAAGTGAGGGGAGGGAAGAGGGACAAAGTGCAGGAGACTCATTCATATTTAGTCAAACAAATATATTGCTGTCTCAGAGGCCAATAGCGGTAAACAAAATTGCCTGTGGGTAAAAGTAGTTCTGTCTGTTGTGCATGTTGGCAAAAACCTTTGGTGTTGGGCACTATATAAAAATCTCATTAACCATTTTTGCCCGTGCACAGTATTTTACGGCTATCGCCCGCTGAGCCAGCAAAGAGCAGTAACCATGTAAATGGTGGCTTCAAGATGAAAAATCGAGTTGATCTGGAAATACGGGCCTTTGCGCTGCGTGTCTTCCACGCAAAAATCGGCCTTTACTACTGCATTAGGGCGCTCTGGAAAGGAACTACTCTGCCAGGTGAAAAGAGAGAGTCTTTATTTGCCAGTAGTTAATGCCTTTAAAGATTGAATCTTAATTTTGTGGGTATGATGTTGCAGATAGGTGGCATGCTTTCATGAAGTGAGCGTGGGAATGAGTGGTAGAGACTCTTCAGTTCTAGTTCCACTATTGACCCTGACTCACTGTGTGACCTTCAGTAAGTCCCTTAATGGCTCAGTGCCTCAGTTTACCTATATGTATAACAATAATATGTACCTGCTTCACAGGGATGCTATAATAATTAGTTAATGATTGCAAAGCTCTTTGTACATACATAAATGCTAAAAATTATTATGCCAGCAATACATGTCATTGCATTACTATTTATGCTGTGTTAAGAAAGCTGTATGAGATATTTGGTCTAGTTATAAAACCTTTCAGAGATTGGTGCTTCAAAGTCTGATTCAGCTAAACTCTGGCTACAATGAATTAAAATACTTTCAAACCACTGGGCCAAATGAATCAATGAAGGTACACCAGGGATGAGTTTGGCCACTGACTTCCTTCCTTCCTTCAATCTAACCTAGTCTATTTCAGTCCAGTACAGATAGGTACTTACATCATGCTCATTAATATAGTTAGAATCTCTTTGGACCAGTTGAAATGACCACATGAGATGCGCGGCAAGGTGGAATCTGGGCCCCAACTCTTGAGGACAGTGGAGCAGTGCTAATTTTCACCCGCTGATTTACACTCTCCTGATTTATGCAAATATATTCATTGTTGATAAATATTCACTGAGCACTTCTGACCCATCATTGCCAGCTGCTGGATTGTTTACAAACAGGTTTTATTACCTGCTCAGTATTTATTGTTCTCTGTGTTTTGTGTGACTGGTCATGTAAGTCACGTGCTATCGGGGTTTTTTTTCTCCTTGACTGCATGACTTTTGTGTGTGTGTGAGAATAACAAATAATGAAAACAAATTCTGGGATGCATTTTTTTAATGGGTCTGTAACAAAATCTGTGAAAACATCAGGCCCCACAAACATTTTCATACGAATCATGGCTGCTTAAGTTTTCACGAATGATGGATAATCACAATGATTCTGAGGATCATGGGGAACCCAGCTTAGGAACCTATATACACTTCACAAGTTTTTTCTCTTTACTTAATTGGCCTCTTAGAGTTGGTAAGACAACTCCCACCTGTTCCTGCTCTCTGTATGTGTGTGTATATATATCTCCTCACTATAGGTTCCATTCTATGCATCCGAAGAAGTGGGCTATAGCCCATGAAAGCTTATGATCAAATAAATGCGTTAGTCTCTAAGGGTAGGTCTACACTTACCTCCCGGTCCGGCGGCAGGCAATCGATCTTCTGGGATCGATTTATCGCGTCTTGTCTAGACGTGATAAATCGATCCCAAATTGATCCCGGAAGTGCTCGCCGTCGACGCCGGTACTCCAGCTCGCCGAGAGGAGTACGCGGCATCGACGGGGGAGCCTTCCTGCCGCGTCTGGACCCGCGGTAAGTTCGAACTAAGGTACTTCGAATTCAGCTACGTTAATAACGTACCTTAGTTCGAAGTGGGGGGTTAGTGTGGACCAGGCCTAAGGTGCCACAAGGACTCATGTTCTTTTTGTGGATACAGACGAACACGGCTGCTACTCTGAAACCTGTCTACGCAAAAATATCCTGCAGTTTTTTAACTCTTTGGCTGGCTGTAAGTGGAGTGTAGAAGCACCTTCTGCTCCCTGACAACCTGAAAGAAAGGGACGACAGAGCGACAATATCCATGAATTTGACAGGAACCTATGAGCCAAGCTACCGTTCGCCTCTATTGGATAAATTACTGCTTCAGGAGTTGGAGAAACTGCAATACAGAAGACAAACAAAAATATATTTCCCAGGGGCATTTTCCCAATTTCACTTTGGATTCTCCACCTACTCATGCCTCCGTCCGCTGAATAAGACATTCTACATCAGTCTTCCAGGAAAGGAAGTTAGATCTGGCAGCGTCCCCAACCCCTCACCTCATCCTGCATGTTGAAAAAAGAATGAGTCTGTAGCACTGGCTTGCAGCAACCAATTCTAGATAGCATTTTACCAGCTGGCTTGGTGGGAGAATTTAAGTATTGTATAAAATGCTCTGCTTAAAGCACTTAAAACCATTACTACTAATAAACAGAATGGTTTGATCTACTGCCACCAACTGTGGGCAAAACTGGGGCATTTAGTCACCAGCTAGAGAAGGCAGTGGTACAAACTCATGCCAGGGTTGCCCCTGGTGCGGAGAGGACTTTAGCTTAAACGAACTTGATATAAACCAGGTGTAAATCAGTGGGAGAGTGCTGACCCCACAATGGTTTGCTTTGGTTGAAGGAAATCAATTATAAATGCACCCTTGGGTTAAGCCAATGCAAAAACGTGTGGAGACAAGACTCCGGTCCGTGCTCTAGCTGCTATTGCAGCCACAGGGTGCACAGTGTTGACTGTGCCCACACCTATTTCCATTATGAGAGAATAGCTGGTATAGTCAGGGATCTGCAACCCCAGCCCTACCTCTCATTCTCCACTCAATAGCAGCACAAAAAGTTCTCCCACAGAACTAGGTATTGTAACAGGACCTGCCTGTAGGCTTTCAGCATTCTTTCCTGCCACCCTAGGCAGCAGAGCTGGATGGGTGCTGGTAGAGCTGAAGAGAAGACAGGGAGTTGGACCAAGCGCCAGGGAATCATAGAAATATACGGGCTAGAAGGGACCTCAAGAAGTCATCTGTCCCAGCCCCCTCACTGAGGCAGAATCAACTAAACCTAGATCACCCCTGACAGGTGTTTGTCCAACCTGTTCTTAAGAACCTCCAATGATGTGGATTCCACAGTCTCCCTTGGAAGCACATTCATATTCCACCCAGTATGAACAGAATCCCTGTTTACATTAATTAGGGTCCTGCCTGGAGAACAAAGGTAGAATTATAGCTGCAGGAAGGATTTTTTCTCTCTGCTGCTTCTTCCGCCAGATAAAATATTTAGTAATAACTCCCTTCCTTGCAGTGGTTTTGTAAGGATAAATACATTACAAATTGTGAAGCTCTTTGAGATCTTCTGAGGAAAAGCACTAGATAAGAAATAGGTAGTAGCAGTAGTAATAAATAATGCAAATTATTATTGGGGTAGTATGCAAAGGACCCAGTCAGGATCAGGGCAACGTTGTGCTAGGTGGTGGACACACAGATACAAAGACATGGGCGTACATTTTCAAACATGATGAGTGAATTTAGGTCTGTGGTTACTGGGAGCTCAACTTGAGACGCCCTAAAAGGGCCTGATTTTCAGAAACTGCTGAGCATCTGCTCTCTGAAAATCAGGGCTTTTCAGGAGTCTCAAGTTGGGCCCCCCAAAATGAAGCACCCCAAACTCCTAGTCACTTATGCAAATTTAGGCAATGATCCCTGCCTCACAGATTAATCTTCTGTTTCTGCAGCAGATTTTCAAAAATGAAATGGCTGCCTTTAAACTGATGATCTTCCTGTCTTCTGTACTTATATGGTCCCAGTACCATAGCCTCTAAGCACCTCATAGCAATGTATTTTTTCCTCTTGGCACCCCCTGGGAAGTAGGGCAGCATTATCTGCATTTTACACCCGAGGAACTGAGGCACAGAGAGATTAAGATCCTTGACCAAGGTCATAGAGGAAGTCTGTGGCAGAGCAAGGAGTTGCCTGCAGGTGTGCCAACACCGAGGCTGGCACACTAATCGCTGGACTACCCTTTGTTTCCATTGTTGGCTCACTCATTTCTCAATTCTTTTAGATCTATAGTATTTGTTTGTACAAAGTTTCTGCTTCAAGTCCTCAGAAGTATCCATTACCACCTTGCATTTTCATTTCTACTCCCCCTAGCATCCTTTATCAAGTTCCCAGTTATCTAAATAGTCATTAAATATATAATCTGGGATTATAAATGATATTGGTGCAATCTGCAAAAAGATATTTATTACAATTACAATTACCCTGGATTTAATTACGTGAATACAAGGATTAGACTCAAGACGTATGGGATGGGCAAAGGGTTAGTGTTTATTTTGTTTAAAGAGTAATTGTATTAAAATTCTTGTAGCTTTAAAGTAGAGAAAATGGTAGATGACAAAATTCAAACCTAAGGTTGAATAATATATTAAACCATTACTATTATTATTTATTTGTATTGAAGTAATACCTCCAGATGACACTGTGCTAACAACTGTAAGCACATGAAAAGAGGGTCTGTGCCCAGAAGGATTTACAGTTTCAGCATATATTCATTTATTCTGGTAAATACATCAAAAATCAAACAGCAAATATTCATTTCAATGTTTAAATGAATTCACTTCAGCCGTGCTTGTACCCGATTGTTTGCTTTCCATAAACATTTGGGCAATCAAGTTTTACAAGGATAAATGTTCACAGAAAGTGAACTTCAAAGTAGAGTGTGCATGTATTCACAAAACCACATTTTAGATGCCTGTATTCCCAAAGTCCTTGCAACTCATCCAATCAGAGAACAGAAACTATATCAAGTGACTTATCTGACCAATCAAATAACCCACACATCTTAAATAGGGCCCACTCTAAAACGCAGGGAAGTAAATGGAAAGACTCCTGTTTTCTTCAATGGGCTATGGATTAGGGCTGTTGTCTATTCTTGCAGAGAACTGTTTGTGATCATTCCATAAAGTTAAATAGTTCAGATATTTTGCAAGCAGAAAAAATGGCTACAATTACTAGGTAAATTATTCATTGTGAATTCTTTGCTTACTCTTCTTTTCACATGTGCTTCTGGAAATGATCACAAGAGTAATATAACTTGGGCAACTCTGTCCAATTTTTGAACAATCCACATATCTATTTCATGATAAGCACCCACTTTGCATTAGTTGCACCATGGATATCAATTTGCAGTTTGAGCTTGTGGTAAGAAATATTGCACAAGTTCTAAATACCCAAAGATGACACCTCACTTGCAAATAACTACACATCCGTTATATATGCATTGTTGATACGTTAGAGGAAGACATGACATTCTGTCTCATTGGTACTAAAAGTTGGCTTATTTTAGTGCCTAAGTGCTTTTTTGAAAATCTGACCTCAATTGTGGGTGCTGAGGACTTTGCAAATCAGATCTTGTTAATTATTATTATATAAATATTACAGTAGTTCCTAGAGGCGTTTATGAGGACTGTGATCCATTGTACCAGACACTGTATAAACACAAAGATAAAGACCATCCCTACCTTGGAGACTTTACAGTCTCAACTGTGACAAGATGGAATGAGTGAGTGTAACAAACAAAAGAAGGGAAGAGAAGAATAACAAAATAAAATCACATGGATACAAAGGGTCATGATGGTACAACTTCTTGGCTCCTGATGTTCCCCAAGCTTATTTTTTAATGCCATATAAATATGTATTTAGGGAGTGAATCCTTTCCCATTAGCAGTTCATAACTGAACGATTTAATATTTGCACGATGAAAGATAACACGGAGTAAAAAGCAGCATAGCGAGAATGTAATAAATATTGTGTGAAGGATTACATTCACTAAAGAGATCTTGTGGGTATAATTGGATGAAAGCACAACACTAATTACTTTAGTAGGCATGTAAGTACCCAATACCAAGCAAATAATTGATACTGATAAAAGTAGTCCCAGAGATGATTGAATAAATGACAGTTTTGGCTTCTCTGTGGTTGCTGCCACTGCAAGGTCTTTAATCAGAGGATGCCAGAGAGCATTGTAAAGTGTGACAGGCTATTTGTGGGACTAATGTATAGCTACATTTCATATCAGAGCACTTAATGAACTGATTATTTAAAAGGAGTTTTTTCTCCCGTAAATCTCTGATACTGCATTTTGATTTTTGTTTCACTTTGAAAAAATGTAAATGGCTTAAGTTTCAAGAACTAAGGAGACTGCTGAAATTATCTTATTTAACTACTGACCTTTTCTCTGCTAGTAGATTTGAAAACTAACTGTGGCTATGTGGCATGTATTACTCAGCCAATTTTGGCCTTGCATCCGTTATTCAGATAAAACATGTGAACTGACATACCGTACCAGACCATGGGCCTGGCTAGCTCAGTATCCTGTGTCCCTCAAGGACGACTAGCACTAGAATCTTTAAAGCAAGAAAGTGCTAGAAAGCTGCAGTAGGCAATTTCATTATATCAGTGGGAGTTTTGCATGAGCAAGGACTGTATGATCTGTTCCTCCATATGGTTGGAAAATAACCCAGAACCGCAACAGATCATTTATCTGCACAGAAGACTGCATAATTAGTTTCACAAAATAGAGAGAAACAAATCTTGGGACCATAGTCTCACCATCATTTATGGCACCAGAGTCCCACTGACATTAGCGGGAATTCCACACGTGGGCTGAGGGCAAGATAACATCCTTAATCATCACTGATGGATGATGCATTTCATGTGTGAGCTGTCAAATGGCTGGGAAAATAGAGCGTAGGTTAAAAATTTTCCCCGAGCAAAGCAAATTCTCCCCCCTCGACCCCCCCACAAACTCCAGGAAATAACAATAAATTGCTGGGTATACTTGCTACCATTGTGCGATGTCATTCTCAGTTTTAAGATTCCGGCATTAAAAATACATGTGGATTTGTCTAATATTAATTAATTATTTCTACTGCCCTTAAGACAGTTAATGGTGTCTATTAGTTCACTTGTAAGATGTTCGTTTTAATGTCATCCTCATCATTGTAAGCCATTTAAAATGAGGACATCGAAACAAAAAGGTTTGTTTCACTTTATTTCCCTTCCAATATTGTAGTAAAAATTAACTTCCCAGTATTAATGGAAAAGAAAAGATAAATTATACCTAAGATAACGGCAATATAATTTCTAAAGAGGGTGACACTTAGTTGACAGCAACACGTCAAGGTTTATATTTATCTTTCCTATGCAACTAAGCTTATGTACTCAATACAGTAAAGAGCCTGATTAGCATATGGTTTCCTAGGGTGAGCTTTTCAACTCATAAATATTAGTAAAGTTCGCAAGCTCAGAAGAAATGATAAATAGTTTATGCTTTCATGTAAAATCCCCACTGGAAAATCAGCAAACTTTGAACTGAGCCAAAATAATACTGATTTTTGCAAATCAGATGAAAAATCTGTTTGAGTAAATAGGCCGTTAAAATGAGGGGATGCAACTGTTTTAAACAGCATGACTGAAAGAGTCTGCATGCAAAAGATAGCTGCTCCCTCTGGCTATTAGTTGCTGCATCCTATAGCATTATCTTCTTCTTATAAGTGAGATTCCACTTTTAAATAAAAACACTTGTTTACTCTTGAAAATCTATCTTGTTTTTGAGTCCGTATTAAGACACAAAGCCAGGGGCAATGGTGTCTCTCTCTTCCTGAAATGAGTCAAGAGCTGGCCTTTAGGGAAATGTGCTTGTGCAGCAGATTCATACCCTGTATAATGCATCCTAAATATTTTTCAAGTTGTACAAGCAGCTTCGGAAACTATCATCACAGATGAAAACTGGTAAGAAACAGCAATAAAAATACATGGGTGAGAAAAGGGAAGTAAGGCCCACTTCTGAATGTCCTGACATTTGATTGATCCCACATCATAATGATCAGACGCTCATAGTAATTTCCCTGTTTACTACTCGCTAGCAGTGGCTGATGGTGCACCTGTGCATTCCCCCCCCCCCCATTTCCCCATCTGCTGACTGCAGCCATTCAGATTCAGGTGACTGAAACCTTTTAGATAAAAGTTAATTAGCCAGCACGCTGCAGATCAAGTCTTTCCAGCGCAATGCCAAATGGAAACCTTTCCAGGTGGCTGCTGGAAGTGTTCTTCACTTACCATCCCCCTCAACGTTTCAAAGCTGGTAATTCATTTCAAGGGAGAGTCAATGAAGCAAATACAGGGGAAGAAATCAAAAAGTTCAGCATCATCTTTCAACCTGTTGGAACATGCACTTTCACATTTTGCACAGGCGTGTATTTACCAATATACTGTGCACATATATAATTAGATGAATAGAATCCAAGGCCAATGTGATCATTTAGTCTGATCTCCTGTATGATACAGGCCATAGAAATTCCCCAAAATAATTCTAGAGCAGATCTTTTAGAAAAACATCCAATCTTGATTTAAAAATGGTCAGTGCTGGAGAATCCACCATGACCTTGCTAAATTGCTTTTTATCCACTTAATATGTGCCATGTTAATTTTATGTATGCAGTGTTTTTGTGGCCATGTTGGTCCCAGAATATTAGAGAGACAAGGTGGATGAGGTAATATCTTTTATTGGACCAACTTCTATTGGTGTGAGAGACAAACTTTTGAGGTTACACAAAAAGCTCTGTGTAAACTTGAACGCTTGTCTCTCTCACCAACAAAAGTTAGTCCAAGAAAACATGTTAATTTTATATCATTCTAGTTTTTGAATCACGATGCTGAGCGTAAAGTCAAATGCCTTACAGAAATCTACCTGTATTACATCAATACTATTATCTTTGTCAATCAACCTTGTAGTCTCATAAAAAAATGGATATCAAGTTAGGTACAGGCTCTATTTTCCATAAACCCATGTTGAACATTAATTATATCATCCTCCTTTAATTCTTTATTAATCAAGGCCCATATCCACCTGTCACAGGGGAGCTGGTCTCTGTGGATGGGCTGAGCCCAGCTCCCCTGGCCTGGAGCAGGTGAGCCCAATCCAGCCAATTAAAGAGGGCACAGATACACCTGGCCCTATAAAGGGCTGCTCGTAGGCAACTGGGAGGAGAGGACTGAGGCAAGTGGAGCCTTGGGAGGAAGGACTGAGACCGGCTTAGCCCTGGTCAGCAACTGGAGTAGGGCTAACTACTGTGGTGGGTCCCTGGACCAAGTGCTGCAACTCCAAGAGGGGAGCAGAGCTGGGGGAGGCAAGGAAGCTGCCTGGAGCTGGAAAGCCAGAGATCCCCAGGAGCGGTGGCCCTGAAGCCTGGGGGTCAGGTATTGACTTAAGGCTGCATTTTGTTTGCTTGTTAAACTTTGCTATAAACGAATAAACCACCTTGACTGGGACTGGGCATAGCAGTGCATGCTTGGAGGTGGGGTGCAGTGGCAGTCCCCTGGTGACACCCCCCCATTATTTTGCCCAGGATTGATGTCAGATTGACAGGCCTATAATTACCTGAGTCATCCTGTTTACCCTTTTAAAATATTGGTACAACATTAACTTTCTTCAGGTTTTCTGGAACTTCCCCAATGTTCCAAGACTTATTGAAAATCAAAATTAACAGTCCAGTGAGCTCATCCGCCAGCTCTTTTAAAAGTCTTGGATGCAAATTATCTGGACCGGTTGGTTTAACATGTCTGACTTTAGTAGCTGCCATTTAACATTGTTCTATGATACTAGTGGAATGGAAAGCAAATTCCCATCATCGTATGATATGACTACATTATCTGTTTTTATTTCCCAAATTCAAAACAGAAATATTTACGGAATGTCTGCCTTTTCTGCATTATTATTGATAATTCTATCTTTTCCATTCAACAATTAGCAATATGCTCTCCACATATACCTACAGAGAGAGGCAGACATGAGCATGAATTGGCCCTTTTGAACAACTAATCTGTATATATTCAATGACAAAAGCCCCTTACACTTAGAGATGGGCATGTTTTTTTCAGCGACTAGTTTGACAAAAGAATGAATTGTTTTTTGGTTGAATTAAACTATGTGAATTTGGGTCCAATTGAGTGAATCATTTCAGCAAAATAAAATATGGGAGGAAAAAATTCAGAAAAGTCAGTTTGTTTTGACATTTTTGAAATGAAACATTTTGACTTTTCATTTTGAAGTGTTTATTTAGAAATTTAGCTACAGTGCTTGTTGATTCTGAAAAAGGATTCTCTTCAGTCTGGATGAACTGAAGTCATAGACCCCACACAGGAAATAATGCAATATTTTCCATCCATCATCCAATTCTTCTACTAGTACAAAACCTATTGACACAGGGAATATGGTGAGTCAAACCACCCCATGTCACAAACAATGCCAAATAAATTATTTAAATAGGCTCTTGAATCTGCTAATCTGTAGGTCACACTGTGAGGAGGAGAATTTCCAGTTAGATGAGGTGTGTAATATATAAAATTACACTTGGAGTCAATGCATTAAGCAAGGAAACCAAAGAGCTAAAACTATAGAAGGAACAAATATTACTTCCCAAACTGATGCCAATATTGGTTTCCCAGTCTCTAAACAAGGGCTGTCCAATCACCCACTGAAAAAACACTATACAAACAAAGACACCTTTCCATTGGGTGTCCCTTCCTTTATGGACTCAAAGGTTATAAACAGATGGATGGCAGTTGTAAATACAGTGGACTGTGGAAATTCTACCAGTCCTACAGCTGGTACTGCACACATCCCTATGCAAAATGTGCACATTGTAAAAACAAGAATCAAACTGTTTCTGGGGAACATGTACGTAATGTTGAAGGAAAGTGACAGGGATTTAACCCTGAGCTTATGAGGAGGCTTTGGTTCTGAAACAGTAAACACAGGACAGCAAATACACATATTATTACTTTTAATGGTAGACAATTGCACAACCAAAAGCTTCCACCTAACACGGGAAAGATACAAAACAACATTTGTATGACCAAAAGGCCTGTTGTGCCTTCAAAGTTCGCATTCAGATGGATTAAAAATTCTCAGGTTGCTGTCCAGACAGGGCCTAATTCTTGGTTACTTTGGCCTTCACCACTACTCTGGAAGATTAAAGAGACCTTAGCTTAAATGAGAATCAGGCCCCATAGTCCTAACAGTGTACATGTAGGAAGTATTCCTGAACCAGAATAACTCAGCAGGAGTTGGAAGAAAGCAAGAATCAACTGAACACCCCTTTGCATGGGAAGCTGCAGGTTAATCAAAAGTCACCCTTTAAAGAGGCTCCTTCATCTCTCTCATGGTCTACAGCAAGCATGTTTCATAACATTTTAATACTAATCTGTGTGGGATGGGAGAAAATGAACATTAAAGCAAATGAAATAGTGTAAGCTTTGTATGGTATTGAGAGATCCTTTATAAACTTAAGTATTTGGATTCAGACAAATTTAGGATGATGATGTAGTTTTAAAACTATCAAATATTGTAACGAGGCATTACTACTTTGCCAAAAATGACTTCTGTTTTGGAAACATCTCCTTAATTATTATATTTGACAGAAGACTGCCTTCTCCCTGTGCCCACTTCCCAAAATGCCTGCCTACACACAAGTGCTCGGACTTACTTGGGACTAGTGGGTCAATATCACTTCTGGAGGTGCCCCATACCTAATAAGGTCATGCCATTTGGCACTCAGTATCCTTTGACAGTACAAAGCCTTTTCTAATAGTAAGCTTGATTTTACAATTGATCTGCAAATTAAATGTCAAAATTCCATCTGCTGTGTGCCCAAATTTGCCATTTTAGCAAGGATTCACCATTTAATTTAAAAATGTATCTTTTATTTTCCTTTTTGATGCCCCAAAGCCACAATCAGCTGGTTTCCACTGCCCAGTGGTGCCCCAAAATATCTCATGCCTTGATATCAAATACTAGAGAAACCTGCTGGAGCACAGATCCAGGGTATTTGTGAATAACCAGAAAGGCATAACGTCTCCTTGTCCCTGCCTGCTATACCCATCTCTGAGAGTGTCATCTCCACACTGAACTCACTGTGAAGATCTTTAGCTGTTTATTGTTTTACTGCATTGCATGGTTTTGTAAGGTTTCTTTTTAATAATAAATCTCGGTAAAACTGAACAGCTGATGCTTCATTTGTAGTTCAGCCTTAAAACAAACTTTTTCAGAATGAAAATTCAGAGAAGATGGCTACAAAAATACTCAACCTCCTCACACATACTTCCAACAACACTGCCTATATCCATACTCTCCCCATACCACTGACTCAGTTTTGCAGAGTGATTTCATTTTCGACCATATGCTTATGAGTCATCTCCCTGGGAAAGTTGGTGAATGGCAATCAGAAATCTTGGGATTGGAAGGTAAACTATTTTGTGTGTGTATGTAAACAGTCCATGTAATATTGCATAGAAGAATGCTAAGCAAGACTCAGATTCTTGGTGTCTTTGGTCAAGAACTTCTGCCTCCCAATTAATGGCCTGTCAAAACTTCAGTGCGATTTGCATTGATATTAAAATGAAGGAAATCCTGATCTGTTTTGCCCAACGATAGCTTTAAATTGCTACATTTTGCTGATAATATTATGATTACTATTTAGGGAGAACTTCATGAAGTAAACAGTGTTCCTTGGTAATAACTATGTTTAGATTTATTGCCCGTATACATTAGTCATTAGATATTGCATAGATAATAGAAAGCTGGACAAGAATGGCATGTTTTACTCTATATAGCATTGTATGTGGTGGGGGATAATTCTAAGTTTTCAATCTAAATGACTTATTTTGATGCAACGAATAGGGTACCGTGTTCTGTTGTTGTGATATTAGCTCCAGGAATGTAGAATTTAACAAAAGGTCAGATTTTAAAAAGGTATTTAGGCATTCAAATATGCAGCTAGAGGCACATGATGAGATTTCTGAAAGCACTGAGGTGCCTAATTCTTGTTGGGTGAATTCCATGGCATCACAGAGTGGGCATACTATACATGGCCTCTACCTTTATCATTCTAATGCCAATATTTGTGATTAACCAGTTCAATTTTGGAGTTGCTTCTCCCTTTTCACTCTGATATATTTGACTTTTTAACCCTTTACTCTCCTATATTGGCTCTTGATGGGATAAGATCCGCTTGAAGGGCACCACAGTCCACTTTCCTTTCAGTTAGTCTGCTTCCCTACACTTTGGTTGTTAAATGGGCCTCTAACAACAACACAAAGGTCTGCCTTGAAATGGAAAATAAGGTGTTTTAGGGTGTTTGTGTTCTGCATTTGTCAGTACATTTCATGGCTACCCACCCACTCTAGATACATTAGGAATCCAAATATCGAAGCCAGGCAGCCTGAGATAGATACCTAACAAATCTGAGGGCTTCTACTGCATATTTTATATTGGTAACTTTTATTGTGTGTGTGACGGAACAGAACAGTAGGAAATGTTCTTCAGGAACAAATTGAACAGAAAGAGCATTCTGCCCGCCTGCCTGAAGGAAGTCTAGAGTGCTACAAAAATATTAGGCAACCTTAATCGGGTGGCTACTGCTTCACCTACAGAGAGCGAGTGTGTGTGTGTGTGTGTGACTACTGATGCATGTTTTGAAATTGCCAACTCTGTATAGTCCCTTCATGGCAAAAAAAGCTACGCCTCAAACGAGCCCACTGCTGGGAGATGTTAGTTTAGAAAGCGAGCTCTCCTGTTTCCTGGAGCCGCTTATTGTACATGGTCTGACCCGCACTAGGGTATTTATAGAGCACGTTGCAGTGGCCCGCGTCCCCCTCGCTAGCTTGAGCCATCGCTTTCGGTGCGTCGTTGTCCATGGTGCTGAATTGACGAGCCATTGCGCCAGCTCACGCCGGGGGGGGGGGGGGGGGGCGCCTCCCCACCGGGACACGCTCAGGCCCCGCGGCTCTTTGGGACACGCCGGGGAGTGGAGGCGTTAGACAGTTATAGTTGGTATGGGGCAGGGCGATCTGCCCTATAGCCCCGCTCGATTCACAACACCCCTCACTGCCCCTTGCCCTACCCCCATACACCGCCCCTTACCTGGCTCTCCCTCGGGAACTCCCGGAGCACGATGCTGATCACCGGGATGCGCAGGGCCGAGGAGATGAATTCCAGCTCCAGCATCTCCCCTGTGCTCTGCGGGAAGGCGAGGATGGCGGAGACCCCCTGCACCACCACGGTGTGGCAGAGGCTCTGCAGGAAGGAGAGCGGGTCGCTGCTCCAGGAGGAGCTGGGGGAAGAGAAAGGCAAGAGCGGTAGATCGCCCAGCCCGGCCTCGATGGCCATCACCACCTCCAGGGACAGGTTGTAGGGCAGCAGCCCGCTCACGCGGTTGAGATTCTCCACCCCCAAGAGCAGCGCGTCCCTGGGCGGCAGCCGCCGCAGCTCCTGCTCTCCGCTCTCGTTGCCAATCAGGTTCCCGGGGCCCAGCTGCGCCCTGTCCCCGAGGCTGGTCCCGATCCACTGCCTCTGAATCCCGGCGCCCTTCCAGCCGGTAGTCCTGGGAGTTTGGGCCGCTTTGCGCGCACTTTGTGCCCCTTTGCTCCCGCGTCTCCCATCCTCCTGCGCTCCGGGAGCGGGATCCGGCACTCCTCCCAGCTGGGCGGCATGGCGCGCCCCCCAGCTCCAGCCGCGGTTGGTCCGGGAGGGAGCCGCCCAGGGCTGCAGGTGAGCCGCCCCGATCCTCACGGTGTGCCCGATCCGCTTGAGGATCTGGCAGGGCTGCGGGTGGGAGGAGGAGCCGGGCACCCGGGCTAGCACCAGGGCGCAGGGCGGCAGCAGCAGCAGACAGACCCTGCTCAGGAGCCACCACAAACCCAGTCTCCACATCACTGACAGCCAGCGGCCGGGGAGCCAGGAGAAGCGACCGGCCCCCTTCCTCCTCCCAGCTCAGCCTCCTCCTCCTCCGATCCCTGGCGCGCCTCTCACCGCCGAGTCGCCAAAGCCTGGAGCAGCTTCCCAGCCATGGGAGTGGTGGCCAGCTCCAGTCACTCCAAGCGCCTTGGGGCTCCAGCGCCAGCCATTAGCCCCAGCGGGTGGCAGCCAGGGGCACCCTCCTTCCCCAGCGCGTCGGGGAGCAGCATTGATCGCTTACCCCCACCCCAAAACACTCCCCCGCCCCCCGAGGCTTCTAGGGCAGGCGGCTGGCCGGAGAGCCCTGTCCGCTCGGCAAAGAGTCACTGCAGTGAAGGCAGCCCCGCCAGGCGCCCTGGTCATCGCCCCGCAGTGGCTAGCAGATCCCTCAAGTGGGGGGCACCCCAGGGAGCCCAGCCCCACATCTCCGCTCGGGGAAGCGCCCAGCCTCAGCCCTTCCTCCAGCTCTTCTCTCCTCGCTTCTCTCTCGTCCCTCCCCCCGCCGGCCAACCGAGCTGGGGGGCTTGCTCCGAGGCGACAAAGTTGCCGAGTTGCTGGATGGCTCCGGTCCGTCGCTTGGCTGCGCTAAACTCCCACCGAAAGGCTCTCTCCAAAAGCCAGCGGGCAGCCCCAGCGCCGGGGAAAGTCCTCTCCTGCCGCGCTGCGATGCGGAGCGCTCCCCTTGCTGCCCGCAGTCCCTGTGCCCCAGCGCTCCCGGGCAGAGCCTACAGCCCGTGTGAACAGCTCCTCTCCAGCGCCCTGGGTACTTATATCAGTGAACACGGGGCACAAAACAAGCGTGAAGAGTCCGATTTGCGGACAAGGGCTATTTATAGTTCCAATCTAAACAGCTCTAGCCCCACGCCCGTTTTGTAATATGGGCGCTTTTGTATCTGGCCATGTAGACAGCCAGGTTTCCCCCTCCTAGGCTCCGGTGTGCCTGCTTGTTACAGCCTTTATTGACACACACAGCAGCTCCCTGCATGGATCTTGACAACAGTCCCCAGAGGAAGCGTCTACCCAAGCACCAGGATTGGCCCACGCCATCCTCTGCAGTTGCTTATGAGAGCAATTTCATACATTCAGGCCACCTGGTATTTTGGGTGCTAGTTGTGAGTTTCTCAATCATCGTTCCATGGACTAATTATAGAGCTAATGTTTCTGAGCGGTGACTAGCAGCTATAGAGCTCCAGACCCTTCCGTTCTCAGACTGTTCCTAACTTCTCCAAGATGAGTTAGCTGTCAGACAGAAAGAATGACATGCCAACGTTTATCATTGGCTAACAGTAGGATCTGCAGCATTTTCTTACTAAAGTCAATAGCATTGTTCCCAGAGGGTAAGGATAAGGGCAGGAGGACTAGACCCTGAATTTGTCCCGTACCAGATTTCTCATCTCTGCACCGCTCACTTCTGGGAATCCAGTATTGCTCTAGATGTCGTTTCCATTCAGCTACTGCTTCAGATGTAATAAGTCTTCAACATGTGGGACGTGCAAACATTGATCACCAAGCCATCACCCTTTGGTAGAATTACTTGTAGAAGAAAACTGTTCTGTACAGAGAAAATAAAATTCAAAGGGAGAGAGAGAAAGAAATGGGGGGGGGGTAAGGAGGGATGTGTGTAAGTGAGTGTGGTTGTCTCCATTCCCAATGTACAATTGCACATCATCATTTGAGCTCTTACTTATTAATTCGCAAGTAGTAAGAGTACCCCAGCATTGGGGGCGGGGGTGTTGTAGGTCAGGACTGCCTTGCATTAGCAAAGATATAAGGAGGAAATGTTCCAGCACCTAGTTGTATTATATCTAACTCCTACAAATGCACTTAATTTACTCTTCCATTTCTTCTTTCTCCTCCATTCTTATACTTTTAAAAATAATTTCCATTTACTTCCCACTCTTATCCTCTTCCCCATCCTATTTATCCCTTGCTTTTTTTTTTCCTTTCTCCGTTTTTTTCATTTGAGGAAGGCATCCCTTTAGATCACAAGGTGCATCTTTGAAGGTTCCTGACTTCTTTGATTGGGAGAGATGTTTTGAACATGGAAAAGAACCAATCCAGCCTATAGAAAAGTGGGGCTTTCCGGAAACACACACATAAAAATTAGAGGTGGGTGACGCATCTGTGATAAAATAAGAACCGACTCAAACCTTGGCTCACAATGACAATTAGCTGGACCCACATCCTTTCCTGAGGTTTGGGAAAGCTTGCTAATTCCCTTTTTCCTTGTGTGTACCTCAGCAATTCCTGCTTTTCAGGTGGGACTGCAAGGAGAAATCTTGCTCTGTTGTGAGAAGGCATTTATGTGGCATTTCTCACCCACTTGAAACTAGGGCATACTAGAAATCTCATAAGAAAACTAACATTCATATGATTTCCAGTCCAGTTTCCAGACTAAGATGCTTTATAAAGTTTGTTATAAGCATTTACACAGGCATCCAGGCTTCTAAATCAAGCTGTTTGAAGTTTGTTCATTATTAGTTAGAATCCCAGGTGCAGTGAAACTTGTATAAGAAACTACTCTAGTTATGCAAATTTCTGGTTTAAGAGTCAACTGCAAATTATCATGCAAGGTGTACCACTTTGCTCCACGTTTATTAGAACTTCTTGGAAGCAACGGACCTCCATCTGTTCCTTGTGTGCAGATTTCATTATAATAAAAAATGGAAGTTTTCAGGGAAATTAAGAGTATTACTGTAAGAGTTACAGTAAGTAGCATAATATAAGAACTGGATGAAAAAATTATGGTAAACAAATTATTCAGTACTTTTTCTGCTTGTGAATTGTTGATGAACAAATCATAATCTTCATTTTTGTTCCTTATTCAAAACAATTCACAAAATAATTTCTGCAAATAATACTTGGTCATTCATGATTGCAAATAGTCAATATGAGACATTTGAGCTATTTTGATTGCACATATAGTTCAGATAATATGTTTCTGTGCCCTGACTGGAGGAGTGCTACTTTTTAATCCAGCATTCCAATCTGAATATTCCTAATTATGAAATCTAGATTTGCTGTCTTCAAAAATTCTGCAATATACGTTTATAATTTGCTCTTTCTGCAAATATTCTTGCCAGCAAAGTTCTTTGTAATGGTCCGGATTGAGCAAAGCAGTTAAACATATGCTTAATTTTAAGTGCACGAGTAATCTCATAGACTTCAATGGGACTACTGCTGTGCTTAAAATTAAGCATATGCTTTTCCTGGATCAAGGGCAGAATATCTGTGGGAAGTGATCCTAAAATGGGCAAGGAAACTAAGTAAATTTTTTAAACAATTTGAACGGTCATGGATATTTTTTTTTCTGTATTTGCCCAGCTATAAATACTCATGTGGGAAAAGATACAGTTTGTTCTGGTAGCTAAGGGAAATGCTGTCTTTAAAAGTGTGTCAACAATGAGCTAGTTTTCTTACAATGTCACATTCTCATTCCAAAGGTTGACAGTAGAATAAATTACCAGTCTTGACAAATACTCGACCTTCTCAACTTTTAACTTAATGACTGGCTGTGTTCCCCCACACATTGGAAGCTACCCGGGGAGTTCATTCACTGAGCACACACGTGACACTAGCACTGTGAAAAACACCACTCTTGCTGTTGCATTTCTAAGGCATCATATCTGTAATCATGCATTAGACTAAGACCTGGCAGAACACTGCAAATGGAGAAAAAACAAACTAATCAATGATCACATTAAATAGCTATGAATACAGTTCTGCTGCTGTAATTGAAGGCTATTAAGGAATGATGAATGGAATAAGTATTCAACATTGGTAATGAGTTTAGGCCTGAAACCTCAAAGGGATTAAGGCATCTAATTCCCAGTGATTGAGTAATAGGATTAGGTGCCTAAATCCCTTTAAAGATCTGGGCCAGATTATCCCCTTGAGTGGGAAAAACCTATGGGAGAGGAATATTTACTAAAGAAAGATAATGAGATTCCTTACCCAGATTGTTCTAACCATCATTCCCTTGGAGGAGAGGGATTCTTAGGAATTTAGAGGCAGGAGGTTGTTCCTGTCCCTAGATGAGCATATTTTAGGGCATCCATGTAGAAGGCTTGCCCCATTGTGCAGTTGGAGAGACATCATGCTGCCATTGTCTTCCCATTCATGACTGTGTTCTCTAGTCCCCTCACTCTGAAGGAAAAATCCTTTTGGATTACCAGGTGGCAATACTAGGCAGAATGGCTTTTTTCCAGTTCTTCCTTTAGCTTCTCCTAAATTCTGAAACCTCACAAGGCATCAACTGAGCAGTAGTTGTACAATGCAAAGTCTGTAGGTTCAAAGGAAGATGGTGGCAATGCTACACCAGGTCTTCTCCTGTCTGTTCTCACATAGGCAGTGCCCAATGGATCTATGCAGTCCATAGACTCACGGGCCACGCTCCTATCTTTTCCTTGACCCACCCAAACAAACCCTTTCCATACAGTCACGGAGTGCATTTCTCCAGAATTTGGCTCTAGAGTGTTACGGTAGAGTGTATACCCCACACTGGACGTGACAGGGTTAAGGGGAGCCGGTGATACCAATTAGCCCATTCTCTGGCACCTGGTGGGGAAACAGGTAATAAAGGATTAAATCCAGCTGGGTAGTTTCTGCAAAGGAAGGCCTGCAGGGCAAGTGGGAGAGGATACTTAAGAGAGAAATAGCTGGGCTTTTTCTCTCTTTAGGAAAGGAATGAAAGAGGGACTTGTGGAAAGAAACTTGTACCTGGTATTGTTCCTGAAGGGAGAGGGCAGCTGGGGAGAAGCAGAGTCCTTAAGTAGGCCTGGAAAAGAGAAGCTACAGGGATGAAGACCTAGGAGTCATTGTCTTAGGAGAAGCTTGGCCTCCATGGAGAAAACCCTCAGAAGCAGCCCTCTGGAGCAGAGCAAGGAGCCTCTGGAGAACAGAGTCTGGGCAGGGTGGAAGAGTTTTTATTTTGTTGAGTTTGGGCATTGTTACCATGGAAGAAGTGGAACCCTTCATGTGACCTGGCTGGAGGACCAAGTTACTGCACCTATCACTGATGTCCGGAGGAGGAAGGTGAGGCAGAGGGGCTGCAACACTAGGTCTTGCCATAAATAGGTGCTCTGACGTGGTGAGCCTATGACAGGTGCATAGGAAGCCATGGAATCTGAGTAAGTGGGAATTTGGTATTCCAGAGCCCTGCTACCAGAGAGCAGAATGATAAGTTTCACTGCATTCTGCCCCATGCAACCACCTGACTCAAGCAAAGTGTGAGCAGCATCAGGCCTGTCGCTATATATAGATCTTATTTCCATCAGGGCCATGTTAATTATAATGAAATTAGAAAAAAAAAAACAACCCATGAGTAGATCTGGCAATGCAACTACAGAAACTTCTTTTTTTTTAACAATCCCTGGTAGACATTTCAGATCATTACATTACATCAACTTTCCATTGCCCTTATGGACCTCAGTAAGGGGTCTCCTTATATATCCAGAATGGAATCCCTTTTATTTATGTAGGGCTGTCCTGTACAACCCTTACTCCCTTTGGTGAGCACTTACATAAGTGCGATCTCTGAAGTCAAGTGTTCACCCAAGTGTGTCAGAGTGGTCTTAGACTATAAATTGCACCCAGTTGCAAGAATCTCAGGATGTGAATCCACAACTAAATGGAACTGGCTTTTAAAGCAAAGTTAAGAAAGCAAGACTGCTCCCACACACTCAACCCGATGCTTCCCTACATTTGCAGGCAGGAGGGAGGGGAGGCGGCAGGACAAGAAGTTGCATGGGAAGAGGGATGCTCAGCCGCTGTGGGCAGTTCATCAGACTCCAAATTATAATCACAGGAGGGAGGAAATACATGCAAAGTCTGAGAAGCAGAAATATCCAAAAGATCGAAAGGTCACAACAGTACACTGTGAAAGAATAATTCACTGGATATGTCAAGCTTAACAATCCTGTCAACATTTTAACAAGAACAGAAAATGGCAAATATCCATGACAATGAGACAGGCATGTGGACAGCCTGGAATTAACCCTCTGTACTCCATTTAAAGGGCTGATTCTGTAAACCCCTACTCAGTCAGTCTGACTGATCTCAATGAGTTTACAGGCTTCAGTAAGGATTACTGACGTGAGCAAGGATTTGTGGAAGGAGGCCCCAAAACAGTCACCTAGCCAGCTTTGGTGGTCACAACTACATATGTAGAATAAATTTACAGACTAGATTGTGCTCTAGGCATACACTAGGATTGTGTTCTAACATTGCACAGCAAAACCTGCAACACCCCAGAAGTAGCCCCAAGGGACACTGCCTTAGAGGTCTCTCTCTGAAGCACAATTCCTCCCTTGCTTTCTTCAGAGGGAAAAGATTACTGAGGTGAACAAGGGTTTGCAGAACTGAGCTCCAAAACAGTCTTCTAGCCCTAGGTGTGGTCACGAACCACCGCTGTGGATTGATCCCAAATGACTATTGGTATTTAATGACACATCTCAGATTTCCTCAATCTGTCTTCTTGTCCTGTGTTAGCTCATCAGCATCTCGACTGGCGAATGTTAGTTTAACAGTCCGCTCTTCTGGCTGTTTTACTGAGGCTTCTGTCTCTGCATGGCATAGCTGGAAAAATCAGTGAGCTACATTGCATTTATAGGCCCGGCCCTGAGCAAGTGGTTCCAGTTAGCACTGTGACTAAGACACCGTTTCTCAAATGAAGCCTCCAGGGGGTTTCCCTGCGGCCATGGCAGTTTCCTGTGCAGCATCAGCCCTTCCCCTTCCTCCCTGTTGCTCCTGCATGCGCTGTCTCTCTGGAGACACAAGCGGGACACACAACGCTTAAGGAGCCAGGTGAGGTGGCGAGGAGGGGGTGAGAAGGTGAGCAGCGGGGGGTGAAGAGGCGAGTGGCAGGGGGCCCTGGCAGAGGAGTAAGGAGGCGAGCGGTGAACCAGCAACAGCGTGACAAGGTGGGCAGGGGGGGTCTGGCTGTGAGCGGGGGAGTGAGGGGTGAGGACTGCAGGAGAGTAGTGGGCGGACGGGGAGGTGAGGAGGCAAGCGGGGGCGGGGAGCAGGAGGCGAGCAGCAAGGTGAGTGGCGGGAGGTGGCCTGGGCGGAGGAGTGAGGAGGTGAGTGGTGAGGACTGGAGGTGAGCGGTGGGCGGACAGGCGGGTGAGGGGGTGGACGGTGGGGGGGAGGAGGCGGCGAGTGGCGGTGGTGGCCCTGGCAGAGGAGTGAGGAGGCGAGTGGCAAGTCAGCAGCAGGGTGACGAGGTGGGCAGGAGGGTCTGGCTGCAAGCGGGGGAATGAGGAGGCGAGGGGTGAGCCACCAGCGAGCAGGAGTTCACGCATGGGCAGGGAGGTGTCTGTGGCAGGGGTGTGAGGTGGCGGGAGTGAGGAGGGACACCGGAGGCAAGCATGGGCAGATGGTGAGGAGGCAAGTGGCGGGCTCATGGGCAGCGGGTGGAGCCCCCCTTTGGGGAGGCTAGCCCTTGACTGTACCCCCGACTGCACCCTGTTCTGCCTGCGCTCCTGCCCCTGGCAGCTGGAGCCCCAAGCCCCCCTGCGCCTGGAGCCGCAAGCCCCCAGCCCAGAGAAGCCCTGAGTACCCCCCCTCACCTGCCTGGAGGAGCCCTGGGGCCAGGCGCAGCCATGCCCCCCTTCCCTTCCCCTCCCCTCCCACGACCCAAGCCACCCAGAGATGTTTTTCAGTATTATGTGGACTTCTATTATTTTAAAGCATTTTTAAATTTACTTCAGCATTGTTATACAGACAGCCACTTTTACCAAAAAAGCAAAAGAAACAATAATAATAAAGACAAGAATGTGCAAAGCACCTTATTTGTGTTTCTATTCTGTTAGGTCCAGTAAAGAATAGAGACAACTGTGCATGATTTTTATTATTGAGTCTGCCAAAAAAAAAAAAATCCACACCTTACATAAATAAATTACAATGATTTGTGCATATTACTTAATTAACGTTAGGAAAAAATAAATAATTTTAGGAAAAAGTGTAAGTGCAGCCACCAGCAAGAGTTGGCGGCCACACTCTGAGGCCACCAAAAATTGTGTTGTGAGAATCCTTGGCCTAAAACATATTTTGGAGTCATAATTCCATGCCTGCTTCCTCCTTGCTCCAGTATGGGAGTAGGCACTGGGTGCTGGCTATACTACGCACCCGCTATGACTCAAATGCCCTGCCCAGTGAGTGAGTGGGGAAGATGGCAGGATTCCACCCACTCCTTCCTGGTGGCTTGCCCCTTTAAGGGAAGTCAGGGCATAGTGTACCCATGATGGGCTTTAAGGAGCATGAGTCCATCTCAGCCCACCTGAAAGTAATTAATTGCTTAGCTGGCAGCTAATTGGCTAGTTAGTGCCTGGGTTTGACAAAAGGCTATTTTCCTCCACCAGCTCTCTGGTGCTCCTGGAAAGAAGGTGCTCCCAAGGAAAGGGCCTTAGGGAAGGCCCTTCCAAATAGCCATAGGCTGCCCAGTTTGTGAGGCACCGCATGCTGTCAGGTTGCTGGTGGGGATTGTGCATCAGCCACAAACTGGCGGGAAGTGGTACAAGGAGCTGCACCCTCCAGGGAGAAAGTACTGAAGGAGTTGCTCCACCAAAGGTGCGTTGAGGCTGGTGGAAGTGGCTCAAGGAAACATTAGTGAGTCTGAGGAAGCAGACCTTAGTGGCTTAACAGAGGGTCTCCTGGATTCCCCTACCAGTCGCTGAGGAAGGGGATGTAAAAGCCCCTCTTAGACAGGGGAACAAGGACTGTTGAGCCCAGAGTGGGACTGAAGGCCATGGATAAGATCATTTGACTTCTGTTTTATTGGACTCTGTTACCTGGAAGAGCTGGGATTATCAGCAATCTGGTTGGAAGGCTGAGTCATGAGAAGGGGCAAACCACTGCAGGCTCAGGGCAGTCGAATGGCAGGGGCAAAGTCAGAGGCTGCTGCACTGTGCCTGGCAACGACGGAGCGTGCCAGCTGGTGAATGACCCCCTTTGCACTGCCCCTCCCTGCTCTAGGGAGGGGGCACCAGTTTAGTCCTAAACATCTGGACCCAAGACCAGGTTGCTCAAGAAGGGGTGTAAGGGAGGTTCTGTGTGGGTGTGTAGCCCAAGTCAAATCCACCTATTTAAAAGATACTGGGCAAAATTTTCAAAACACCTCAGTGAGGTAGGGACCCAAGTTCCACTGACTTTCACTGGGGCTCAGGCTTAGCCTTTCTCTGTTGGTTTGGCCCCCAAATACAGTCTGCTCCCTAAAAAGAGGGGTGGAGTGCTTCTTGAAAACTCCTAACCTCACTGGGGGAAAAAACGTCATGATTTTCAAACAGTGTAACTTGTGGTGGTGGTCTTTGTTTAATTTTACACTGCAGGACTGAGAAGAATAGTAGGGCTGGGAGGGGATTTTCAAAGGGGCTGTAGTATGAGGAGGGGATCTGGAGACAGGGGATCAGGTTTCAGGAGGGGCCTACTTTGGTGTGACACCGGAGGGCTCAGGCGTGCAAGCTAGGCCATACATCTACCAAACAGTCTTCTGGGCATGCTTAATAAAAACCTTTCCTACAATTGAGCCTCCTTGCTGCATCTATTGCAAATGAAATGGGGCTAAGGGAGTTGGGTTCCCAGCTTTGCAGTTGCAGGTCTAAATCCATTAAGTCTCTGAAAATCCCAACCTTGTTTTTTTTCTTTCTTTCTAAAGTCTAATCATTGGGTGTATGCAACACAGTCAGTGAAACAATTGGGCACAATCCTGCTTTTGCATTTCCATGGGTGTGAGTTCGGGATCAGACCCTTTTAAAAGTGTTATCTGGCAAGTTTCTCTGTAGTCTTAACCAAGAAGAAACTGGGACATACCTTGCTGTTACTACAGGGCAGCAGACTAAAACGCTGACCTATGGGAGGAAATAGGGCAGAGAATGGTGCTAACACAAGGTTATATTTTTTTTTGGTAGGCAATGGATGAGCAAAATGTGACATTTATTCATGGGAACCTTTAAATAACACTGTGCTGGAGGCACTGGTGAGAGGGTGGCCTATAGGAAACAACGCTTGAACTTGACAGGTGTGTGATAAATGGACTTCACTTCTTAGGCTGGTTCTGGAGTACACTGAAGAATTTAAGCATCTGTTCAGGGACAACAACCCCAGGGCATGAAGCCTGTTTTAAAGACCAGCTGCCTAAAACAACCTCTTTAAGGAATCACCAAGCATTAAATTACTTGTGTTAAGCAAACACTCAAAGAGGGATGAGGAAGGGTGGATAAGATGCTAGCTTTGGATGTGGGAGTCCTGGCTTCAATTCCCAGCTCTGCCACAGATTCCCTTTGTCACTTCACTCGCTGTCTCGCTCAGTTCCCCCTCTGTAAAACGGGGATGCAGCACTTGCCTACAACACCCCTGTGAGTAAAGATAAACTAACGAGTGTGAGGAGCTGAGATGCTACAGTAAGGGGGCCATATAAGTACTCTGAGATTGAACCTCACTTCAACACCGTCAGAGATTCCTAGCTGCGTTCTTTACTAGGAGACTGCTTGGGACTCGAGGGCACGTGTATACAGAAGAAGGGTCCAGTCCTACAGTGGGCCCACTCACCTTAGTTAAGTTAGTCACATGCTTTGGGTCCTTCCAAGATCCAGAGTCTATGCAATGTGGACTGGTTGGAGCTTCTTTTGGAGGTGCAGTTTGGAAGAGTACCACTAATTTATTTTTAAATGTGACTCATTCTTAGGGCAGTGACCCCACTCCTGTGTGTTTGCAGGGCTGGGGCCAAACAGAGTGTCTAGTTCATAGATCCAGGGGAATTATTCAGTATTTTCCCCATAATTATTCACTCAAGCAAAAACTGAAATCTCTATTTAAGCCCTATTTGTTTTTGTGAATATTCTAACACAGGTTTTTCTGGGAGGAAAGTGCACATATATTACTAATAGTATGCAAATAGAGTATATTAATGAAAAGTGACTTTCCAGGCGTGGCCCTATGAGAACAGGAACAATGCCAGCTGACGTAGGTGTCCAGTGAAAACCACTCAACACGGCTCTACGTTTGACTTTTGGATGCTGTGTACTCGCAACAAACTGTCTCTGAGCAATCTGCAGACCGAGTTATTTACAGAATTTATCTGACTCATGATTCTGAGGCCATCCAATACATTTTTTTCTGATGTAAACTGATATGCAGAAATTTAGTTTCTTTTTCTGTTCTGCAATCTATTCTGCTAGATTATCACTGAGTTCTAATACCCCACTTCCCAGTATTAGATTGTGCAACCCTACTCATCTTGGCAAGCACTTATTCATGTGAGTCAGTGGGACTAGTCATGTGAATCAGATCTTGTCCAGATGAAAAAGTTTGACCTCTTAATGTAAATCAGTTTTTAAAACTAATTTAGCTAACCCAATGCAAACCCCTGTGGGAACAACCTTTTTTGACAGTGGCTTATTTGGCTTTGGGTAAACCAATACCTAACTGACTTACAAAACTGAAATAAATCTGAATGATGAGCATGCATGCAGCTGTGTGCGTCAGTTTAACTAAACAGCTGTGAAATCACACCTTTAATTATACTGGAGCAGCTTTCTTGAGTGGTCCAGCCCTAGGTACTCACCAATGTGAGAGAGGGCTGCACTCTCAGGCCCTGTGTATTCAGGAACCAATAAAACATGTAATAGGGCTTGCGGAGGGCAGATATTGATACTCTGAGTTGGGATCATCAAAGGGGCGTTGGGCGTTAGGTTTTTCAAAGCCTGTTGGTTTTCACTGGCAGTTGGGCCTTTTCAATATCCACCCATAACTCAGAGGTGACGTGTGTGTGTTTGGGGGTCACATACTCCTCCTGATTTCTACCTTCCATTTAGCACGGAGGTTTTCAAGCTGTGGGGTGAACCCCCTAGAACCGTCACTTCCTGCCAGCAGCTGCCAGAGTGGAAGCTGGTGGGAGCCGCTCACAGGGCCGGCTCTAGGCACCAGCAAAGCAAGCAGTTGCTTGGGGCGGCAGATTTGCAAGGGGCGCAAGAATCCAGCCTGGGAGCTGAGAACCAACAGGGGGCCCTGGGAGCTGTAGTTCCTTGGTTAGCTCCCTGCCTATAGAGCCAGCTCTGGAGCAGGGAAAGAACTACATTTCCCAGCATTCCCTCGGCCACTACCAACAGGAAAGGGAGGGGGAAGGAGTGTGGCACTGAAACCTCCTGCTGCAGCTTGCTGTGAATGGTAGGGACAGAGCCAGCTCTAGGTTTTTTGCCGCCCCGCCCCCCCCCAGCCCTAGGCTCCCCCCACACCCTTGTGTTGCCCCAGCCCTAGACTCTCCCCTGCCCACACCTCCTGCCGCCCCAGCTCTGGGCTCTCCCCCCACCCACACCCCCTGCTGCCCCAGCCCTGGACTCTCCCCCGCCCCCCCTCCATGCACCCCCTGCTGCCCCAGCTCTGGCCCTCACCCGCACTCCCCTGCCGCCCCAGTCCTGGGCTCTTCCCCCCCCCCCCCATGCACCCTCTGCTGCCCCAGCTCTGGCCCCCACCCGCACCCCCTGCCGCCCCAGTCCTGGGCTCTTCCCCCCCCCCCCATGCACCCTCTGCTGCCCCAGCTCTGGCCCCCACCCGCACCCCCTGCTGCCCCAGCCCTGGGCTCTTCCCCCCCCCCATGCACCCTCTGCCGCTCCAGCTCTGGCCCCCACCTGCACTCCCCTGCTGCCCCAGCCCTGGGCTCTTCCCCCCCCCCCCCCATGCACCCTCTGCCGCCCCAGCCCTGGCCCCCTCCTGCACCCTCCTGCTGCCTCAGCCCTGGGCTCTCCCCCCACCCGCATCTCCTGCCACTCCAGCCCTGGGCTCTTCTCCCGCCCCCCTGCACCTGCACTCCCTGCCGCCCCAGCCCTGGGCTCTCCCCCCACCCGCATCTCCTGCCGCCCCAGCCCTGGGCTCTCCCCCCCACCCGCACCTCCTGCTGCCCCAGTCCTGGACTCTCCCCCGCCCACACCCCCTGCTGCCCTAGCTCTGGCCCCCACCTGCTGCCCCAATCCTGGGCTCTCCCCCCCCCCCGGTACCCCCTGCCGCCCCAGCTCTGGCCCCCACCTGCACCCTCCTGCTGCCCCAGCCCTGGGCTCTCCCCCCACCCGCATCTCCTGCCACCCCAGCCCTGGGCTCTTCTCCCCGCCCCCTGCACCTGCACCCCCTGCCGCCCCAGCCCTGGGCTCTCCCCCCACCGGCACCTCCTGCCGCCCCAGCTCTGGCCCCCACCTGCACCTCCTGCCGCCCCAGCCCTGGGCTCTCCCCAAAAGAAAGAATTGAGTGGACTAAATGGACAGTGCACCTGTCTATCTAAAGCCTAGCAAGGCAGGTACGTGGATCCCACTAGAATTTAAAATGAAAGTAGGGGAGGGGAGGCTCTACTAGACTGGGCAGCTTTAGATACAGTACCAGGCACCTACGAGGATTTACGCTTCTGAGCCATGGAAGCAGAAATTGACTTTTCCTTTCCAGATTTAGCTAATATTCAGAAAGGGAATCCAGCACCTGCCTTCCAGATTTGAACACCTCAAAATTCAGGAGTGCTCAAGCTCAATTTGGGCAGCTGTTACTTCATTTCCCCCAAATCAAATATACTGATCCACTGTAACCTGCTGTAGGAAAAAGTAGAATAAATTGAGCAAGAAATGCTTCCCAGTGGTTATTAGGACTGGAATTGCTATTTTCAACAGCCATTGCTTTTTTTTTAATAATAATAATTTTTTTTTTTAAGTTTTAGTTTTATTTGTTTAAAAGGAAGACAGTGATATTGCATTGGCAAATCCCCCATAGAAACAAAGAAGGGAACAAAAGAATAATAAAGGCGCCTCAACTCTTCCTCATTTATGTAGGACAGTCTTATAATATGCATCCAGATAGCCTTCAATCACACAAGCTGAAAATTGTTCCACTTTACTGCAGTTCTGTAACCATATGGGAACCAATCCTGTCTGTGTTCTGTGCACATCCAAAATTCCTGCTGAATGACCCGCCCTGGGAGCGAGTTACCGGTGACCCAAGGCTGGGGCGGCAGGAGGGTGCAGTGAGGGGGGGCAGCCAAAATTTTTTTTGCTTGGGGCAGCAAAAAACCTAGAGCCAGCCCTGGCCGCTCAGACCCCTGGCTCTCCATGCTGTGGGAACTGGGGCACTGGCTGGCTGCCTGGGAGCCCTTCCTGCCCAGCTCCCCTAACTAAGCCATCTCTGCATAGCCAGGAGCTCCCCAGGCAGGGTGGGCAGTACCGCTCCGAGCTGCGCCCTGACATGCTCTTGCCTCTCCCCTGAAGGAGCGCGGCCCTCCTGGAGCTGGCCCCTGCCTGTGGAGTCTGGCTGCTGTGAGATGAACCCCGAGGCGCTCGCTCGCTGCTACCCGGGTACTCCTGGCGGTGCTGCTGCTCTTCAGCCCAGAGGCGAAGCGTTAGGCAGTCACATGCCCCCCCCCCTTTAAATTGTGCCCCTCCCCACTATCGAGAGTTGCACATCATCTCTGCCATAACTCATCACTTTGTGTGAGGGATGAGTCCCAGTTTCAAAGCGCAGTGGAAGCGGGGGGCTTTCAATAGGCTCAGACAGTGGCAGTAAACACAGGGGAGCAGCCGCGCAGATCCTGAGCTGCTGTCAGTTGTCATAGCTCCGCTGACTTCAAAGGTGCTGTGACAATCGATGGCAGCTGAGGATCTGCCCCATGTAATTGAAATCTGAGAAGCACTAAATTGAGTGTCGTGCTGTGAGTTACATAATTAGATGTGTAGACAGGGAGATCTGTTGGCACCACTGACGTGGAAGCAAAATACAGCTAAGAGTCCTGTAGAGTAATGAGAGAAAATGAACTGCCATTTGTAACAAAAAGTTGACAAATACACAGAGCCCCCGTGAATAATAAAACATACAGGTGAAAAATGCGTACAATTAGTCAGCAAACAGGAGTCTGAATGAGTTAGCGGTGCTTTAAATACCAATTTTTTGAGTGTGGTGAAGGATAGCGATATAATTAATCATTGCTTGTACGTGAACTGGGTGTTCATGTTATCTCACAGTCAATCTCAGGAATTCCTAGACTTTCACAGAAAATGAGATCCTTTCTGGAGGGGTTTGAACCATCCCTAGATGGTTAGAGTTCAGTAGTGAATTGTATCCTTACTATAGGTTTCATAAGAGTGGACACCATAAAATGATACAAAATAATGAACGATATACTTGGAGTAGGTTGGACATTTCTGTTCACCTTCTCATGAGACATGAACAAGGGACCATTCAGTGAACTGAAAGGCAGCAAATATTTTTTTTTCATTAGCCTGTAGAACTCATAGCCACAAGGTATCACTGAGAACAGGATCTTAACAAAGGAACTGGATATTTACATGGATAATGGGTGAAATCCTGGCCTGACTGAAGTCAATGGCAAACTTCCAATGACTTTATTTGGGGCCATCATGAATAGCCTGAGTTATAAAAGTAGAGTTAAATATACCAAGAGTTGTGGAAGGGATGTAAGCCTTCCTACTGCAGGGCGAAGACAACCTAGAACTATGGGGGTTAGAAGGAAACTTTCCTTGCCAACAGGTTTTTTCATAACTGCTTACTGCTTCCTTTGAAGCAGCTGATGCAGGCCACTGTCAGAGATGGGATACTGGACTAGATGGATCTTTGGTCTGACCCAGTCTGACAATTCCTAACGCCCATACAACCTAAAGAAGAATCTGTTACATTTCTGTAAGTTCTTAGAGTAATTTTTATACAACTTTGTTACATTTCTAACCCTTTTGGCTTTATCCTTATTAAATTCAGTGTCACTTTTCCAGACGGGAAGATACCAATGAGAAAATATGACTAGTCACACTGACACATACATTTACACGTGCTTCAGACAGAAGGAGCAGGTGATCATTTTATCCTGTACTGCTGAGGTCTGCTTTTAGATTCACACGATTTCTTCTTTGATCTAGATGTGTAGGCTTTGGACTTCAATGATGGAAGTAAGGTCAGTGTTAAAATAAAAAGTTTGAAAAGTTCAGTAAGTTTATAGGGTTGGAGAACATATCAGTCTAGGTCCATTTGAGATTCTGACAAGTTCAGGAGCATCTTGTTGGATAAGAACAAGTTTCTTTGGCACTCAAATACTTTTATCTTTGAAATATTAGTCTTTACATTGTTTTCCAAACACTTCATCGACTTGCTTCAGTTGAGCACATGAGCCCCTTGTCCCCACCGACTCTGTTCCTTGCTCTTCTTGTGCTGGCTTCTTCAGTGTGTACATCTTCACTGCTTGTGTGAAGCTCTCCCGCAGCTTCTGCTATTTAGAACAACCTTCCCGTATCCCGCTGCCCCATCAAATCCCCATCCATAGTTACAATTCAGCTGGAAATACAGGGTTTCTCTTTTGCCTGCAACCCTTAACTTCTCTTTCCTTCTTCTGCTACTTATTATTTAAGGTCTTGATCCTGAAAACACTTATGCACATGTCAAGTATCGGAGGGGTAGCCGTGTTAGTCTGAATCTGCAAAAAGCAACAGAGGGTCCTGTGGCACCTTTAAGACTAACAGAAGTATTGGGAGCATAAGCTTTCGTGGGTAAGAACCTCACTTCTTGCATCTGAAGAAGTGAGGTTCTTACCCACGAAAGCTTATGCTCCCAATACATCTGTTAGTCTTAAAGGTGCCACAGGATCCTCTGTTGCTTTATGCACATGCTTACCTTTAAGCATGTGAGTAGTCCCATTGAAGCCAATGGAGTGGCTGATCTGAGTAAAGTTAAGCAAATGCTTAAGCATTAGCAGCAGCCTAGCTTTGCAACTACAGTATATGGTCTAAACTAATGTTTCTGGGTATTTTTTTTATGAAGGATACCCTACGAAATGAAGTTGTTTTGTATTAATATGTGGTGTTTAAAAATGCAAGACACATGAATGAGATCATCCCCAAGCCCGTCAACTTTCAAAATTGCACAGGATCCGGTTTGTCACTTATTTATGAGCCTTAATATTCCAAAGCACTTATGCTTGCCTAAGCATTTCACACTTTTGGAAGATGGTGTCTGAGTTTTCCTTTAAAATCTTCCCATTCTTCCTTTCCCCCGACCTAACTCGCTGCTGCCCTTCCCTTGCTTAATAGTCCCCAAATCATTGCAAGCTTTCCTCCAACAGAAGAGGGCTGCCTTTGGCTCCCCCTGGAGCACATGAATGCTACTACTCCATGGATTCACCAGAGGGGCCAGTAGAATACTCTGAGGTGCTCCTTTTCGAAAGGGGCCGAGGGTAGTCCTTACATAGTGAATTTCAGCCCATGTCAGATCAGACATAAGGAACTGAATTGAGTCTCTGCATAACAGTTCTGATGGCCATATCCAGCACGGTTCTTTCCTAGCTGCCTATTTTTACAAACACTTTAATGCATCAGTGCAAGGATACCTATACCACGAGGGAGAGATGTATGCGGATTGTTAGTTTCGTCAAGCACATTTATCACCCCGATCAGACCCGCGGTACCTCTTGTAGGAAGTTTGGTTTGTGTGCACAATGTTTTAGTGACAATAAAATCACTAAAAATTGCATCGATCTACATACAGCACTTATTCCACACCCCCAGGGTTTGTCATAAAAGCTATGAAGTTCCAATTTAGAGATTGCAATCAACATTACTAATCCTGGATAACTGAAGAGAAGGTACTTAAATCCATCTTCAGGCACCTATATGAAAGTATTGATTCTTACATCTGCTGAGCACTCACAACCTCCACTGAAATTAATGGAACATCTCTAAACATGATTTCTTTTTTATTTAGGAGTCTAAACAGGGGCTTAGGAACCCAGCTTCAGAGGATTTGAACATTTTGGCCCACAATTCTGCAGTTTCAGAATGGCCTCAAATTCTCAAACATCACATGCTTCTAAGATTTGTTGATGCAAGAATGGTGCAATATTTTCCAGTTCACGCTGTCTACTTTCCAGTTTTACTTCCTCCACTTTAAGAGGAGCTTCCATTCATGGAAGGATTGTTAGTGATTCTATTACAAGCTTTTTTTTTTTACTTATGCAACTCTATGTTACAAGCCTTCAACTTTTGTCTTTTCAAGGTGACCTGCAAGTCTTTTTATTGAAGTCTTTCAGCTGTAGCAATGGTGGTTGATTGCTCCCAGTAGCTAAGCTACCAGTGATATTCCACACAGTATTTTATAGCTATGCTCAAGCTGGGGTGGTGACAGAAATAGCTGATCATGTAATAACTTACCGTTGAGAGAAAAGGGGTGGGGACAAGAATGAGGAAAAAGTAGGTACATATCATGAGGCAACACAAAATCATCATCTTTCCCCTCCCTCCCCCCACGCCCTCCATTTGAGATCTGCTTTAAAACGGAGTTAATTTAGCTGAGCAGAGCTGTGATACATCTGAAAGTGTGGGACAATGATTCTAATTTTCCTTCTGTAGACCATCTTTCCGAGACATGTGTTTGACAGACGATGTCTTGATTTTATCCTTAACTCTATGGATGCAAATGGTCTGAGTGCTCGACTCATTTCTAACCACAAATAGAGCTGGTTCCAAATAGCCTAACTGAGAAACTTTGGATCTGAATCCAGAACTGCATACCCCAGGCCCATTTCTGAATGCAAAACAATAAACTCTACCCCACATCTATACGGTGTGAGCAGTACTGTCACTTTTATTGATGCAGCTGTCAAACTATAGATCAAGACTTTCTCAAATGAAAGTGGCAGATATTATTAGTAATCTGTGAAGAAGATGCTTTTATTGAGGGCCTGTCAAAGGATTACTGTTACTGGGGAAAAAGAAACAGAGGGTCCTATGGCACCTTTAAGACTAACAGAAGTATTGGGAGCATAAGCTTTCGTGGGTAAGAACCTCACTTCTTCAGATGCCAGATGTTACTGGGGAAGTGCTTCTTTGACAGCTCCTGCCTCTGCTAGGCTTGCTTTATATTGGAACTAGAAAGACTTAAGCCATGTTCCCAGACTGGAAAGTTAGATAAGTTTGCCTTTATTTGTGTGGTGGGATTTTATCTGTTATTCATATACAGTACGCTTTTTGTTTAAACATTTGTATAGTGCCTCACACAATGTGGCCCTGGCTTCTAGGCATCGCTGCAAGAACAGCAAAGGCCTATGAGAAACAATTTACCTGGTTATCCCCTGAAACCCCGATTCAGCAAGCTCCATAACCATACACATGGGTAGTTCCACTGACTTCAATACAATTGCTCACATGCTTAAAGTTATGCATGTATTTCAGTACCTGGTTGAACTGGAGCCTGAGAGAGGAATGACCCAGTGGCCTGAGCACATGGGTTTGAGAATTAGGGAATCTGGGTTTCTAATCCAAGTTCTGTCATTGTGTAACCTTGGAAAAGACATTCACCTCCGAGCGCTTTAATTGTCCCCATTTGTGGAGTGGAGGTAATACCGTCCTTACGGGGGAGTTCTGAAAAGTAATGTTTGTAAAGTTCTTCAACAAGTGTAATTGTGTGCCAGCATATAAGTGTGCAGCTACTGCAGGTGCATGATTAAGGTATTGCCTGGGAAACCAGCATGGACTCTGAGTAAAATCACAGTAAGGGCCTGCCCAAACGTAGATGTGCAATTCTGCACGTACAGGTGGACTTCCCTCCAATATTTCATCCTGTAAGTTCCAAATATAGTATGGTTGTTACGTAATGGCTGTCAAGCTTGTAGCGATGACATCTAATGCCCACAGCCGTGTACAAATTAGTCAGTGGTGTGAGGCTGAAGTGAGACAGAGGTGGCTCTGATTGAATCACGTCCGAGCAGAAATTCTTCAGCAGCAGCAATAATTTGTGTCTCTCTTACAGCAGGGATTTCTTGAAGCATCCAGGATTTTCCATTGACGTGGAGCCAAATTTGGAAATGAGAGATTACAGCTTGGTAAATCAGTGAATGGGAGCATGAGCTGGTGTAATTTTTGCATGAATGACAGGGGCAGACTAATTGGGTCACTGCCCAGGATGTTCTGCTAGAAACAGGCCACAGCAGATGTACCTCCTAGCTAGCTCAGGCATACATCCTCCCTCTTCCCATCAGCACCCCTAGTACAAGGCAAGCAAACACTGGTCCTGCACACAGGCTGGTTGGTGATAGTGCTGGGATCTGAGTTCAAATGGATGGTGCTTGGATCTCGGGAACAAAATACAGTATTTTTCTGATCATTCATGCAGGACCAGAGCTTAGAAGAGTCTACTGGGCCTAGCAGCATTTTAGACCCATAGTAAGAAAATTCCCAGTGGGACAAAAATGGTTCACATGTAGGTAAAGTTAGATAGCTGTTGATTTCATGGGACGGTGGGCCCCATTGTAACTGAGAGGAGAATTTTGTCTCTTTGCTCTGTCTGTCTGTTGTTGGTTTACCCATCATTCCTGGTATTAGCATGGCCGTGAGACTTGATAGTTACAATTCCTTTTCAGCAGAGTATCCAGAAGCACTTTTCCATCTCCTATAGCTTGTTCAGAATGCACACTGACTAACTCACGGGAACAATAGTGAACCTGTTATGCCCACCCTGGGGGGGGGGGGGGGGAAGGCCTAACTGCTCCCTGTGACAGCAAAACTTCCATTTACTTAAATGGGAGCAGAGTGAGGCCAACCCTGAGCACTTTGGAAAATACATACGTTCCATTCAGTGACTCTAGAATCTACAGCTGTTTCAGGTCTGAATTCGCGACCTATGTGAGAAGTGTTTGTGCTTCCCATCTTTCAGGATTCTCATCATCATGTCTGAGTTGACTGTGCCTGTGCTATGCTGGGGTCATAAAATGTTGAACTCATTTTCCATCTACTCACTTGTGTTACAACTATACTTGTAAGGCTTTTCTTTTCCTAGGATGCTGTTCTGAATGTCTACTCTTGGGCTCATGTTTATACTGATTTTTAATTCCTTTGTGGTATCATGTTAGGACCTCTCTAATTTCCTTTTTAAACTAATACCACTAATGAAGGTGAGGGTAGCATTGTGTTTTAATTGCAGTAGGACTTTGATTAGGCAGACCTCGCTTACCTTATCTGGCCACAAGGTTGTGTTCTCCTGAGGGTTTCAGATAAGTGAGATTTTGACTTTTATTTCACCTCCTTCAGCAGAGAAGAGGGTCTTGTTTTATGGTGTTTCATTCTGACAAAGAACATGGAAAACAGTGTAGGTTGCTAGCTGGTTTCTCTGAGACTTCATATGAAAACCAAGAAGTCTTTGAGACATCACAGTATAAATGATTTTGAACAGAATTTTCTTCAGTAAATAAAAACCTCCTCACAGGTAAGCCTTTATATACTTGAGCCTCTTTGGTGCACGAAGGCTTCTCTTTGGTCTGCTGAGTCAGCTAGTTCTTATGTGGTAACTGAACTCATTTTAAAAGTGAATGATAATCAGGGGAGTAGCTCAGTGTGGTTTGCAGTGATTACTTGAATTTCAAGTGCCTGCTTTCAAGTGTCCCCCACCAAGGCCTTCTCATTTAGGTTCTACTGTACATAGTACATATTTTTTCACTTGCAGTATTTGAATTCTACTATACCTCAAGCATCTTGATGGAGGGGTCCCTTCAAAATAAAATTATTATTATTATTAAATCCTCAATAAGGAGATAAAAATAAAATACAAAAAATCTTGATGCCAATTATGAGCAATAGGTTCCTCTGAAGAGACTGACATTGTATTTTAATAATGGATTTTGTCATGTAAAATTAATCTTGGCCTATCTGCTTTTAAAGTGCAAACATATGCTTCTTGGGAGTCTACCTTTCCGACTGTTAATTTCTGAGGGAATGTATGCAACTAAAAATTCAGAGTTTTCCATCCTTCCTGGTAGGCGCTCCCTTCAAGTTCTGACTCAAGCAGAACTCTTTGTCTTCACTTGGGTCAGGACTGAAGCATCAGGGCCCAGAATGGAAATGCTCAGATATAAAATGCTCTGGGGATACTTTTGTAAGAGACCAGTCTACCCTCATTTCATTTATGGGATGCATGTAAAATAGACCCCTTAAAAAAATTCCTATTTATCCTAAGTTGAATAGAAATGCATTGGATTTCTCAATGGCCACTCTCATTTACAATCCAGCCCCTTTCATTAAACTGATGAAGAATAATCAAGAATAATCAACACAGCCGCATCTGTTTCTTTAAATGCTCATGACTCACCAGTTGGTTCCTCATTTTTAAGCTTGTATTTTAGTTTGAAAGCCCATTTAAATAATGCTCATAGGCAATGATTATGGGCTTGTCTGCACAAATATTTAGAGCACAGAAAACTGGGGTGTAACTATCCACCGTGCTGTACTCCAAGTGTTCATATGGACCCTGCTGATGCTCACTAACAGTTCTCTGGTGCACTTTAATCTACCTTGCTTTGAAATAGAAGTAGAGGTTGTTTTTTTCTCAGCTTATGATGGATTGGAAGTGTAAGAGTCCTTAATTTCAGCCAGTCATTTCAAGTCAGTCTAGGAAGTGCCTGGTTCAGAGGTCATTATTGCTTTGTTTGTTTTCATATTTATTTTTGATTCATAAAATAGGCCCCCATCCTTCTGAATGAAGGGATTTGGACACAATTTAATAAAGAAAACAGAAGACTCAATTTTCAAAGGATGCACTAGTGCTTCCATTTGTGGGTATCCAACTTCAGATGCCTAGAAGGGGGCTGATTGTCAGAGGGCAGGTATTGAGCACTGCCTGAAAGCCAGGTCCCTTTAAGGTGGTTCATGTTGGGAACCCTGAAAAGGAGGCATCCCAAATCACTAGTTACTGTGGAAAAATTGGGCCATCCTGTACAAATGTTGGATCTATCGATAACAATAGATAGTAGGAGATTTCCTGAAGTAACCCATCCTCTGTTCCCCCTCTTGGGGTCACCTGAGAAAAGCTACTGGCCTTACACTGGACCCTGAAGGCCAGCAAACATGGTCTCTGTGGAGCAAATTCCATAGCTTGCAGCCCATCACTGGGAATACCCTGCTAGCAGCTCCCAGGCAAGAAAAATATTGACTCGAGTGAAGTGCTGGAAGCTTGTAAGTTGTATTACATGTTGCCATGGCTGGGGTATTCATTTCCAGCACTGGTCTTTCACTAGCAGTTAACCAGACTAGAGGATAGGTTCACCTGGAATCTAGAATAATTCCATTGACTTCAATGGAAGCAGCACTGGACTCTCAGCCTCTGCATGGCAATGCCACAGAATCCCAGTAGATGGTAGCATTACAGAGATGCCTCAGCAGTCGATTTCTCCAGTGGCAAGTGAGCGCAAAACATTACCATCCCGGTTTTGCATCTGTCTGGCACTCAAGTCAATGTGCTGCATTATTCCTTGGAGTATAAACATCCTAAAAGGGGAACTTCACCTTTCAAAACAAGCTCAAGTCCCCCATAGGAACAGGCTGGCTTAGCAGACCAATGATAGGTCTTCATAGAATCATAGCATATTAGGGTTGGAAGAGACCTCAGGAGGTCATCTAGTCCAACCCCCTGCTCAAAGCAGGACCAACCCCAACTAAATCATCCCAGCCAGGGCTTTGTCAAGCCGGGCCTTAAAAACCTCTAAGGATGGAGATTCCATCACCTCCCTAGGTGCTTCACCACCCTCCTAGTGAAATAGTGTTTCCAACCTAGACACCCCCACTGCAACTTGAGACCATTGCTCCTTGTTCTGTCATCTGCCACCACTGAGAACAGCCGAACTCCGTCCTCTTTAGAACCCCCCTTCTGGTAGCTGAAGGCTGTTATCAAATCCCCCCTCACTCTTCTCTTCTTCACACTAAACAATCCCAGTTCCCTCAGCCTCTCCCCATAAGTCATGTGCCCCAGCCTCCTGATAATTTTTGTTGCCCTCTGCCGGACTCTTTCCAATTTATCCACATCCTTTCTGTAGTGGGGGGCCCAAAACTGGATGCAATACTCCAGTACCTCACCAATGCCGAATAGAGGGGAATAATCACTTCCCTCGATCTGCTGGCAATGCTCCTACTAATGCAGCCCAATATGCCATTGGCCTTCTTGGCAACAAGGGCACACTGCTGATTCATATCCAGCTTCTCATCCACTGTAATCCCCAGGTCCTTTTCTGCAGAACTGCTACTTAGCCAGTTGGTCCCCAGCCTGTAGCAGTGCATGGAATTCTTCCATCTTAAGTGCAGGACTCTGCACTTGTCCTTGTTGAACCTCATCAGATTTCTTTTGGCCCAATCCTCCAATTTGTCTAGGTCCCTCTGTATCCTATTCCTACCCTCCAGCATATCTACCTCTCCCCATAGCTTAGTGTTATCTACGAACTTGCTGAGGGTGCAATCCGTCCCATCATCCAGACCATTAATGAAGATGTTGAACAAAACTGGCCCCCGGACTGACCTCTGTGGCATTCTGCTTGATACTGGCTGCCAACTAGACATTGAGCCGTTGATCACTAGCCACTGAGCCTGACGAACTAGCCAGATTTCTATCCACTTTGTAGTCCATTCATCCAATCCACACTTCTTTAACTTGCTGGCAAGAATATGCATACCCTGAAGAGTCTTGAGCATATAAAGGGTTATCTAGAGGGTCCCCTGCTACCAGAGTAGTAGTATGGATGGTGAAGGGAGTGAAAGAGGGAAGGAGGAAGAGCGGCACTCATGTAACTGGTAACAAACTTGTTCACCAAAGATTGCATTGTCCCCTACACCAAACTTCTGCCAGGCTCCTACTGCATAGACCTCTCAGGGCCCAGTTCTCTGTTGCCCTGCTCCTTGTGTAGCTGTTAACATGACTGCAAAGCCGGTGCCAAATGCTACTAAATCAGGATAGAAGTGTTTTGCATTCACTTTGCTCTGGTGTAAATGTGCAAGATGCAGGGTGATGGGAAATCTGCCCCGCAGACTTTGTGCCTGTGGCGTTTCTTTGCATTCTTCCCTTGGGAGGGGCAGGGCTTGATGCTTTCCAGCCTCCTCGGCACTAGCAGGGCTCGGGTTCCCCGCACCAGCAGGCTCCTGGGGATTTGTGGGAAAAGGCTCAGTCTCTGCAGTGGCTCCCAGCCCCCGCTAGCCTGTTATCAGCTTTCTTGACTGCCGCTACCTTTCTGAGGGTTCTCTGGCAGGAGGCATTCCACATTGTTGCGAAGGAAAACAGGTGATTACCACTGCCAGAGTTAGCACTGACTCATCTGCTAAAGTCCCACAAGGTTGAAGGGTGTCGTGTTATCGCTTAGCCCATCTCCTTCCTACACCTTTTAGCCCAGTCCAGCTGACATTGGTGCTATTTGTTTAGTGTGTGTATGTTGTTCTGCTTGGATAGTAAAACTAAACTGGCCACTTTCACTTGCTCCGTGGCTCAGATTTATGAATTCTTATGTAACAGTTCATAGATTCATAGATTCTAGGACTGGAAGGGACCTCGAGAGGTCATCGAGTCCAGTCACCTGCCCACATGGCAGGACCAAATACTGTCTAGACCATCCCGGATAGACATTTATCTAACCTACTCTTAAATATCTCCAGAGATGGAGATTCCACAACCTATTGTGTTTGGGTTTTCAACATTGGAGGGGAGTATTGAGATAAATGAACTCTTAAATGTTTTTTTTTAAAACATCTATATTTCTTTTCATATTGGACTAATTTAAACATGGTGGAGCTCTGCTGACCTAATGGAGTAACATTTTGTCCATTAGGTTTTGTAAAATCTAAGTTGAGGCATAAAGTGCATTCCCATGTATTTATCTGTGCCCAATGAGTGAGCATCTCCCAGACGTTCATGGATTTAGTCTTCCAACTAGAGCTGGGAAGGAAATGTTTTTCCCAGCCTGTGAATATTTTTGACAGTTTGAAAAATTTTCCTGTTCTTCACTGGAACAAAATGGAGCCCTTTCAAAACTTCGATGGCAAAACGGAAGATGAGAGCTCCAGAATGGCCAATAGTACTGTGGTTAGAGCACTCGCCTGGGATCTGAAAGACCGGAGTGCAAGTCTCTGCTCCAAATCAGGCAGTGTAGGGACATAGCCTAGGTATCCCACATCCTTACTGCCACACTATTGACTATTCTGGGGAAGGAAGGTCTTCCTTTCTCGGTCTCTGGTTTTAACCAGAAATTCCATTCTGGGCCTGAGAAATCTTTGCTGATTTAGAGTTTCATTGAACCTGGTATGTTCCCATGAGCAGTTTTGGTTAGGATGAATCAGCAATTTCTGATGATAAAAACTGCTTGACACAACACTGAAGCATTATTCTTATTATCCCTGTTTACAGATGGAGAAATGGGACACAGGAAAAAGTAAGTGATTTGCCTAAGTTTACTCTCTGAATTTGTCATGGCCACAAACTGAATCCCAATACCAAAATGCCTTAACCACACAAGACTATCATTACTCTTGACCGTGTCCATTTGTCTTGGAGTTTGCCGAAAGCTTTTGTTTCGTTCCTGACAAATGAAGGAGTTGTGGCCATTTGTATCATGTGCATGGTGTAGGGTGAAGGTGTCATTTGAATGGAGAAGTCAATGGGGTCACCCTGATAACACTGAGGGGAGAATCTGATGCTGGTGTGTTGAGACAAAAACATGAACAGTTATAGCATAAATAAGTGAAGGCAACAGCTACTATGAGAAAAAAGTGGATTTTGTTCTTTTTAGGAAAGCCCGCGAGAGATGATTGAGGGCAAATGGTTGGATTAAATTCATTAACTCCTAGGCATCAATGCTAATATGCATTAGAGATTAGCTATGGCAAAGCTAATGCTAGTGATAGAAGAACCTCAAAGTTTTGCTTATCTGATCTATCGAAAGCTCTTGAGTTTGCAAAGCTGGGTTGAGAATCACAGAACAGACTTTCATAAAAGATTACAGTACTTCATAGAATCATAGAACTGGAAGGTACCAGTCCCCTGCACTCATGGCAGGACTAAGTATTATCTAGACCAGTGTTTCCCAAACTTGGGACGCCGCTTGTGTAGGGAAAGCCCCTGGCGGGCAGGGCCAGTTTGTTTACCTGCTGCGTCCGCAGGTCCGGCCGATTGCGGCTCCCAGTGGCCGCGGTTTGCTGCTCCAGGCCAATGGGAGCTGCTTGAAGCGGCGACCATACATCCCTCGGCCTGCGCCGCTTTCAGCAGCTCCCATTGGCCTGGAGCAGCAAACTGCAGCCAGTGGGAGCCGCGATCGGCCGGACCTGCGGATGCAGCAGGTAAACAAACCGGCCCAGCCCACCAGGGGTCTTTCCCTACACAAGCGGCATCCCAAGTTTGGGAAACACTGATCTAGACCATCCTGGACAGGTGTTTGTCTAACCTGCTCTTAAAAATTTCCAACGATGGAGATTCCACAACCTCCCATAGCAACTTATTCCAATGTTTAACCACCCTGACAGTTAGGAAGTGTTTCCTAATGTCCAACCTAAACCCCCTTTGCTGCAATTTAATCCCATTGCTTCTTTTCCTATCCTCAGTGGTTAAGAAGAACAATTTTTCTCCCTCCTCCTTGTAACAACCTTTAATGTACTTGAACACTGTTATCATGTCCCCTCTCAGTCTTCTCTTTTCCAGATTAAACAAACCCAGTTTTTCAATCTTCCCTCATAGGTCATGTTTTCTAGATCTTTAATCATTTTTATTGCTCTTCTCTTGACTTTCTCCAAATCTTTCTGAAATGGGGCACTCAGAACTGGACACATTACTCCAGTTGATGCCTACTCAGCACAGAGTAGAGCGGAAGAATTACTTCTTGTGTCTTGCTTACAACACTCCTGCTAATACATCCCAGAATGATGTTTGCTTTTTTTGCAACAGTCTTACACTATTGAATCATATTTAGCTTGTGGTCTACTATGACCCCCCAGATCTCTTTCCACAGTACTCCTTCCTAGGCAGTCATTTCTCATTTTGTATGTGTGCAACTGATTGTTCATTCTTAAGTGCCAGTTAAAAACTGACTTTCATGCAATAGTTCTGCCCTTGTCCTCAGGTTCTGGCCAAAACCAGGCAGTGTAGAGTAGCCACAAGAATCAAAACCATTTAACGTAGTTTTGTTAGTTTTGGATTGGCTTGTGTGTAGGGTGAAATTTTGGGTCAGTAGTTACTTTATTCCATACGGTTTCCCTTCTCCCTATGGCAAGTAGAGGCAAATTGGGACATACTCTTTTCTCACTTACAGTGGTATAAATCCAGAGTAAGTCTATTTTTTCTTCAGTAGACTTACTCAGGATTTAACACAGAGCAGAATGTAGCCCATTGAGACACATTCCTCCTTGTTGTAACTCCCCTGATCTTCATGGAGCTACATCATTGATCAAGTTGGCCTATTGCATGGATTATGATATTGTTAACAAGAGGAGACAAACAAAGCTGTATTTCTAAAGATACTCTAGGAATGGAAATAAATACTTTCACATGGCTGATACATGAAAAGCAGAACTGGCTTGAAGAAGTGAGCAGTGATGCATGGATGTGCACTGACATTTTATAATGTCAACTGATTTTTTTTTTATTAAGGAATATACATGGTAAAAATCAACTGGCTTAAGGAAAACCGGTGTGAAACAAACACCTGAAGTAACCAGTGGTATTGGCTAAAACCAGCACTACATATTCTCTAATGCTATGACAGAGGTTAAAAACAAACAAAAAAAAAAAGTACAGAAGAACCTCAGAGCTACGAACACCTTGGGAATGGAACTTGTTTAACTGTGAAATGTTCGTAACTCTGAACAAATCGTTATGGTTGTTGTTTCAAAAGTTTAAAACTAAACATTGACTTAATACAGCTTTAAAACTTTACTGTGCAGAAGAAAAATGCTGCTTTTTACCATCTTAATTTAAATTAAACAAGTACAGAAACCATTTCGTTATCAAATCTGTTTTTAAACTTTCCCTTTATTTTTTTAGTAGTTTATGTTTAACACAGAACTGTGCTATACAATATTTCCTTTTTAAAAATCTCTGCTGCCTGATTACGTACACCCCGTTCCAAATGAGGTCTGTGGTTGACTGCTCAGAGCGTAACTCTGGTGTTAGTCACTCTGAGGTTTTACTGTATATGTACCATTTATCTCTGAGCAAAAAAAATTGTCCTGGGACAATTATTCCTTTCTTATTTTTGATTTCAATCCAGTAAATACTTACACCTGTTGAAATAATAAAGGCAAGTCCCTTCATTACATTGTGCTGCAGTTTGTAGATCTGCAAATTGGGTCTAACATTAGTTATCTACTGAGCTACTGGGATCAGGGGCCGCTCCAGGCACCAGTGCAGCAAGCGCGTGCCTGTGGCGGCAAGCCACGGGGGGCAGCCTGCCGGTCGCTTTGAGGGCGGGAGGTCTGCCGGTCCCGCGGTTTTTACGGCAATTTGGCAGCGGGGACACTTGCACGGCACTGGTGGACCTCCTGCAGGCATGCCGCCAAATCTGCGTGACCTGCGAACCGCTTGCAGGCGTGCCACCGAAAGCCGTCTGACTGCCGTGCTTGGGGCAGCAAAAGCCATACAGCCGCCCCTGACTGGGATGTTGGGATGTTTCATTAATTGACGATTTTAAAATACTTTGAGATCTTTGGATGGAAAACACCACAATAGTATAATAATAATAATGAATAAAAATAGCCAAGGATCACACAACTACTGCAAGAAAACAGGCATCCTGACTTCCAGGCCTACTGCTCTAAGCACTAGACTACACTGTTTTAAAGGTGTTTAAATCAGAAATGCTGATTTGCGAACACCTGATAAATGCCAGTTTCTGACATGACTCCTGGTGTGACACAATCCTCAAGCAGGTCACATACCAGGTTTGGCTCGGGTAAACAGCCAGAAGTTTGGTAGGCAGATTTTCAAAAGAGCTCTGCTCTCATTTAGGCCCCTAATGAAGTAGCCACTCCCAAAGGAGAATAATAGGAGCTGCTGGGTCCTGGCACATCTGAAAATCTGTCCATTTGGATGCCTAAATGAAATCTTAGCGCTTCTGAAAATCTGAACACAAGTGTCCTCCTGGTGTTCATCTGAATCTCTCCAGCTTGTAAAGCTGGGCTAAAACTAAAGAGCTCTATTTACTTAAATACCGTAAAAGTATTCGTTTTGGACCCAGGTTGGATGGGGAAGGGTTATTTCATTTTATCCAGACCAGTTCATATAGGATCTGACTTCCAGAAGTCCTGGGAACCAAACAGCTCCAACGGAAGTAAGAGAGTGCTGTGGGTGCTCAACAATGAAAGGCTATTTAAAGTTGGGCACTCATACTTGGAGGCCAGTTTGAACATTAATTCACCTTTCTTCCTTAGTTTCCAAATCCGTAATACAGGGATGATAATATCTACTTACCCATTGCTCAAAGGTGTTGCGATGATTAATTGGTTAGTGTTTTTAAAATGCCTGCATTCCTTACAATGCACAGAAAACCCCACAGTGACCTAGCCCACCTGACCAATCCTCATCTTATGTAATAGACTCAGAAATGTAGGGCTGGAAGGGACCGCATGAGATCATCTAGCCCATCCTCCTGCTGAGGCAGAATGTGGTATTCCTAGACCATCCCTGGCAGGTGTTTCTCCAGCCTGTTCTTCAAAAACTCCAATGACGGGGATTCCACAACCTCTGTAGGAAACTGGTTCAAGTGTTTAACTATCCTTATAGTTAGAAAGTGTGTCCTAATATCTAACCTCGATCTCCCTTGCTGCAGACTGATTACTTCTTGTCCGACTCCGGGTGGACATGGAGAACAATTGATCACCGTCCTCTTTATAACAGCACTTAACATAGTGGAAGACTGTTATCATGCCCCGCCTCATTCTTCTCTTCTCTAGACAAAGCAGGCCCAAGTCTTTCAACTTTTCCTCATAGGTCATGTTTTCTAAACCTCTTATCATTTTTGCTGCTTTTCTCTGGACTACCTCCAATTTGTCCACATCTTTCTTAAAGTGCCCCAAACTGGACACTTTAGTACATCTGGAAGCCTCACCCATGCCAGTTAGAGTAGAGCAATTACCTCCTGCCTTACCTGTGACACATCTGTGAATACATCTTAAAATGACATTTTGTCTTTTTTCACAGCAGCATCACCACATTGTTAGCTTAAGTTCAATTTGTTGATATCCTATAATCCCCAGAACTTTTTCTACAGTACTACCACCTAGCCAGTTATTCCCCATTTCATTTGATTTTTCCTTCCTAAATGTAGAACTTTGCACTTGTCTTTATTGATCTTCATTTTATTGACTTCACCTTATGTGATTTTTTCCAAATTAATTTGAAGTAGGGGGCAAACTGGGTTGTTCCAGCATGCATCAGAAAGCTGCCATGCCTTCTAGCTATCTTGAGTCCAAAAATGTAAGGTTTTGTTTTTATAAAAAAATAAAGTCTATAGTTCTTATGGTTGTGAAGATAACCTTCAAAATGTTAGGCAGCTGGTATACTGAGACCACTGCCTATCATGTTGACCAATATTGTCTCACGTTTTTCCTTTTACTCCTCTATCTTTGTTGTCTCTTGTCTGATACTTAGATTGAAATCTTGTTGGGAGAGGGGCCAACTTTTTGTTCTGTGTTTGTACAGCGCCTAGCACAAAGAGGTCCTGGTCCATGACTGGGGCCCCTAGGCATTACTGTAATACAACAGCAATAATGGATACAGTGACGTCTGCCTGAATCCTCAGACAGCCCAAACGTAATAGCTTCGAGGGGCATGCTCAGCTGAGTGATTCTGAAGCATAATGATAACGTAAATATCTGCATTGTTGGCTGTTGATTAAAGTATGCAGAAAAGAAGAGGGGCAATTGTATTACGAAGAACTGCACAATGTGCTCCGAGTTTGACCTCATTTCTTCCTCCAGAGTGGATGGAGCTTTGGCTGTGAGCAGAGTTCAAGATAATCCCACCCCTTAAATTTTTTCCTATTCTGACCCCTGATTTCACCTTTGGGTTATACCTATACCTGAATAGTCACTGTAATGTGAACCAGCAAGCCTATTCAGCAGATGTTTTGAAAAGTTTTTAGAAAGACTTGTAGCCTAGAATTCTTGATTATGTCATCATGCGTGTTTTTTAATAAGGAACTGAGCCGACAGCGTTTGAATGGCTTGTACAGTTATTACATGATTTTAAAATTCTCTAAGAATATCTATCTGCATATTTTACTCACACAATATGACCTTAATGGCTGGTAAAATGTTTAATGTAGTCACAGATGAAAAGAAGGCAGAAAGCACAAAGCTTGTTAACATATCTGCATTGTGGACCGTGTCTGCCATTTAGCTGACATTTTCAGCACACTGGATGCATTTAAAGCAATTTCTTGGCCATTAGGAAACTTACTTTAGACATATCTACTGCCAGTTTTCTTTCAGGTGGCTGAATTCGTTGTTTTGTCCTAGCATAGATAATCGTAAGCGTAATCCTAATAAAGCACGTGTGAGCAGATATGACATAGTGCACTCCAGGTTGCAAAGAATTTTTTTTTGCCCCGGATGACAGAATCAAGGAGTCAATGCTATGTTCTTATTTCTTAAATATGCACTGGAATGTAATCAAATAAAAACAATGTGAGCCGTGGAGAATCAGAATGATAATACTTCCATGTGTCAACTGCATCTGTTTACTGGCAGACTGTTGTATTACAATGGCTGAAATCAAGCACAGCTAGAAGTATGGAGAATTTTCTTTCTCCCAGTTGACGTTTTCTTGTGGGGTCCTGAGTTGCACTTGACTATTTTTGTCAACATGGGGATATAGCAATATCCACACTGTAACAGATCATTGGACCACCGTCCAGATCATTGGAACAGATCACTGGACCACCGCTCTGGCCAGTGTAAAGGGACCTTTAAAGTGGGAATAAAGGCGTGAGCATCTGACCCTCTTGTCTGACAGTGGCTGATAGATGGTTCAGAGGAAGGTATAAACCTCCTATAATGGGCTTGATCCTGCACCATTGTAGTGAATGGGAGTCATGCCATTGACTACCACAAAGGCGAATCAAGCCCTTGTTACACAATGACAAAGTTTTTTCTTCCTGATCCTAGCTGGCGATTATTACAGTTTGAGGATTGACCATTTTTATAACTGTATCCTAGCTAGTGTAACTGTCCGTGCTATCCACACATAGACACTGAAAATGTCTAATAATTTCTTAAACTTACTAAGCTGGTTGCCTCAGCAATATCGTGCCAGCACCAAGTTCCACCGTTGGGCTATAAATTATGTTGGAATGCATTTATTTTTATCTGTTTTCATAATAATAATAATTAATACTACCACCTAGCTCTTACATATTACTTTTCATCTGCAGATCTCAATGTGCTTTACAAAGGAGGTCAGTATCATTATTAACATTTCACAAATAGAGAAACTGAGGTACAGGAAGGGGATATGATGTGTCCAAGGTCACTCAGCAGGCCAGGGGCAGAGCAAGGAAATGAACCTATGTGTTCTGAGTCCCAGTTTAGGTATCTGTTCTTTGTTTTAAATTTTTAGTGTCCCCTTATTCTTGTGGTGTTGGACAGAGTAAATAAGGTCGACTGTAGGTGGTCTTGGTGTCACAGCACCAAATGGGATACACAGGAATTTAAACAAGCATTCACCTCTGCATTCCATTCATATGATTTGGGGTCAAAACTGGGTTCATTCTTAAAAAGACAGAGATTCTTAGCAAATGAACAAGTTAAATATATTTTGCCATCTTCGTTCCAGATGAAACACTAAAGCTTGGATTGTGATCTGAATACGAGTAAATTTTACAAGGAGTATTTTAGAATCCTAAGCTCACACTTGTGCTAAGCAGATATGTTGAAGTTTTGTTGTTAATTTGTTTCTCCAAATTATCCAATGGACTGGATGGTTTGAGATCTTTGGCTATTTTCTCCCTCTCATCCTTAATTTTATTCTTTTTATGGTTATGTATTTTTTTTTTAAAAGACAAATACAGTGGGAAGGATTTCTACCTTCTTGGTGCATGTGGAAAGTGAGAGAGCTGGATGGGAAATAGAGTTCAGAACTTATTCTAAGTACAGAGATTTTGTGGCAATAGCAATAAAATGTCAAAAAAGAAGGAGAAGGATAGATGGATGTCCCACAAGCAATAGTCTTCTCAGCAGTCTGACTTTGTCTAGAATCTTGTATGAAAGAAAGATGTAGCAGATACATTCGCTTGTTTGGAATTCATCCAAACAACTGAAACGATTGTTCAGACAGGAATAAAAATGTAAGGGAAACAAACTGCTAATACATAAAACACCAAAATCCAAATTAGTATCATCATCATCTACATCTAATACAGCACTTTTCATCAGTAGATCTCAAAACCCTTTCCAAGTGACTTCAGTATCATCTCCATTTTATAAATGGGGAAACTGAGGCACAAAGCAGTGAAATGACTTGTCCAAGGTCACCCAACAGATCAGTGGCAGAGCTAGGAATTAGGGCTGTCAATTAATTGCAGTTAACTCACACAATTAACTCAAAAAATTAATCATGATTAAAAAAAATTATTGCGATTAATCACAGTTTTAATTGCATTGTTAAGCAATAGAATACCAATTGAAATGTATTAAATATTTTGGATGTTTTTCTACATTTTCAAATATTTGATTTCAATTTACAACATAGAATATGGAGATATGCCTATCTCATAGAGCTGGAAGGGACCTTGAAAGATCATCACGTCCAGCCCCCTGCCTTCACTAGCAGGACCAAGTAATGATTTTGCCCCAGATCCCTAAGTTGCCCCCTCAAGGATTGAACTCACAACCCTGGGTTTAGCAGGCCAGTGCTCAAACCACTGAGCTATCCCTCCCCCTTACAAAGTGTATATTGCTCACTTTATATTATTATTTTTTATTACAAATATTTGCACTTTAAAAATGATAAACAAAAGAAATAGTATTTTTCAATTCACCTCATACAAGTACTGTAGTGCAAGCTCTTTATCATGAAAGTGCAGCTTGCAAATGTAGATTTTTTGATACATAACTGCACTAAAAACAATGTAAAACTTTCAGAGCCTACAAGTCCACTCAGTCTTACTTCTTGTTCAGCCAATCACGAAAACAAACAAGTTTGTTCACATTTACAGGAGATAATGCTGCCCACTTCTTATTTATAATGTCACCTGAAAATGAGAACGGGGTTCGCATGGCACCACAGCATTGCTAGGTATTTACATGCCAGATATGCTAAACATTCGTATGCTCCTTCATGCTTTGGCCACCATTCCAGAGGACATGCTTCCATGCCGATGATGCCCATTATAAAAATAATGCGTTAATTAAATTTGTGTCTGAATTCCTTGGGGGAGAACTGTATGTTTCCTGCTCTGTTTTACCTGCATTCTGCCATACGTTTCATATTATGGCAATCTCAGACGATGACCCAGTACATGTTGTTCATTTTAAGAACACTTTCACTGCAGATTTGACAAAATGCAAAGAAGGTACCAATATGAGATTTCTAGAAGTAGCTATAGCACTTTGAGGGGGGAGGGATAGCTCAGTGGTTTGAGCATTGGCCCGCTAAACCCAGGGTTGTGAGTTCAATCCTTGAGGGGGCCATTTGGGGATCTGGGGCAAAATCAGTACTTGGTCCTGCTAGTGAAGGCAGGGGGCTGGACTCGATGACCTTTCAAGGTCCCTTCCAGTTCTAGGAGATGGGATATCTCACTCGACCCAAGGTTTAGGAATCTGAAGTGCCTTCTAAAATCTGAGAGGGACGAGGTGTGTAGCATGTTTTCAGAAGTCTTAAAAGAGCTACAGTGTGATGTGGAAACTACAGAACCTGAAGCACCAAAAAAGAAAATCAACCTTCTTGGTGGCATCTGACTCGGATGATGAAAATGAACATGTGTCAGTCCACACTGCTTTGAATCGTTATCAAGCAGAACCCGTCATCAGCATGTCCTCTGAAATAGTGGGCGAAGCATGAAGGGACATATGAATCTTTAGCACATATGGCACATAAATATCTTGCGACGCCGGCAACAAAAGTGCCATGCAAATGCCTGTTTTCACTTTCAGGTGACACTGTAAACAAGAAGCGGGAAGCATTGTCTCCTGCAAATGTGAACAAACTTGTTTGTCTGAGCAATTGGCTGAACAAGAAGTAGGACTGAGTGAACTTTGTTTTATTTTTGAGTGCAGTTACTTTTCGAACTTACAAATGTAGAGTTATGTACAATTTTCATAATAAAGAGCTTGCACTACAGTACTTGTATGAGGTGAATTGAAAAATATTATTTCTTTTGTTTCTTTTTTACAGTGCAAATATGAAAAATAAATATAAAGTGAGCACGGTACACTTCTGTGTTGTAATTGAAATTAATATATTTGAAAATGTAGAAAACATCCAAAATATTTAAATAAATGCTATTCTATTATTTTTTAACAGAGCGATTAATCACGATCAATTTTTTAATTGGGCGATTAATCGCGATTACTTTTTTAATCGCTTGACAGCCCTACTAGGAATAGAACCCAGGTTTGAGTCAGCATCTGATGATCTAGTCATTAGGCATCACTGCCTCCCCTTTGTATATTTGGACTACATAATAGTCACTTTAGTGTTGATTAGAAACTAAAATGGACACAGAAACAGCAGCAGCAGCCCATTGACCAGTGGGTGGCAAGAATTCAGTGCACACAGCAGCAGGTGCACATGGTAGTGGCTAGAACATGGGCAGAAGCATCAAAATGTTAGGCAGGAAGGAAAGAACAACATGAACACAAGTTAGGACCAGTTTGTCGGATACTGTAAAACAGTGGTTCTCAAACTTTTTTTTCCATGGACCACTTGAAAATTGCTGAGGGTCTTAGCGAACCACTTAATGATCTTTCCAAATGTTGTTTGCACCATTAGCTAACTATTGTAAAGTGCTTTGGATTAAAGCGATATATAAAAAAAAAACGTAATAATAATTAAAAAAAATGTTGTTCTACAAATAAAAGCACAGAACTCATATCTTAATATCAGTAGTCTTACCTTTCTAATGTAGTGGATGTGCCCTCTCTTCCCTGCCGCAGCAGCCCCCGAGCTGCGGCTGGGAAGGAGGAGGGTGTCTCCCCTGCCACGGCAGCCCCCAAACTGGGGTTGGGAAGGAGGAGGGTATCTCCCCTGCCGCAGCAGCCACAGAGCTGAGGCTAGAAGGGAGGGCCATCTCTCCCTGGCAGCCACAGTCCTGGAGCTGGGGAAAGTCACCTCTTTCTCTGGCCACCACAGCCCTGCACATCCCAAATTCCCCCCACTCCCTCTTCTCACCCCACTGCCGCCTCCCACCTACCCCCTATTCCCCCCAAGGCCCCCACCTCACCTTACATGTGCATCTTCTCCAGGGTCCAGGCACCTAATTAGTGGAGCCAGGCCTGTGCAGCTCCACTAATTAGATGGGTGGCCCTTCATTCTCTTGTGTGCGGCCACCCAGGCGCGCACCTTAGAGGGAACTATCCAGGGACCTCCTGAATGGAGCTCGCAGACCACTGATGGTCCGCGGACCACAGTTTGAGAACCTCTGGTGTAAAACACTATAGATCGAACTGAGGATGTGGCCCATAATTTTGATGATGCATTTTTAACGTGTATTTTTTTGGGTGTGGAAATGTGGCAAGCATACAGCAAGTTGTTGTTGTTGTTTTTCCTTCTGAAACTAAGAGTAGGAAACTGCACTGGGCCAAAAGCATACGGGGGGAGTGCTTCCAGAGGAAATTTTACATGGGGAGTATAATATTCCTAGGCATAGTTACTGGAGAGCAAGGAATACGTAGGAATAGTTTACTCTGTGAGAGCGCGTGTGTGCACAGGGAAGTTAAATGTCTTTGAGCATTAATTCCCCTCCCCTCTGTAATATACTGATGTTTACAATGAGGGTGGTAACGGGGGGCTTTTAAACAGTGTTTTGTGCCTGTGAAAGTAGGTACTGAAAGAGAGGTTTCTAACCGTTTTTGTATTCTACTTTTTCCAGCAAAGGACAGCCAAGGGAATATGTGTTTCTTTTAGTGCCTTAGTGATTTTTCACCATAACTGGAGTTCCCTGTAAAGACAAAACGGTGCTTTTTCACCTGTATACAGTAGTTTACAAGACACTGATTCATAGATCACAGTTAGGATATGGACTCGTTCTATTAGCCCGAGACAGTTGGAATTAGGCTTTACTTTACAGAAGACGGGCTGTCTGTAGTGTTCTACCCCCTCCGCATCTATCATCGGTAATTGTGTAGTTAAGACAAAGGCAGATTGAGGTTGCAAACAATCAGGTGGTATTTATTAGTAACAATAATAGGCTAGGACCCCCTGCAAACTAAGATACACAATAAACAGCTCGGTTGTTAACACAAATGATGTAAATGGGGCCCTTGAGCCCCAAACCCTATACACAATGGGGTACCCAGGAATAAACAAGAAGGACTATACCATGTCTTGCAGATACTGGACAGGAGAACAGGAACACAGATGGGAACCAGGAACACAACAGGAACCAGACCTCCGGAACTTCGGTGACAGGTAAGTAGATCTTCAGTATGGTTTCTTCTGTCTTCTATTCTTGATCTCGTCATCCTGCATGCAAAAGGTGAATGCTATCTCACATGATGATGGAACTGGTGAGTGGAGGTAAGTTAAGGGAACCTTGGTAGATGTTACTGGTTCACCTCAAGTCCTAACCCCTCAGGGCTCTAGCTAATAACAAGGCTGGTATTCTGTGAGAGGGCTTCTATGCCTCACTACAATAACCGGCTTTCACAGCATCCAGAGATGCAGAGCGCCCTCAGAGGGTGACACTCCCGTATATGCATTATCTGTTGCTACGCAGAGCTTACTGCCACGAGAAACTCTTTCCTGCCTTTTCCTTGTGTTGGCGTCAAAAGTTGAAGGAGAAGGGATGCCAAGATGGAGGACAGGTTGTGCTTTTACTAATCCAAAATGGAGACTATGTACACTTAATAAACTGAACCTTTTCTACCCAACAATTCCAGGGTTGTGATCAGCTCCTGGCTCAAGCGCCAGCATTCCAAAGAATGGTCTCTAACACAAATCGTCTGTTGTGTGTATTTAAAGATACATAGGGCCATTCTTGGATTATTTACAATACAGTAGCATGCACATTTATTTATACAATTTGGGGGCAGGGGAGAATACATTTTTCTTTTCAGTCAGGAATCCTCTTTTAAAAATCATAATGCATATTTTCCAGACAGGAATAAAAGTTGTAATAGAAACAGTTTTTTTATAACGTTTCCCCATAATCTCTCATGGGCAGGAGGGAGAACAGAATCATTAAAAGTAATTGTAACAGCTTAGCTTATACTGTGTATAGCTAACCTATCAATAAGCCTTTCAGTTTTCTTCTTTTTCTAAGTATAGAACTCAAGATTCAGTACATTTTTATGACAGGATAAAACAGCTTGATAAAAATATGTTAATTTGTATTACAGTAGCGCATCCGAGGCGTCATGAGCTTCAGCGTGCTGGGCGCTGTACATAGACCTACTACAAGGCAGTCCTGACCCAATGATGAGTTTACATCATAAACAGACAAAACAGAGAGTGGCAGAAAGGAAATTTTATCCCTTTTTTACAGGTGGGAAACAGAGGCAGAGAAGATTAAGTGACTTTCCTGAGGTGAAACAGGAAATCTTTTGCAGGGCCAGGATTGAACCCAGATCTAGACTCTTAACTATAAGACCATCCTTCAAATTAATGAGTGTAAATTAAGTACAATGCACTTTAACAGAAGGTATAAACAACCTGGTTACTTTTCTTTTCTCTTAGGCTATGGGTATTATAGCAGTATATCTATGGTGCCGTTGCTTTGCTCTGTACGTGTGTAATATAGATGCAGACTACAACAATCAAAGGAGTTTTTTCATTTGCTGCAGGAACTCCAACTCCCCAAGCAAAGATACTTAGGTCAACAGAAGCATTCTTCCATTGACCTAGTTACGTCTATACTGGGGCTTATCTCAACATTGCTATGATGCTTGAGTGTGGGTTTTTCACACCGCTGAGCACTGTAGCTACGTTGAACTAACTTTTAAATGTAGACTAGGCCTTAGACTTTTATTTCAGTGGAAAGGGGGTATTTGGTAAACTCATAGCCAAATAGACCATGGCTCTCTTTAAATTTGGAGAGATCTTACCACTTGAAAACTTGACATTGCTGCTTTCTAATGAATTTACCCTGTAATGACAGTGAAATCATCTGGTTGTAAAGACAACCCTTTCTGATTTGCTTTCTTTAGACCTACTCTCCTGGACAAAGTTTCCAGGCCAAATTCTTGACTTTGTTAGAATTACTCTGGATTTAGGACAATGTCAGAAGAGAGAAAAAAATTGATCTAGCTGGGCTTAATTCCCTCCGAAAAATAGATGTTAAAGACCTTTGCTTTGGTGGTCTAAAAGGAGAGAAAAAGAGGAATTTTGTCTCTTGTTAACCTCATAAAAATCAGTGCCTTTATTCCTTTTGATGAGTTTACTTTAGCTTCAGGCTTCCCAATAATTAAGAGACTCCCCCCCTCTTTAAAAATGGATACAGCTCAGTTCACTTAAGAAACAGGTGTCGCTCTGCATCATCCTGCATGTGGACAAGTAGTGATCAGCACATCTGACCTGATCACCCTGAGTAAACCTGGGTTGGTAGAAGTCTGGAGGAAAATGTGCCTGGAGAGAGCGATGATATGCCCAGTCTTTGTTTCCTCCCCCAACTGAGTGCCTTCTATGACCTCAGAGGAGGGGACGAGGGAGGCAGCTGGCAGGAGATCTGCAGGCAGTGGGTCCTGTCCATGCATGGATCATGGGCAAAAGGGGGATAAACCAAACAATGACTGTTAATAACATCCCTAGTTTTGCATGTTAAGATAAGAGTAATCAAATCTCATCCTTCAGGGCATTAAATGATGGCAGCAGATGTCAGGAAAAAAATGTTTCTCTCACATAGAACATCGTGCAATTACCTAGATGCATGATTAGTTTTCAAAAACCTGGCATGGATCCTGGGTACGTACTCCGCTCACTAACCCAAGCTCCAGTCCACACTGTGCTGTCTTCACTGCTGCTGTTACCCCATGCTAGCTGGAGTCAAGCTAACTCAAGTCAGCTGGCCTATGCACAGATATTGTCGTGTATATATACCCTAAAAGGCAGGATGGACCAATGATCGGATGATGTAGTTTGGCCAACCCCCTGTTGCTATGATTGAAATTGGTAAAGTCGAAAACAAAGCAAGCCAGCAGCAGAAAAAATAAAAGCTATGAAATGATCTTGTGGACAAGCACAAGCAAAGCAATGCCAAAGTCCAGCAAAAGGAAACGGTATTGTTCAGTGATTATAGCTCTGAATGGGATAAAAGGAAACCTAATTTCTATTCCCCGCACTGTCATTGGGTCACCTCTATAAACTATTGGGAGATTTACAGATGAAAAGCGTTATCTAATTGCTGCATATTATTAGAACTGGTAAGAAGAGACCACAACTTCATTCACTAGAGTAGAACAGTATCTGGTTACATCAGATCTAAATTTAGCCTTTCAATTTTATAAGCCTTTTGCAAACAGTGTGACTTGGAAAGATGATAAAGGTGAATTGAGTCTCCCAACTATTTTAAAGGAATTATTTTATAACCCAAACCCTGATCATAAATCATTCTTCCCCAGGACTCTAATGAATGGAAATTGAACTACTGATGTCAAAAGAGCCAGGATTGCAAACAGCTGGAACAAACAGGTAAAAATGACATTTCATAGTCTATTTACATGTCTAATTGAATATGTGATCAAAAATAGAAAGAATTCTTGAAAACATGGTCTTAATGGAACCACCCCTAGGAAAAACCACCACCACCTTATGCACATTTGATTTTTTTTTAACCTCATGTTAAGAAACAATGAGTCCAGGTGAATAACAATAGTCAATTGCAAACAAAGAAAAATGAACTGTGAAGAGTTACAAAGGGATCTTGCAAAACTGGGTAACAAAATGGCAGATGAAATTCAGTGTTGATAAATGCAGAGTAATGCACATTGGAAAACATAATCCCAGGTACATATGCAAAATGATGGGGTCTAAATTAGCTGTTACCACTTGAAAGAGATCGTGGAGCCATTGTGGATAGTTCTCTGAAAACATCCACTCAGTGTGCAGCAGCAGTCAAAAAAGCAAACAAGGTTAGGAACGAATAGGAAAGGGATAGATAATAAGACAATAAATATCATAATGCCATTATATAAATCCATACTATGCCCACACCTTGAATACTGCATGCAGTTCTGGTTACTCCATCTCAAAAAAGGTATATTAGAAATGGAAAAGGTACAGAGAAGGGTGGCAAAAATGATTAGGGGTATGGAACAGCTTCCATATGAGGAGAGATTAAAAAGACCGGGACTGTTCAGCTTGGAAAAGAGACAACTAAGGGGGGTTATGATAGAGGTCTATAAAATAATGAATGATGTGACGAAAGTGAGTAAGGAAGTCTCATTTACCCCTTCACATAACTCAAGAGCCAGAAGTCACCTAATGAAATGAATAGGCAGCAGGTTTAAGACAAACAAAGAAGTACTTCTTCACACCATACACAGTCACCCGTGCAACTCATTTCCAGGGTATGTGTGAGAGCCAAAAGTAGAACTGGGTTCAAAAAAGAATTAGCTAAGTTCATGGAGGACAGGTCCATCAGTGCCTATTAGCCAAGATGGTCAGGGATGCAACCCCATGCTCTGGGTGTTCCTAAACCTCTAACTGTCAGAAGCTGGAATTGTATTACAGGGGATGGATCACTCAATAATTGCCCTGTTCTGTTTATTCTTTGAAGCATGTGGCATTGGCCACTGTCAGAAGACAGGATAATGGGCTAGATGGTTCACTGGTCTGACCCAGTATGGCCATTCTGGATATTCTTATCCTGGCCTTATTTAATGTTTGCTTTGATTACATCAGAAAACAACAACCCATAAATGGATTTATTGAAGACACTGAACTCTCTTTAAAATTTTGCCTTGACTTGCATTTCACAATAACGTTATAGCCATTAATCTTACAACATCAAAGCGGTGAGATAATAGATGTGCTGGATTGTGTCTAATCTGTCTTCAAAGGAATAAAGTCTAATGGCATTGACAGGGAAATTCTCTGGAAAACTTGCACAGCAGTCTCATCTATGAACTGGTCAAAACACTGATACTCAAGACTGCATCAGTTACTGATTACAAACTGCCTTGTACACAGTGGGCCCAATTCTGCTCTGGTTGAAGTTGATGGGAGTTTTACTATTGACTCCACTGTGAACAGTGTTAGGCAAAGAAGTACTGGAGTAATTTACTGCGTAATCTGCACTGTCGAAACATTGAGGAAATGCAGTTAGTCAGTGTCCATCATAAATGAATTTCTCTTTATGATGAGAGTGAACCAGTGTATGGAGCTCAGCAGTTGTTGGACAGGGCAGTCTCTCTGGTGCCCATCACCCTTGTATCTGACCTTTTTCTTTACCAGAAGATTCCACAACACTGAGATCTGACTCATGCTAGCAACTTCTACATGTTCTGTTTGTTAAAACCAGATCTTCATGGCTCTGATTTAAGGCAAGTGAGGCTCCAGGGAGACACATTACCTCAGAGGTATTGAGGTTGTGAATAAGATTTAATAGAACTGATCTGGAGGCTCTTGGAGGGTCATTTGGAAGCAACAAGGGAAAGCGTTGATGAATAAAAGACAAAATTGGTAATAGAGCTACCCCGGCCTCCACCATGGTAGGCTTTTAAATCGCTCGGGTGGGCTGCAGGTCTCCTAGGTGCGCATGGGGTGGTACCGGGGGCGGCGAAGGCAGCTGGGTGGGCATGTGGAAGCCCTGGCCATGCCGGAAGAGCGCCCATTGACTGTTCTGCCCTGGGGCCCGGGATTGCTGTCGGCGGGCCTGTGTTTGACAGCCAAAGGAGTGCAAAAAGGGAAAGGTCCCTTCAGTGACTGAGTGTATTGGAGGGAGTACGTTATGCTTCTGCAAAACATAATGCCTTCTAAGAAGAGCCAACTGAACAGTGGCACTGTTGGACCTTTGAAAAGGCACAGTCAGTGTTCCCTCAGTGCATCCCTGCAGGAGCTTAGAAGTGTGCAGCAGTGGGGCTGGGTTCTCTAGGAGATGGAGTGCTGCAGTCAGCCCTGGCTAATCTGCCCTTGTGCTTGTGCCCTCATGTGCTATGTAGCCAGACGGTGGCAGCTTTCTGCCTGGGTGCACAGGGGAGATGGGTCTCCGGTCTGGCTACCCAGACCCAGGGGTAGCAGTGGGGAGGGGAGAGCTGCCTTTGTGGGGCTGCTATGTTTCTTAGCCACATGGACATAGAGCAGGGAATGGGTAGAGTCTTGTGTAGTGATAATAGGATTTTAAATATGGGGTCAGGATCTACTCAATGTATGTACCTTGACCTGTAGTAGGTTGTTTTTCAACACTGACGTTTTGAGCAAGGAACCAGTCTAATTGCTTTTATGGTTTTATTAAAAGAATAAGCAATCAAATAAAACTAATTTACTTCCAGTTTCCTTAAACTAACCAAATATAACCTGAGGGGCAGAGATGCCGCCTCTGGATACTCTCTGGTGCTTTTTCGATTTCCCTTGGCAGTGGAGTTCTCCCTACAGTCTGGGCATGTAGACTGTTACCTCTCTGTGTGGCTGTTCTGCTCGATTTTGAGTACTCCTGTTACCAATAAAGTGTTCCCCACACTCTGTGTATGCAGGTAGGCTGTCTTCTCTTTGGATTCCCAAACATTTTAAATAAAATTTTCCCCACATTCATTGTGAAAATCACCTCTGTGTACAAGGCCCATACAAGCCTATGCATCATGCGAGTCCTACCTAAATTGTGGGACTTAAGTGATTACGGATCCCCTGCATAGGGGATGGCATCCCTTTGCATGGATTCTTTGTTGTATTGAACTTCATTCATAGTAAAGCTTGCCTCACATTCAGGGCATGTCAATGGTTTGCTCCTGGGTGTGGATTCTTGGCTGTGCTTTGAGATATTCCCTATGCACATAGCTCTCCCCACATCCCATGCAGGTAAATGGTTTCACCCTGATATAGAGTCTCTGTATTTTGACATATATCTTGGATTAACAGCTTTTCCTACAGTCATGGCATACAAATGGTGGCTTTCCTATACGATCTATATTGCGTTCTTCAATGGCGGTGAAACTTTCCACCCACTGGGTGAATGAAAATGGTTTCCTGTTGCATGGGGGTCTCTGGTACATCCAATGAGTTCCTTTGGCAATAAAGCTCTTCCCACATGGACTGCATCTGAATGGGTTCTCTCCTGGACAGAGTCTCAGATGTGTTTGGAAATTTCCCTTCTGAATGAAACTTTTCTCATACTTGTTCTTTGGGCCAGATCCTGAGCTGGTAGGAAATGGCTTAACACTACTGCAGTCAGTGGAGCCACGCTGATTTACAGCTGCTGAGGATATCTGGCCGTATTTCTCTTGTGAATTCTGGGTTAATGCATGGAGTCCAGGGGAGACATTGCTGAGAGTGCTCTCTATCATTTTCCATTGGGAAAGAGATTGCATCCTTTTCTTTCAGACTCAGACCTCACCATGATTATTGGTGTGTGTTGCCTCAATGATGAATTATTTCAATATGCTATAAATAGGGCTACACCTTAAAACCATTTGCAAATTACAGCTAGTGTGGCAGGTGGCTTGCCAGTTTATTCAATAGTGGTTCCCTCTGGGGGTGCACATGATGTTCAAGGCCCTGTGTTCGTCAAAGGAAGAAGGAGCTAAATTCTCCATATGTGTTGTCCTTTCATTATATTTTCAGTTTCACTTGGATTCCAAGCTCCTACGAGCAGGGATCTTGGGTGCCATTTTCCCATTGACAACACCTGAGTTACACTGATGTGGATGTGGAGTAACTAAGATCAGAATCTGACCCCTGGTGTGTTCAATAATGGTAGTGAATCTCCTCAGAATGATTGTATTAGACATTCTGTGTCAGGATCCCTCCCCCGAATATTCAATCTCCTGTTATCTGTATCGGGCCAGGCATTTCTTGTCTATTAATATATCTAGATTGAGACATCCATACAAATCAGTTATAATCCTTCTAGTATGATGGGGATTTTGTCTTTGGCTTCTTCATTTCTCTGCCTCAGCACAAGTCTAGGTTAATACCTTGTAAAGGTTGGCCCATTTTCTGTGAATGCAGTCATGTGCACTGCATGCCACGATAGATGCTAGCCGTATAGCCTTACGGCAACAAAAAGATTGAAAAGATTCCAAGTAATTTCAAATTTTAAGTGAGAGTGAAATATAGTTTGAGTCCAGGATGTGGAGACGGAAAAGTCTACTTTGCCCTAGTCACTAGTACCAAGAGTTTTGATCTTGGATGCTTAAAATTAAGCTCATACGTCCATATTTAGGACACTTTTGTGTAGGTGCCTGAATTTTAGAAGCTTAGAGCACCTGGATCAGGACTATAACCCCTTTACACAGGGACTGTCTCTCACGATGTGCTGGTACAGCATCTAGCATATACAACAGGCACTGATCTCAGTCAGGACCTCTGGACACAAATGTAATAATAAAGATAAGTAATAACTTATGTTCTAATAAGTAATATTAAACACAATGATCCAATCTCACTGATAAAGGCAAAGTCATTTTTCCCTGGAGCAACTTCACAAACTTGGTTTGCATAAGGTAGGGATTTGGCCCAGCTGTTTAATATTGTTTGCTGCAACTTAATAGAAATAACCATTATAGCATCTCCTTCACTAAGGGTACATCTTCACTACCTGCCATATCGGTGGGTAGCAATCGATTTATCCGGGATCGATATATCGCGTCTCATTAAGACGCGATATATCGATCCCCAAACGCGCTCACCGTCAACTCCGGAACTCCACCAGAGCGAGCGGTGGTAGCGCAGTCGACAGGGGAGCCGCGGCCGTCGATCCTGCGCCGTCTGGACCCAGGTAATTCGTGTAGCTGAAGTTGCGTATCTTGGATCGATCTCCCCCCCCAGTGTAGACCAGCCCTCAGAAATGTGGACCTCTTTATTTAATGTCCTTTTCGTTAGTACACACCACATTATCTGAATGCTTGGCAGTTATAAGAGCTGAATTGGCCTATGTTTTTCTCAAAGGTCTGTTCGCTCATGCTAAGCTACATGCTACAATACCTGGCAATAGTACAATTTGGCATGAGCAGATAGGAAACGTGTCAAAATCAAGATACATTTGTTCTATGTCACGGTACAAGCTTGGGAGATATCTTCACAGACCAGTACCTGGAATGCTAGTAGATAAGGAAAGGTACAGAACAACAAATTAAGGTACTGGGATGAACTGATGGTTTGGATTTTAGCGGTGCGTAAAAAGTTTTGTAATGTGTACAATCATCCTATAAGTACTCTTAGCTGCAATGTGTAACTCTGAGAGCACATCTTCTGTGTAAGGTGAATTTTTAACAATGCTGCATGAGATAGTTTGGTATTGTGGGAAACTATTGACCCTTTCTTCCTCTACTCTACTATTGTTGACTTTTAGCAATAAACCTGACTGGCTATTTTGGACTCTTAAATATATTTCATACTGAGCCAAAGTGTGGTCAAGAATTGACTGTACAATTTAACAATTTCAAGGAGGGAAAAAATCATGACAAAGAGAAAGATGCAGCATCTCACTGTCTGTTCTATATGCCTTTGGTTAAAAGAGGCAGGGCTTTTTCTGTACATTGAAGAGTGAGTCCTGTCAAAAACCAGTGCCCAGGCTGTACAAGCTCCGTCCTGGCACCTCTCACGACTCAAAAAGTGGTGAGGGATCTCAACTGGACCTAGTATTTTCCCTGCATTGCCCATTTACATGCAACATCTTTTCTAAAAAGTGCAGGGGGTGATTAACTTGGAGAAGATACGCTTCCTAGACATTACAGAGGAAAAATGCAAGATGAACAAGAGGTTTCTGGCACTGGAGGGTCTCCTGTGATTTTTTTCACAGGAAACCTGTTTGATAGATTGTGAATTGGAAAGAGAATCTCTGGAAATCGCGATAAAACTGACCCGTGGGAGTGTACAGTATGTTTGAGATGTTTCACAGCTATTATTTTCTAAGAGACCTAGTAATGAAATAGGTCTTGCAGGATCAGAGAATTTTTTCCCCTTTGCCACACCAAATGGTCTTGTCTGGGAGTAGTAGCACGAAGAAGGAGATAAGCAGAGATTGTGCTAAGACTAGTAGAGAGGTGCTGTCAAATGCAGTCATTTAGGTAGAACAATATTGTTTTTCTTCTTCTGGCACAGCGGGCTGGGGAGCGTTGCTTTCTCTAGTGCATTACTTTGCTGACTGTGTTGTTGGAAACAATGCTATCCCACCTGTTCTATGTTGGGCTTAATTGGCACCAGGAGCAGCAACATCTCCCATCAGTGCCTGACATGATGGATGTACTGCATCCAGAGGAACTGACAATGAAAAGTGTGAGATTAGCACAACTGGGGGAGGTGTGACAATGGGAGAGGATTCAAATGTCTGAGGTGACAAATCTGTGGCCATGTAGCTTTTTTCTATGCGAGAGCTTTTAAACTTTACTTTAAATATGCTCCAAGTTTGGATACGTCGAGGAGATTTCTAGACCCAGGAGTTTGGGTGAAGTCAAGTATATTTTGGAAAAGCTTTTGAACCTTCAAAAAATATTTTTTAAGTTTTTAGTTGCTTTGAGAAGGAGTTGGTGCTATGGTTTTTGACGCTAAAGAAATGTATACCAGAAATTTGTTTTTTATTGTTCCTAATTCGATGTGAAACAGTTCCACAGTTATTGCATTACACATGAACTTAATCTTGATTTCTAATCCAAATTCACCTAAATCCCAGAATCATTCATAAATTTTCTGTTTTGCCTCCTTACTGATTCATTGTTACACTTTTCAAGTGTGAGTTCTCAGATCCACTGCAGTTCACCTACACTCTGCCTTGCTGCTTTGTTGTTAACTTCAGTTTCATGCCTGGCCCATGGCAGCCTCCTAGTGAAAGGAGAAATGTCTATTGAATTGACTGATAGAACACCTGCTGCAAATCCTTCTAAACTCAAATTTAAAATAATCCATTTTAGTATCAGTGGATGAAGTCTTCTACTGGAAAAGTTAAAATTATAAGCTATCACTTTACATTTTTAGGGTATTCCTGGTCCTGCTTTCAGGCTAGGACAGGGTGGTCAAACTTTTTGGCCTGAGGGCCACATCTGGGTGGGGAAATTGTATGAAGGACCATGAATCTAGGGCTGGGGCAGGGGCTTGGGGTGCAGGAGGGAGTGCGGGGTGTGGAAGGGGGTGCAGTGTGCAGGAAGGGCTCAGGGCAAGGGGTTAGGGTGCAGGAGGGGGCTTAGGACTGGGGGTTGGGATGCAGGAGTGTGGGGTGAGGCAGGGGTTGGGGTGCAGGAGGGGGCTCAGGGCAGGGGATTGGGGTGCAGGCTCCAGCCCAGCGTCACTTACTGCAAGCGGCTCCAGGGTAGCAGCGGGGCTAAGGCAGGCTCCCTGCCTGCCCTGGCCCCGCGCTGCTCCTGGAAGTAGCCCCCATATCTAGCAGTGGTTCCTGGGGTGAGGCAGGTGGCTCCGCTGCATGCTGCCCTCGCCTGTGGGTACCACCCTGAAGCTCCCATTGGTCACGATTCGCTGTTCCCAGCCAATAGGAGTTGCAGGGGGCAGGGCCTGCAGGTGAGGGCAGCTCGCAGAGCCCTCTGCCCCTCCTCCCGGGGCCGCAGGGACGTGGTGCTAGCCGCTTCACTTCCAGGAGCGGTGCAGGCAGGGACCCTGCCTTAGCCCCGCTGCGCCACAGAGCTGGCAATCCCACGGGACGGATTGAAAGCCCTGACAGGCCAGATCTGGCCCGTGGGCCATAGTTTGCCCTCCCCTGGGCTAGGGGCTCTGTAAGAAAGCATGCTATGTCTGTAAAGAGCCAACCTAGAGTAAGGTAGGGTGAGTTATGCCTCTTTGCATTAGGGAGTTGACAGCTTTCTCTCTGTTTGTGTTTTTGGGTTCCTGTGTGTTTAATGTTCTGGATTTCAAGAAATAAAGACAGTAGTGTTATGTTGCAACCTTTCAGAGAGATGAAATTTTCTAACTTCTCTGTTTGCATGCTGTGAACATAAAACAAGGAAAGGAAAAATGGTAGAAGCAGGACAAAGCAGGGACACATCCTAAATGCATCCTAATCCTCTCCCAATAAGCTTCAAGGCCTGCAGTCTCCAAAATAAATCTTGGTGTCTCTTGAACCCATTTATCTTGATTTACTGCAGTCACCTTCTTAAATAGCCCAAGGTCATAGAACAGTGTGTGTGTTATTTTGAAAACCTTCTCCAGGTGCCAATACGGTGCCTAACTGAAGTGGCCTTTTACTTAATAATAAAAAAAAAAAAAAAAAAAAAAAAAAATATTAGCTCCTAATTGTGGTGATGTTGAGCATTTTTGAAAATCTGGTCATATACATTTATCACCCTTCTCATGAAACAGTTCTGTGTGAGTTCTCTATTTACTCTTACTGAGGTATGATTTCCCCCTAATTTTTTGAAAACCTCCTCAGAGTAAAAAGGATGGGCCTGATCCTCTACTGCAGCCATTTACATGCATGCAACCTGAGTGTAAAACATTACTCTTGCATGCTCAATTTGCACAGGAGTAATGGTACACAATATATTCCACTGTCCCAGGGGTCCCCGATCAGGATCAGGGCCCCATTGTGCTAGGCACTTTACAAACATATAGGCAGACAGCTCTAAAATACAACCGCACTAGTAACAAGGCTAAGGGGAATCCGGTGCTATATCTATATCGACTTCACCAATCCCATTTATATTTTTGAAAATGCAAGGTAGGTCAACTTGAAGTCTGTGCTGTCTTATTTTATTCCTCTCAGCTTCAGAATACAGCAGGTTCACCGTTTCACCCTAGATAAGTCTTAGGCAAACTTAACCAAATCTCTGCTTTTGGACTCAGACTGGATATTTTGTCAGAATAGAGCTGTCCAAATAAGATTTCCCTTAGGCTGCAGTTTCACCCGGAAAAGAGACAAGACAGCTTAATTTATTGGTATTTTGCTAGTTTTGCTTCTGGAACTGGACATAAACAAGAGGAACAGATGTCCAATGATGAAATAAACAACCAAGAAAATTTTTTTTTGGTTTTGAGAAAAAGAAAATCTAAGATGGGTTTGGTTCTTAGTTTATTTCAGCTGGTGTGTCTTATCCTGCCAGTTAAAGAAGTCAGAGGTTACAAAAGACTGCTCTCCAGGCCTTCTGTTTTGTTTGATCAGTAGGGTAGGAGGAGATCCATATTTTTCACAGCTGTGCTTCCTTATCCTGCAACATCCATTGCTTTACCATGACCACTTAGGGGAGCAAGAGAGCAAGCTCTGTATAGTGCTGGAATCATTAGTAAGGCATCAAAATGCAATGCAGACAAAGTCAGAGATTTCTATATATTACCTAGTGTTTACCATACCATCTCTCCACTTAACTCCATTTCTTACAGGGCTAACCAGTCTACCCCGGCAAACCAGCAATGTATATTTTTAAAGAGTCTGAAACGAGGCCGATTTCAGACGTGCTGCAATTTTACACAGGTACATTTCTACTTTCCTGCCAATAGACCATGCAGAATGTTAAAGCTGGCTGGGCTCACTTTGGAACAGTGTGTGGATTAAATGCTTCCTTCTGTAAGAAAGCCCAATAACTTGGGATTCTGGGAATGGGATTCAACCTCTTCCCCCAACCCCATTTTACAACATAGCAGTGCCAGCTACTCCAGTCCATCGGCTGGTATTGCAATCTGTCATTCCACACCCCCTACAAATGTTAAGTATGAAGATCCACTGGCCCTGTTTTCCCAGCTCTCACCTACCCCTAACCCTCTCTCCAGTTTGGGCCCAGCACAACATCCCTTTCTGCAGTGCCTTGGAGAATGCCTGAAAAGCCCTATGCATAGCCCAACCTCATGGCTTAATAGGGCAGGGAGAGAAGAGAGCTTTGAGATGAAGTTAGCTCTTGCAACTCAAACAATCCCCTGCTATATGCTTTTGTAACCTTTGGGTGGGCTAGAGTTTTTCATTTCCTGTCTCCAGTGCCTTAAAAAAAAAAACCCAACTCCCCTAGAAACTAGCTGGAGACCCAGAATTCAGTCTCTAAGTATTTTCAGCAAGGATTACAAGCTTCCCCCCCTTCAAGACCCAAAAGGAACTAAAGAAAAGATTTTATAAAGTTATTTAATTAAATTCATGAGATAAACAAATTTAATTTTTATAGCATGACATGGCTATTTTGTAATCCACAGACATTACCTTCACATTTATTTGGGCATAAGCTTTTTGTGGGCTAAAACCCACTTCATCAGATGCATGGAGTGAAAAATACAGTCAGCAGTGTGTGATACATCTATCAGCACATGAAAAGATGTGAGTTGTCTTACTAAGTAGAGGGTCAGTGCTAATGAGGCTAATGCAATCAAGGTGGACATTGCCCATTCTCAACAGTTGACAAGAAGGGGTGAGTATCAGCACAGGGAAAATTACTTTTTGTAGCAACCCTCCACTCCCAGTCTTTAATCAGGCCTAATTTGATGGTGTCTAGTTTGCAAATTAATTCCAGTTCTGTAATTTCTTGTCTGTTTTTGAAGTTTTTTGGTTGAAGAATTGCCACTTTTAAGTCTGTTATTGAGTGTCCAGGGAAACTGAAGTGTTTTCCTGGTTTTTGAATGTTACAATTCTTGAGGTCTGATTTGTGTCCATTTATTCTTTTGCATAGAGACTATCCGGTTTGGCCAACGTACCTGGCAGAGGTGCATTTGCTGGCACATATCACATTGGTAGATGTGCAGGTGAACAAGCCCCTGATGGTGTGGCTAGGTCCTATGATGGTGTCCCTTGAATAGATATGCAGTTGGTAACAGGGTTTGTTGCAGGGATTGGTTCCTGGGTTGGTGTTTTTGTTGTGTATAGGTGCTGTCGAGTATGTGCTTCAGGCTGGGGGCTGTCTGTAAGAAGGTAAGCATCAAGGTTAGGAATAAAACTAGAGGGAAATAAGGGTCAAACTTACACAAGAGTAATAGCAGGTGTATCACATCACAGGGCAGCTAACTGCTGTGCAAGTAATGGAGTTTTGGTTTGTGGCAATTATAAAAAAATAAAGTTGTTTGGGGTTAAATTGACAGATTAAAAAAAACTACTCCCACATGAAATATTTCTCTCATTATTTAAATTTAATAGACAGGAAGGAAATGTCAAAAATGAAAAGCCATTTCACAATGTCTTAAAGTATCAAAATGAAATGTTTTAACTTTCAGAATTACATGCACAATTCATCAAAACAGAAAATTTTAGTGCTGTGGAATTTCCATTTTTTGGAAGAAAAAAGTTGAATTGCATCCAGCTCTACTCGCTCCCTCCAGATCAGCTCTCCTTTCTTTAGGTACCTAGATGTGAAAACTTTGTCCAAGTGGCATTAGGTGACAGGGTAGGGCAAAGGGAAGTAGATTTAGCTTGAGAGCTAACTTGGACAATTTGACTATTAATTAGTGCACAGGTGCTAAACTACAAGAATTGTTCTCCCCATCAGTTAAACAAACATTACCCTCATAAAACAGCAGCATTAACACATCTGTGCTGTAACAAGACACCTTCTTTGAATCACTAACTGATAATGGAACATAATATAGTCCAGTATGGATGGATGTTGGGGAGAAGAGATGCTCTTGGCACAGATATACTAAGTTGGTATACAAACTTATGAAGTAGTTCTACAAAGGCAAATGGACATTATATATGTACAACTCCCCCCCACCCCAAGCCTTATGGCTTTGCAGAGATGCCAGAAGCATTCAAATTAATGCATCACACCACTACCTAACCCGCTTTGCAAGCCATTTCATAAGCTAAGGTGAAAGGGTGCTGTGCAGTGATCATGTATGGAGATTCATCTGTAGGAGGAAGGCAATATAGTGTGAAAGAAGGGAAAATATTCTTGGTACCCAAGCTATAATAAGGTCACTGAAAAATGAGTTCAAGGGAAACTGACAGTAGCAGCCTTTACATTCTGTGGATGTTCTGAGTGGTCAGACGGCCACATCTGAAATGACATGCATTTCCTGTTGAACAGGAAACAGCTGATATTTTCTGTACCTAGAATGGTAAGTAACTAACTAGTGTTTAGTTACTAAAGCATTTGTAAGTTAGCATAGTAGTAGTGGCAACTGCTGTATGTTGAGGATACAGGGATAGATTCAGGAAGTCAATCTGCAAAGTACATGCTGAAGTGATCTTTCTTAACTGGCCAACTAAAAGGATGTTAAGAGGATAGAGACTTAAGTAATTATTGAACTTTAAAGAATTGCACCTGTATAGAAAAATTCAATGGCAATAGTAATATATTTGCTAACCTTTCCACTGAAGAGAATCTTGTGCATGAGGGGTTCTGACCATTGTAGATTTTTTTTTTTTTAACATTACATCTAACTTTTTGGAATACAGTTTTACAAAGCCACCAAAAAAAAAAGTGAGGAATTCAAGTGTAACCTCTCTGCCAGGTGCAGGCAGCAGCAACCAGGGCTAGGTTCAATATCTAGGCGCTCCTCTCCAGCAATACAACACAGAACTGACTCAAGGCCCCACCCAGTAACCTGGGAAAATTACATACCACTCCTGGGTGCCTCTAGAGGCAATGCTTCCCCACTTGCAAGCACAGTGTCTGAGTATAGAAAACAAACATTTTAATAAAAAGGAGGGAAGTAACTGTTAATTTGAAAACATTGCAAACAGGGTTCATAAACAAACCATGACCAAGAGTCCCTTTCCCTCTTCTCCCCCCCCCCGGAAGTTGGGCAGTGTCCTTTTCCCCTCAGGTTCTTAAGTCCAGCAACCAAAAGTCCCTTTCACATGCCTGACCCCTTACTGCACCCCACTCAGTTGTTGTCCTTGGTCAGTGCAGGCCCAGATGTGGGTGGGGGGGAGAGAGAGAGATAAGGAGGCTCCTTACATGCTCTGCTACTTGAGTGCTTGGTTGCTGCCCCTGTGTATGGTTCTGCTCTGGTCCTCTACCAGCTGCCCCCCTAGCCGCTCATCACACATCTCTGCAAGCCACCCTGCTGGCCACTTGCTCACCAGCCAGCTATCAGTCACCTGACTCTCTCTGCTGTGACCTCTGCACATCAGTTTTAGTAATTTCCAGCTGTTATGAGGCTGGGAAGTAACACAGCCCCACCTCAAGTGATTTTACCTCTGATTTTTAGTTCAAAGCAGGCAAGGCAAAAAACAGTCCTACCACAACTGGTTTCAGTTGCTGATTAAGCAATTAGAGCAGATATTCCTAATGAAGCCTATTTAGCTCTATTCTTTGAATAGTTATGAGGAACAGGGTAAACCAGTCTGAACCTTCACCAAGAGTCTTCCATAAGCTCCTAGCTGGGCTCTGTCCCCACCCCTCTTACTTTCACCAGGCTTGGTCATTCAGGCCCCTCCTAATGAGGTTCTTTCAACTGAGGGTGACCCTTTATTTGGGACAGGTTAAGCAGTCATGCTTTCCTGTATTTCTACAACAATTAGAACTAACTATTGCACTATCCTGCATTTAGTATCAAGGCAATTTGTAACTCAACACCAGCCAGAGTTGATCACTGACAACAGTCTGTTTGCTCCTGCTCTGCTATTTACAAACACACCCAAAGTCTCTCTTCCTCCCAGCTAGCTATAAGCATTCATTCAGACCCTGGTTTCCTTATACCAGATATAGATTAGACTTTAAATATGCCAACACTACCTTTTGCTTGATGTGAACTTGTTTTGAAATGCACTAAAACCTGCAGAAAGTCTTATTCAGGAGGAGGACCTGCTCTCAGAGAGAACATAAGCCCACTGTTTTTCACATCAATAGTTTTATGCCTGGTCTCTCCTCCTCGCTGTAGTTTCAATGTATAATTGTGCCACATTAGAAAGTAGCTTTTTCACATCCTTTCCACAGGAAGACCTGCTCTACAACAGTAGCTAGGAAGGTTACATAGTTATCCTCAGTTTGGAGGAGGTAGTGAGAAAGGGGACATTGATCAGAAAGGTTCTAGTAAGGGAAACTGAATGGGACACTTTCAGCTGAGAACATCTGCTCATATCCAGCTCTGAAGTGCTCAGTGAGTGGTCTTCAAAGAGGTTGTTTAGTGCCTAGTAAAGCTTGCCAACTACATCTTGTTTATGTGAGGTTTCACTTCTTGCCAACATTTAGGAATAGCACTAAGCAATGAAACCCTTGCTAGGCCTTCTGGACCAGGATTATGCTATGTTTGAAGGGATCAAGGAATGAAATTGTACATTGCTATCCAAACCAAATTCTCTAAAAGAAGTTTCATAACACTAGAGAGTGATCATTAAATCAAGAGACTCATTTGAGAATGCAGGTAGTATTTATTTTATATAATATTGTTTGACTCATAGCAGTGGCATGTTAAGCAGAACTTATCACTTCCCTTTAAGAAAGTAAGGCAGCAAGACAGTTGTTCCAGAGAGATCAAGTCTAAATACAAAATAGGATTAGAGTCTAGTAGATTGACAGCCATTGTTAACTTGTTTTGTAAGGGCAGGCAGAGTGCAAGCAAGGTCTTTTGCACTAAGTCTCTACAGGTAGAGGGTTTCTTTCCAATATAAGATGGCAACTTGAATTGGCTCTTACCAGAGATTACTGCAGCTGGTTTCTGGGAGAAATCAGCTTCTGACCAACAGACTGACTTTTGGGCATTAGGGTTACAAGTTGGAGTTTGCTTTGAGCCTCATAGGCAGCCAAACAATCATACACTAGACCCAATCATATACGCCTGCATGTACAAACAGTCTAAGCGCCAACAATTGATTTGAGACTGCAAACATGGAAAAAAGTCTCAGCATTTCAGAACAAAGGGGTTCCAGGCCCATTGAATTGGTCAAGAGGAACTGTATGGATGTCAGTTTCTTGCAAGGTAAAGGCAAGAGGTTTATATTCTTCTCTGAAGGATGTCAAATGTAGGCTGAAGACTAAGACCTATAGGTCTGTCATGTCCTTTACAAGGAGAGTTCAGAGCTTCTGTTGTCCTCCTTTATCTAGAGGCGGCGAGGATGGTCTAGTCCTTCTCCACTTTATCATCCACTGCAGAGTCTCCAGATGAAGCAAATGGTCCCACAATCCATGTGAGGGGAATGTTGTGCACCACATACTCCAGAAGCTCATTCAGAGACTCCTGTGCTTTGGTCACCTTCTCTCTGCTCTGGGAGAGGACACTGCTGGAGAGATCCTGGAAGGAAGCAGCAGTAGAGAAGGAAGCATGGAGGTCTTCTAGGCCGCTTAGGATCTGTTGGACCTGGTCCTGCATATTGGCTGGGAGGCCCTGGATGCTGGATACTAGGGTGAGACAGATGGCCTGCAAGTGATGGATGATGCTACGTGAAACAGCCAGTGTCTGAGATTCAATCAGCTGTGAAGAAGCAAGTTAGCAATTAATGGGAAAAAACCCCATGTATAAAAACATGCATACATTATAATTCGAGTGCAGGGTTGAATGCATGACATCTGAATACTACCTCTAAATTTAACTACTAATAGTCCTGTGATTTAAACACTAGGGTTAACCTCAAATAATTCTAGACTGTTTCAGTAAGGGTGATACCTCTGGTTTTGCAGAGTCTTTGTCCTCATTTGCTCCTATCTCCCTCCTGCTCCACTCCTGCCACATTTGATTCAGCTTCTCTTGGCCATCATGAAGCTTCAGACCCACAGCCTCTTTAGCATAGTCAATCTGGAGAGATTAAAAGAAAACAAAAAACAAAACAACCCCGATGAGATGCTTGAAGTCTGACTTCAGTGAGAAACAGCAATGTCTCTAGAGGGCTGTTGATTCCTGTCAAAATTCCGTCACTCAATACAAAAAGGTTGGGATGCTTCTGCTGCCTTGGGGCGATGGCTCCTCTGGTTATTGGTAGATCACCCAGCCTGGGGGGGGGGGGGGGGGGGGGAGAAGAAGGAGAAGAGGGATGACTAAAAAAAAAAGTCCTCTGGAATATGCCAAGTGATGGATATTTTAAAATAGAAGACTGACAGGAGACATCTGAGCTCTCCCCATCCCATGTCATAAGTTGTCCTGTATACTATACAGTCAGCATTCTCATGAATGTTTTCATGGAAACATTCATGAGAATCACAGCTCATTACAGGTCTGTTGGTCTTGTCTTATGATGGTCATCTTGCAGAGTACATGGGGGAGAAATCAAGTTCTGCAGTGTGCTGTGAGCCATGCTAAAATTCTGCTACAGCTTCATTTTGACTAGAAGTTGAAGTGAACCAGCTACAGAATGGAATGTGTGTCAGTACAATGGTTGTGTCTTTTATATCTTATCTGGGAGACATGAAAGGCAACGTCTTGTGCAAAAACATTTGTATAGTCTACGGCAATTGGAGGTGTTAGCATCTCATGTTTTACTGTACTCAGATCTCAAGGGGCAGTTTGTGTTTTAGAAGATGTGATTTAGGTGGTCTGCAAGAGATGCTTTTAGATCAATTTCTTGTCCCCAGGATTTGATGGCAACACTGGAAGTGTCAGAATCAGTTTAAACTGAATCAGACTCCGGAGCAGAGGCTGGATTTCACGAGACATGGCTGTGAAAGTGAGTACACGGGGCCCTGCTTATGGTTGAGAAAGCTTTTTGCTCGCCTCTATTTCCTTAGTAGATACATGCACCACATGGCAGGTGAATCTGAAAGTATTTGCAAGATTAAAAAAAATTGGCAGCAAATCTTGAGGAAGTAGTATTTCTCCACCTTGCCAATCCTCCTTGCTTTTATAGACTGACCTGTGAAGAAGCAGGCTGTACCACCACAGTGACAATGTTCTAAGCCTTGCTATTGTAGGCAAATATAGGCATCCCACAGAAAGCTATTCATATATAGGGTTCATCACTATACAACTCCATGACAATGCTTCTAGGGGGAACCCCCCCCAAAACCTATGATTTGCATTCCCTACCAGATCAATGGTTTGCTGAAGCTGGAAGAGGGCCTCCTTTGTACTTTGTCCAACTTGTTTCACCTTGCCCAGGGAGTGCTGGTAGGCTCGTTGGCGGAGTTTGGTTGAAAGGGAACCCAAACGTACATAGTAACTCTTTGGCTGTCTCTGCTGTGCTACCGAGGCCACTTCAAACCCCTCCAGAGATGTTGCAAGCTTAACTGAAAGGGAGAAGAACAAGGTTTAATCCTAGTCAAGGCTGAGAGTCAGATGAAGTACCATGGTGATGGGGGAGGGGGAGGCAGGAGGCCATAATTTTGATCTGTTGTAACCACTCCCTGGTGCTAGGAATCCTTTCCCCCATTTGTGCTTGTGCAGCACAAACACATTTAGTTAACTCAGTACCCAGAGGATTTCATTTGAGACAAAGGGCCAACAAGGCCACATAATTGAACTAAAAATAGGATCAGTAATTTACAGTCAAGGACAGGTGTTTGTGTTAATCTAGTCACTAGAGGATTAGTATTTGTGTACTAGTGTAGTAAGAAGCAGACTCCCAATGACAGCCTATAATAGGGGCTATTCCAGTTACAGCCAAGTGCCTGCAGCCTGTCTCAAGTCAGCCTCTTTAAATAGCTTTAGTACAAGATGATTTGGGTAGGGGGAAGTCATTATCTAGTGGAATAGCAGGCTAAAAGTTCATCATTGGAAAGGTCTGACAGGTTATCCAGATTAAGCAACTGCCTTTGAGAGCTGATCAAGTAGTAAAGAGTTGATGCTACTAAGATGACCAGTGATACAGGGTTACCATTTTTGAGAAGTCATCTGCTTCAGAGAGAAAATGTGCTATTATGTATTTTGATGTGCTGATTTCAAATAGGACAATTAAAACAACTGATTGGCTACTGTTTAAGATATTTAAGTTTTGACATTTTATGTCTATGTACATTGTACAGATAGAGTTTTAATCCTAAATTGTAAACACATGGAGACCTAGGTTTATGGTTGCTTTACATGATATATTTCACCTGTCCTGTTATGTAACACTTTAAACATCACCAAAAGGGTTATATAAATAAAATTATGAACAAAAAGGCAAAAGCTATTATGTACATTGTTTAGTCCTATTCAGTGTCTACTCGGCGCTTCTTGGCTTGTCTCTTGTATTCATTAAATGGAGCATCTCTTGTCACTGTCCAGCAATAGTCTGCAAGCATTGATGGGCTCCATTTGCCCTGATAGTGTTTCTCCATTGTTGCAATGTCCTGGTGAAATCGCTTGCTGCTCTGCAGTTCGGTGGAAAAAAAAAAAAAATCTAGATGAGAGTGCAAAAAATGTATCTTTAGTGACATGTTGCAACCAAGGCTTTTGTATGCCTTGAGGAGGTTTTCCACCAACAACCTGTAGTTGTCTACCTTGTTTTTCAGAGAAAATTTATTGCCACTAACTGGAAGGCTTTCCATGCAGTCTTTTCCTTGCCATGCACTGCATGATCAAATGCATCATCTCGAAGAAGTTCACGAATCTGAGGACCAACAAAGACACCTTCCTTTATCTTGCTTCACTTAACCTTGGAAATTTTCCACGGAGGTACTTGAAAGCTGCTTGTGTTTTGTCAATGGCCGTGACAAAGTTCTTCATCAGACCCAGCTTGATGTGTAAGGGTGGTAACAAAATCTTCCTTGATTCAACAAGTGGTGGATGCTGAACACTTTTCCTCCCAGGCTCCAATGACTGTCGGAGTGGCCAATCTTTCTTGATGTAGTGGGAATCTCTTGCACAACTATCCCATTTGCAGAGAAAACAGCAGTACTTTGTGTATCCAGTCTGCAGACCAAGCGAGAGAGCAACAACCTTCAAACCGCCACAAAGCTGCCACTGATGTTGGTCATAGTTTATGCACCTCAAAAGTTGTTTCATGTTGTCATAGGTTTCCTTCAAATGGACTGCATGACCAACTGGAATTGATGGCAGAACATTGCCACTATGCAGTAAAACAGCTTTAAGACTTGTCTTCGATGAATCAATGAACAGTCTCCATTCATCTGGATCGTGAACGATGTTGAGGGCTGCCATCACATCATGGATGTTGTTGCAGGCTACAAGATCACCTTCCATGAAGAATGGGACAAGATCCTTTTGACAGTCACGGAACATGGAAACCCTATCACCACCTGCCAGGAGATGCCACTACTGTAGTCTGGAGCCCAACAGCTCTCCCTTACTCTTGGGTAGTTCCAAATCCCTGACAAGGTCATTCAGTTCACCTTGTGTTATGAAGTATGGTTCAGAGGAGGATGGGAGAAAATGTGGGTCCTGTGACATTGATGGTTCAGGATCAGAAGTTTCATCCTCTTCCTCATCTGACTCAAGTGAGAATGATTCTGGTGCATCAGGAACTGGCAGTCCTTCTCCATGGGGTACTGGGCATATAGCTGATCGAATGTTTGGATAATGCACAGTCCACTTCTTCTTTGATACACCTTTCCCAACTGGAGGCACCATGCAGAAGTAACAATTGCTGGTATGATCTGTTGGCTCTCTCCAAATCATTGGCACTGCAAAAGGCATAGATTTCCTTTTCCTGTTCAACCACTGGCGAAGATTTGTTGCACAAGTGTTGCAGCATGTGTGGGGCCCATCTCTTGTCCTGATAGGCTAACACCTTTATTTTGGCTGCAAAATTGGAGTTCTTAACCATAGTGGTTATACTGCACTTGTGATGCAAAAGTCACTTCATCACAAACATAGCAGAAGTTATCTGCATTGTTCACGCAAGTACAAGGCATCTCTGCTCACTTTGGCCAAACAGAAATGTGTCCCTTTGCAAAAAACAAAACAAAAACCAAACACTGACAAATGAGAGAGCACGACACTGTATGATTTCTAGAGCTGATATAGGGCAATTTGTTCAGCAGAGTGATTTAAGCTTCATTATGATTGCATCATCCATGATTTCTAGGAATGACATATTGCATCATACATGATATGAATTGCATCACCAGCTTCAGATTGCATAATTCATTGTTTTGCCTAAAAAGCAAGTACTGTCCAAACCCAGTCAGATTTATTCATAGATCCAGTCAAAGATGTATTTTAGTAATTTCTGGTTTAAATTGAGATCCCTTCCCTTTATAACTCACTTATCCTACGCCAATCCCATGTCAAGGGTCATATATACTGACCCAATAGCATAGCTTGAAAACTAGAGCCAAACAACAATTTCAAGCATTATTTTTGTTCTCAGTGACCCAGAATTAGTAAAGTTTGACTACATTTCTTTCAGAAGCATTTTGGCTGTAGAGCCAGACCAACTGGGAAATCTATGCACTTAAGAGATTTTATACAAAGCATTACATAAGATGGGCTACAGTGGATCAACACCTGCATAGTACTCACCTGTTTAGAAAAGGAAGGGGAACAGGAGCAGTAAATAAAGCTTTTTAGCATCTATTGTATACAGTAAGCTTTGGGATGGTAGAGACCTAAATGTGTGAACAGCAGGGCCGGCTCTAGGATTTTTGCTGCCCAAAGCAAACACAATTTTGGCCACCCTCCCTCCCCCCCCCCCGGTTCTTTAATTACCCCACCCCCGGCCCTGCCTCAACTCCATCCCTTCCCCAAACCCCCAGCCTGCCTCCTCCCCCCCAAGCTCTCCCTCCTAGGCTTGAGGGAGGGGGAGAAGTGGTGCCCGCGCCGCAGCCACTCCGAGTCTCCCCCCCCTCCCAGGTTTGAGAGCCTGGGAGGGAGGGAGAGTAGCAGTGCGCGAATCAGCTGATTCGCACGCCATGGCAGCAGCAGCGGAGGTGAGCTAGGGCGGCCGGGGCACATTTTTAGGGGCGGCATTCTGGTGCCGGCCATGCAACCCCCAAAAATGTGCCGCCCCAAGCACCAGCTTGTTTTGCTGGTGCCTAGAGCCGGCCCTGGTGAACAGTCACCATCAGCTCTGTAGTACCTGCAGGTATACCCCTACCCATGAAATCCTAAATTAACTCAAGTTTGCTGCAGACAATGCAGTACTAGGAAGCCATGCCAATCAGCCCCATGTTATGGGTGAGAAGCTCAAAGGCTGCACCAGGTAGCCTCAGTGAAGACATGTTAATTAGCATCTTGAGATTAGAGATGTATGTTCATTTCATTAGAGTCAGTTGTAATTCTGATCCTGCATGCCAACACCCTCCCCTACTCCCAGTTGAATGCATGCTTTATGGGAGGGACGTTTGTGAAGATAATTGTATAATTATCTGCCACTTAAAGTAAAGTATGAGTAGACATTTAACATTAGAAAAATTGAGATTGTCCAGGAAATCAGCGTTATCTCCCCTTGATTTAGCATACTGGGAAGAGTGCACTGACCTAATTCTTCATCTGTTATAGGGAGGTAGAAGTCCACCAGTTCCTCTGATTTCCCCAGCAATGTGTCAATGCTGCTCACAACCTTCTGCCCCACACTTGATTCCATGACAGCACTCATGCTGCTAGTCATTACAGATCTGGTGGCATCCATACTACCCTGCACAGTCTCTTTTGTCTTGCCCATCATTCCAGTTACTACATCCTTTGCTTCTGTGACAGCACTGACAACTGCATCCTTGGTGCTTGTTACTGTGGAAGATACTAGCTCCTTGGTGTTTGAGATCACCTAGGGAAAAAAAAAGCAGTGTTAGCAGATTATGAATGAGTACAAGAGTGGTTTTAATGGGGGTGGGGGGAAGATGTGTCATGCTCTGTCCATACAGTTTTTTAGTCTTAGGCTTCAGCACCAAATTCACTTCCTTATTTTCCACTAGTAGTTTCTTCCATCAGAACAGCCTTCATTTGGGGCAGCTCCTTACTGCCAGCCTTTGTTTCAAGGCAGCCATGTGGTTTGGCCAAGGCCTTATGACCAGGGACTGCTCCCATGACTAGGGCATCAGAATCCACTCATTTAGATTATTCTAAGCAAAGTAAGACTGCTGCATCTTTCTGTCCAATAGTTCTCTTGACCAAAAAAAAAAAAGTTACCTTATCAGCTGGCTGTTGAAGAATTGGCAGTTTCTCCTCCAGCTTGTTCAGTCCTTTGCAGGCATATTCGTTTACTGCTGCAACTGTAAAAAGCCAACTTTAGTCCCTCAAAGTTTTTTTCAGTTTTAGCAGAGTTCCCTGGAGTATCTGAGAAAGCTTGGAACTCGGACAACTGATTTCAAGAGACTAAGTCAGAGGAGGTCTTGTTACAATGCCTAGACAAATGGGATCTGGACTGTATCATTTAGGACACTGAGGTGCTCCCATACTACAAATAAGCTGATTGTGGGTGAGAAGTTTATGGCTTGCTATACCTCCAGGAAGAGCCTGTCAGTAAGTTAATGTTTAATTATGCAGGCAGTTTGGAAAGAATGTTTTAGAATCCTAGGACTGGAAGGGACATTGAGAGGTTATCTAGTCCAGTCCCCTACACTCATGGCAGAAGTATTATCTAGACCATCCCTGACAGGTGTTTGTCTAACCTGCTCTTAAAATCCCCCAATGATGGAGATTCCACAACCTCCCTAGGCAATTTATTCCAGTGCTTAACCACCCTGGCAGTTAGGAAGTTTTTCCTAATGTCCCACTTAAGCCACCCTTACTGCAATTTAAGTCCATTTCTTGTCCTATCCGCAAAGGTTAATGAGAACAATTCTTCTCCCTCTTCCTTGTAACAACCTTTTATGTACTTGAAAAGTTACATCCCCTCTCAGTCTTCTCTTTTCCAGAAGAAACAAACCCAATTTTCCTCAATCTTCCCTCATAGGTCATGTTTGCTAGACCTTTGATCATTTGTTGCTCTTCTCTGGACTCTCCAGTTTGTCCACATCTTTTTTGAAGTGTGGCACCCAGACCTGGACACAATACTCCAGTTGAAGTCTAATCAGTGTAGAGTAGAGCAGAAGTATTACTTCATGTCTTGCTTACAACACTCCTGCTAATACATCCCAGAATGAGGTTTGCTTTTTTTGCAACAGCGTTACACTGTTGACTCATTTGGCTTGTGGTCCACTCTGATCCCCAGATCCCTTTCCTGCAGTACTCCTTCCTAGGCAGTTATTTCCTATTTTCTATGTGTGCAACTGATTATTCTTTCTTAAGTGGAGTACTTTGCATTTGTCCTTTTTGAATTTCATCCTGTTTATTTCAGGCCATTTCAAATTTAATCTTATCCTCCAAAGCACTTGCACCCCCTCCCAGCTTGGTATCATCTCCAAACTTTATAAGGGTACTCTGTGCCATTATATAAATCACTGAATATATTGAACAGAACCAGACCTAGAACAGATCCCTGCAGGACCCAACTTGTTATGCCCTTCCAGCATGACTATGAACCACTAATAACTACTCTCTGGGAATGGTTTTCCAATCAGTTTTGCACCCACCTTATAGTACCTCCATCTAGGTTGTATTTCCCTAGTTTCTGAGAAGGTCATGCGAGACTGTATCTAAAGCTTTACTAAAGTCAAGATATGCCATGTCTACTGCTTCTCCCTTGCCCCCCAAGGCTTGTTACCCTGTCAAAGAAACCCATCAGGTTGTTTGGGCATGATTTGTTCTTGACAAATCCATGCTATTACTTATCACCTTATCTGCTATTGTAAATTATAAGTTAGTAAAGCCCTACTTAATTTGTGATACTGAGGCTTCCACACTATGAGGCTTCTGCAACATTAGCCTTCCACTGCAATTTTGCCTGTAGGAGCTCTGTGCTACTGCTGACAGCAACCCCCCTCCCCCTACTCTCAGCTGTGTGTTCCTAAGAGTGAAAAATTGCAGAACAGTAATGACTTAATTACTGCAAATAAGGACCATTACTACTTTTCTGCAATTTTCCCATACCTTGTCCACAATTTTGACAATCATCCCACAATTCAAGTAGGGCCTACAAATTAGTGTGTTTGGCTACAGTAACTCAAACTAGGTTTTTAATGTTGCTATATTGCCTTTAGAATCTAAAAAAATTGATCCTGCTCTCCATTAAGTCACATGACAATAGCAAGACTTGTGTCTTCAAATTAAGAAATCTGAACAGTGAATCAGATTAGGGCTGAAGAGACCTCAGGTGGTCAGCTAGTCCAACCCTCTGCTCAAAGCAGGACCAACCCCCAACTAAATCATCCCAGCCTGGGCTTTGTCAAGCCAGGCCTTAAAAACCTCTAAGGATGTAGATTCCACCATCTTCCTAGGTAACCCAATCCAGTGCTTCACCACCCTCCTAGTGAAATAGTGTTTCCTAATATCCAACCTAGACCTCCCCCACTCCAATTTGAAACCATTGCTTTTTGTTCTATCAATAGAATAGCGCCATCCTCTTTGAAACCCCCTTCAGATAATTGAAGGCTGCTATCAGATCCCCCCCCCACTCTTCTCTTCTGCAGAAGAAACAAGCCCAGTTCCCTCAGCCTCTCCTCATAAATCATGTGGCCCAGTCCCCTAATCGTTTTTGTTGCCCTCCATTGGACTCTCTCCAATTTGTCCACATCCTTTCTGTATTGGGGCCCAAAACTGGATGCAATGCTCCAGATGTGGCCTCACCAGTGCTGAATAGAGGGGAATAATCACTTCCCTTAATCTGCTGGCAATGCTCCTACTAATGCAGCCCAATATGCCATTAGCTTTCTTGGCAACAAGGACATACAGTTGATTCATATCCAGCTTCTCATCCACTCTAATCTCCAGGTCTTTTTCTGCAGAACTGCTTAGCCAGTTGGATCTCCAGCCTGTAGCAGTGCATGGGATTCTTCTGTCCTAAGTGCAGAGTCCTGCACTGTCCTTGTTGAACCTCAGATTTCTTTTGGCCCAATCCTCCAATTTGTCTCAGTGGTTTTATTTATGGACATTTGTCAGATTTATCTGTCCTGGCAAAACCATATTGCAATGAAAACTGCTTAAGGTTTACCTTCATGCTGCTGGCTGCATTTCATTTGATGTGTGCAATTGGTTTTTGTAGGCCAGTACTGTAGTATTTAAGGTTATGCTTTAGCTGGTTAAGTTACCCAGCAGTTTATTGGCTGTAAGTAAGCTGTCAACTTGGACAGGAGTAGATAAACTTGCTGTAGGTTTTACAGATTGACTATAAAGTGAGCAATATTTGTTTGGCATATTTACTAATAAGACAGACTTTGTCAGTTTTGATGAGCAAAGTTGCCAAAGGTCAAGACAAAACCCAACTGCCAAGAGTAAAAACCTATAAGGAAAGACCCGTTAATAGTTTTCTGCCATCCCTCCTGTTTGTCTGCATGTTTAATTTACATTGTGGGTTTTTCAGAGCAGGATTGGTCTTTAATGTCTATGTTGCCTAGTAGTTTTGGGTGCTATATAAAATATATTTTAATCATCCTCTTCTTTGGAGGTGATGTCAGCACATACAGAGCGAACCTGCACTATTTCACATGGAAACGATGCTTCACCTTCTTCAGCTCCCTCCCAATATACCTTTTTGCAGAAATGCCCGTCACCCAGATACAGCATTACTCACTCTGAGGTTCAAGCGTGGTCAGAATTGGTTGTACACCATCAACTGCAGCAGTAGCAATTGTCTTTGCTCCTATCTCTGCAACACCACAGACTGACTTGATGAGTGAATGGTCTTCTTTAGTGGCAGTGTAAGTAGTAGAAAGCTTGTCATAGGTAGAGCTGACCAGTGGCAGATTGGCCACCCTACTCACTACACTCTAAGAAAGGGAAGAAAGTTAGAGTCCAGCTGGTTAAACAGATTCTCAGTAACACTTGCATAGATATCCTTTCCCACCTGAGAATCTTAAGGCTGTTGAATCAGTACCGCCTAACTTTTTCAGGGACTCCAGCAAAGGTTTAGTTTCTCCTCCAGATACCTCCTTATGCTTAGTTATAGTGCCCAGAAGTATTTTGCTAAATTGCATGGCCTCTCAGCAAGAACTAATCTATCACTTGCTATTAGTTTTGCAAGTCCGTTCCTGGGATAGAACTAGAATGTTTGCAGACTGAAGAGAGACTTATGTCAGGATGTCCCACCTAAGATGCTCTACTAGCCTCGAAAGTCCAGGAAAGCAATCTTATTTAGATTCATTTAAGGTGCTACTATCCACACCTGTAGGCAGTGTTGAAGCTTGCCAATGGTGTACAGTAGTTTGATCAGTAGGTACAATTAGCACCAATCAGACACAAAAGGTAGGACTCTTCCTTCACCAATCCCAAGAAAGCTTCAGATAATAGATAAGATTGTGACATGAGCTGAAGCTTTGGGGACCCCTTATCAGCTACCAATTATGCTCAACTCCCAGTGAAGTCAGGCTCTGACAGACCCAAAGGGAATATGTTCCCGAGTTGAAGACTACATGTTAGAGAGATCTGATGTGATTTCATTCCAGCAGTGGTTGTGTTGTCATTTCTAGTTTAACACTCATGAATTATGAATTGGTTTAAGGAAAGAAGGGACCATTGTGACCTAGTCTTGTCCTGCAAGAGACAGGCTGTAGAATTTCATCCAGTAGTTTGTTTCCATGTCTTCTGGAAGAAAAAGTATTTCTTTTGGAAAAAACACCCAAATCTGATTGTGGTTATATAGGCTACTTTACAAGCCTGCTTTAATTCTACCTACTTAGCAACCAATAATGTACCTACCTGATGTTCCTGATCAGTCTCTAGACAAGCAGCATTTGTTTTGTTTTCGTCTATAGACATGATGAAGTTGGATATCACTGAAAAGGATGAAAAGGTGAGGCATTTTATCCTGAGCCATACCATTCTCTGCAAGATAGAGCTCTAAGTCCAACAGGCTAAAGATTGCCATCTACGCCTTCCTGCTTTCAAAGCTTATTGTGTAAAAAAAAAAAAAAAAAAAAAGGGGAGGGGGGCATTAGATCGTAGCAAGTGCTGTTCCAAATACACAGAGGGGAAGGGGGAAAAGGAGAGAGTTCTCATCTACCAGGAATGAAATTATCAGGAAAATTTTGGAGAGAAAAGCGTATTGCATATAGCACCTGACATGCTATAATCTATTTGGAGAAAAGACATGCCCAGCAATTCCTCTGTTTCCTAGGAGTGTAAGAATCACTTAGGAGGTGCTGGTTTCTTTAGTTCTGGTCACAAGGTCAATCCCACCTTCCTAATTGGAAGATCAGTGTAGAACTTGGTAAGTGGGGGCCAGGTGTTGTTACTCAGATAGGGCCAGCTCTGGGAGTAGGCAAATACTGACCACCAGAGGGTCAGCCTTTGGTATGTCCAGTTACAGTGCTCCTTCTGACAAGTGGTTAGGGCTAGGTCAGGAGTACACAGTGGGTCAGGTTTTTTTTTTTTAATAAAAACTTTGAGGTAGTGGGCAAACCCCCTAACAGTAACTTTATTTAGCCAAAGGAGTTGAGACTTAGTCCATCTCATCTGTTCAGATGGAGATGAATACACAAACTAAAAAGGGAATATCGAGGGTTACAGTTGAATTGTGTTTGGCAGACAATTATACCACTATCATGTGAATTTGATTTCCGGAAGATGCTTATTCAGAGAAGTCTTGTCTCAACTGGAATTTCTATTCCTGCTTTCAAGGTCACCCATTGCCTCCCCACATTCAGATGGGCATTTCTTCTGATTTTGTTGGAGAGTCAAATAAGTCAAGACACCACCACATTAGTGTTAGTTTGGCCTCTAAAAGAGCTAGTACACCGTATAAATCTAAATAGGACTTTCCATAGCCATCTAGTCCAATATACTGTCACCAGCAGTGGGTAGAGCCAGATGTACTGTTATAAGTGTTAATTCAGATGGGAAGAGGAGGTTCTTAACCCAAATAACTGATTGCTGGGCATTGGGTGCTGAAGCACAAGTCTAGTTATCCTTAGTTACCACCATGCTAGGATGCAAGTCTAAATGTTTAGCATTACTAAGCTCTTTCCCAGTATGTCATTACAAATTGGAGAGAGTCCAGCGGAGGGCAACAAAAAACTAGGGAGCTGGGGCACATGACTTATGAGTAGAGGCTGAAGGAAACTGGGCTTTAGTCTGCAGAAGAGGAGAGGAAGACTGCTATCAAATCCAACTACCTAAGGGGGGGGGGTTCCAAAGAGGATGGAGCTCGGCTGTTCTCAGTGGTGGCAGACAACAGAACAAGGAGCAATGGTCTCAAGTTGCAGTGGGGGAGGTTTAGGTTGGATATTAGGAAACACTATTTCACTAGGAGGGTGGTGAAGCACTGGAATGGGTTACCTAGGGAGGTGGTGAAATCTCCATCCTTAGAGGTTCTTAAGGCCCGGCTTGACAAAGCCCTGGCTGGGATGATTTAGTTGGGGTTGGTCCTGCTTTGAGCAGGGGGTTGGTAGAGATGACCTCCTGAGGTCTCTGCCAACCCTAATATTCTATGGTACACAATGCATTACCAACCTATAGAACTTGCTGTAAGAGGTACATAGTTTTAAATGAGTTCCTGTATAGTTTTTCAAAACTTTCACCACATTTAAAAAAGAAAAACCACCAAAAACTAGACAGCCCTAATATTTTTTAATCTGTTCATATGGAAGTTTAAATGGCTTAGATACTGTGACAGCTGTGTGATTGTTTTGATTACTGCTCTCTAAGAAATCATCTTTGATATGACTAGAAATGAACACTATATTTGAGGTTAGCTTTTAATACCAGTTTACATAGTTACAAGTTCAGCCTTTTAACACTGAAAGGAATGCATATTCTTTATTGAAGTTCCACATTTTTTTTAATCAGTACTGCACTTTGTTGGTCTCCTCCCCATATACTGAAGTATATTTAGAACACCGTTTGATATGTTGATGTTGAGTCTCCCAACATGCATCATCATGTATTTGATCCATCCTAACGTCTTTATTTTCAAAATCACTAACATGCTTCATGCATCTAGTTTTAGACTAAAATTGTTGTCTATTAGTTCCTCCTTCCCACCCCCAACTGCTGACTGCTCACCCCCTGCTGCAGCCTAGTACATGAAATATTAACTATGTTGAACAGGGGAATGCTTCACTTCTGGTCAGTTTTCAGCATAAGAAGTTTATCCTCAGTTTCCCCTTAACCAATTTAGAATTCAGGACAGACCTTTGCCTCTCACTGCATTAGTTTATTTTGCTTAATAACTTCCTGTGAAGCACTCAAGAGCCTTCTGAAAAACCTAAATAACGATCTACCACTTCTGCTTTTTCCCCACTAGGCCCTCAAAGAATTAATAGGTTTGAAAGGATAATTTGCCCGTACAAAAGCCACACTTTTTAATCTGATGCTTATTTAGATTTTAAGCTTGGCTTTAGTTTGCCCAGTAGTCAAGTTCATTTTTACTGGACTGAGTTCCCAGGATGATTTGGTGGCACATTTTTAGGAGTTCTCAGCTATCAAATATTAGCACACTTCAAAATTAGATTTCACATCTGTTATCAGTTCAACCACTTTGTCACATTGCTTTAGAGCCTGTGGTTGAATGCTACCCTGTCCTCTAACTTACTGTAACTTGATAAATCTATTAAGATCTTAAGAGGATGTGCTGGAAGAAACTAGAACAAAAAAGTCATGGAATGAATCCCCAGTAGTTTCTCATGTCACACTGCTATTAGATGCAACTTTCTTAAGCTGCATCAGGTATCTCTGCACCATTTTTATACATACACATACATACATACACACACACACACACACACCTCTGTTTTCCCCTCAAGCTTCCATTTGTAGGAATATAGGTTTAGTACTACCCATCTGAATAGTTAGATTTAAAAACAGGATTCCACTCAATGGATTTGGAAGCTCCTGTGCCCTACTGCAACATAATCTCACATTGCTAATTGCCCGTTCCTTTGGTGAATTAACAAGATCCACATTTGGGAGCAAGTCATACCTGGTTAAGAAGAACTAGATTGGCCCAAGGCTCGATTGCCTCTTAAATTAGAGGATTAGTAACAGGTTTTGAATCTTGATTTTCAGTTTCATAGGTTCAAACAATTTGGCCACTTGTTATTCTTCTCTGTATGTTTCATGGTCACAGTATAAGTGACATTCACCCTTTTAACAATTTAGAGCTAATATGTTTTTTGGTTAAAAATCTCAACCAAATCAATGACATGTTTTGTACCAGCACAGAAAACTCAAAAATGGAAAGCTCCCTATGGCAGGGAAAACACTACAGTGGCCCAACACTGTAGCATTTAATTTCAGAAAAGGCAACTACACAAAAATGAGGTTAGTTAAGCAGAAATTTAAAGCTACAGCACCCAAAGTAAAATCCTTGCAAGCTGCATGGAACCTTTTTAAAGACACCATAATAGAGGCTCAACTTAAATGTATACCCCAAATTATAATAACCAAAAGAGCACAAAAGTAAAAGAAGCATTGAGAGGCAAAAAGACCTCCTTTAAAAAGTAGAAGTTAAATCCTGGTGAGGAAGATAGAAAGGAAAATAAATTCTAGCAAATGAAGTGTAAAAATATAATTAGGAAGGCCAAAAAAGAATTTGAAGAACAGCTAGCCAAATATTCAAACACGTAAGAGCAATTTTTTTAATTATGTCAGAAGCAGGAAGCCTGCTAAACAACCAGTGGGGCCACTGGACGATCAAGATGCTAAAGGAGCACTCAAGGACAAGGCCATTGCAGAGAAGCTAAATGAATTCTTTGCATCATCCTTCACAATTGAGGATGTGAGGGACATTCCCAAACCTGAGCCATTCTTTTTAAGTGAAAAATCTGAGGAACTGTCCCAGATTAAAGGGTCAGAGGAAGTTTACCAATTTGTTCCAAAACTAAGTCAATAAGTCACCAGGACCAGATGGTATTAACCCAAGAGTTCTGAAGGAAATCAAATGTGAAATTGCAGGACTACTAACTATAGTCTGTAACCGATCATTTAAATCGGCTTCTGTACCAAATGACTGGAGGATAGCTAATGTGATGCCAATTTTTAAAAGGGCTCCAGAGGGGATTCCAGCAATTACAGGCTGGTAAGCCTGACTTCAGTACCATGCCAATGGGTTGAAGCTATAGTAAAGAACAAAATTGTCAGACACAAAGATGAACATAATTTATTGGGGAAGAGTCAACATGTTTTTTGTAAAGGGAAATCTATTAGAATTCTTTGAGGGAGGTCAACAAGCAAGTGAACAAGGGGGATCCAGTTGATATAGTGTATTTAGATTTTCGGAAAGCCTTTGACAAGGTCCCTCACAAAAGGCTATTAAGGAAAGTAAGCTGCCATGGGACAAGAGAGAAGATTCTCCCATGGACTGGTAACTAGTTAAAATGTAGGAAACAAAGGGTAGGAGCAAATTGCCAGTTTTCAGAATGGTGAGAGGTAAATAGTGGTGTCCCCCAGGGATCTGTACTGGGACAGTCCTATTCAGAAATGATCTGGAAAAAGGGGTAAACAAACAGTGAGGTGGCAAAATTTGCCGAGGATACAAAATTGCTCAAGATTGTAGTTCAGTCCCAGGAAGATTAAGAGCTACGAAAGGATCTCTCAAAACTGGGTACGCAAAAAAAAAAATCCAATGTTGATAAATGCAAAGTAATGCATTGGAAAACAATCCCAACTATACATATAAAATGGTGTCTAAATTAGCTGTTACTACTCAAGAAACATCTTGAAGTCATTGTGGATAGTTCTCTGAAAATATCCACTCAATGTGCAGCAGCAGTCAAAAAAAAAAAAAAAAAGACACACGTTGGGAATCATTAAGAAAGGGATAGATAGTAAAACAGAAAATACCACATTGCCTCTGTATAAAGGCATAATATGCCCACATCTTGAATACTGTGTGCAGATGTGGTCACCCTATTACAATATATAATGTAAGACAGAAAAGTTCAGAAAAGGGCAACAAAAATGATTGGGGTATGGAACAACTGCTGTATGAGGAGAGATAAGACTGGCACTTTTCAGCTTGGAAAAGAGACGACTAAGGGGGATAGGATAGAGGTCTGTAAAATCATAACTGGTGTGGAGAAAGTAAATAAGGAAGTGTTATTTACTCCTTCTCATGACACAAGATCTAGGAGTCACCAAATGAAATTAACAGGTAATCAGTTTAAAACAAAACAAAAGGAAGTATTTTTTCCACACAACACAGTCAACCTGTGGAACTCTTTGCTAGAGGATGTTGTGAAGGCCAAGACTAACAGGGTAAAAAAAACCTAGATAAATTCATACAGCATAGGTCCATCAATGACTATTAGCTAAGATGGGCACGGATAGTGTCCCTAGTCTGTTTGCCAGAAGCTGGGAATGGATCACTTAATGATTACCTGTTCTGTTCATTCCTTCTGGGGTACATGGCATTGGCCACTATCAGAAGACAGGATACTGGGCTAGACAGACTTTTAGTCTGACCTAGTATGGCCACTCTTATGTTACATTTTTAATGAATCCTGATTAGTTCCCAGTTTTTTACCTTAAGGCCTAAGACATTGGGATGAGTAGATTTAGATTTTTATAGCCAGAGCTTAGTTTAAGTACTGCTGTTGTTAATATGTTTTACTCCTCATCTTCTGCTAGCTTTCTAGAGAGCAAATAAGCCAGGTTTCATAACATGCACACCAAATGGAAATAACTTATTTGCTACTTATTCTGCTACCAACATAAGAAAACATTCCTTAATACTAGAATTAAAAAGCATTAAACTAGTTTTAAATAATTACATTTTACTGTTTAACCCAACTAACACTATAGCCCCCATAGTGCATTAAAGTTATTCTCACCAGACTTTTCCTGCTTGACTCATATACTACCCTAGGGGAGTAACACTTGTTCAGCTTTTATATGAGACTAGTGATGTCATCACAGGGTGTGGCAAACTGGCAATGTGAGAAAGCAATCAGAAAATGACAGTCTCCACCCTGACTAATGAGGGCTGGAACCTGTGGTGTGCTCAACAATTGTCCTTCCTCCCTCCAGAGTAGGAGCTTCTGCTCCACTCCAGCCACACCTGGTCCAGCTTCTCCTGACTATTGTGAAATTTCTGATCATTTCCCGTAGTTAATTTTTAGCCTGGAGAGGGACAAGAGATTCAAGAGCTTGAAGGGAGATAGAGCAAAAAAGGACCAAGGAAAGAAGCCAGAGCTATATGATTTTCCACCCACTACACACACTGACCCTTTCTGGACAGGGTCTTTTCAGAACCCAGGTTAAGGTGACATTACTGCAGTAAGGTTGCTAGAGTGAAGGAAAACAAAATGGTCTGAACATGAATGGAAATCTTGCAAAAGGGTAATACTAGCATACATTTATGGTTAGGGCAATCTCATAGTTAATCTCAAAATAGCTCCAGGAAGAGTGTTTTAAAGAAAGGGGGAAGGGATTCTTTTCCCTACCAAGTCAGTTGTTAGAAGAAGGTGAGAAAGGTCCTCTGGGTGCTTTCCCTGACATGTCTCACCTTGTCCAGGGGCGGTTAATAGGCAGTGGAGTTTGATTAAAAAGGAACTCAAATGCAACATGTATCAAGGAGTCACAGTATACTGCCCAATTGCGTGGGGACTCTTGGGTTTCTGTGTTGCCACATAATCAGTGTCAGGGATGTAGATAGCTAGCTGAAGGTGTCTTTACAGTTAGGATGAGAAATCAGTTGAGAATTTGAATTTTATTACTGCTAACTTCAGGATCATAACCTACACATAAATGTGTCAAGCAGCTATGGTGGCAGTTTTCCAGTCTATGTACCTGTAATGGGGTATCCTATCAGTCTGGTATCAAGGAGACTCTACATATGGGGTCACTCAAGAAGAGGTAAGTTACAAAACTCCTTTTTCAGTGGAGTTGCTTTGCAGTCATCCAAGACCAGGCAGGAAAGAGTTAAAAGGCCAGGCAGTTCAGCCAATCAACACTCATCAGCCAAGCTGGATGGACCTGTCCTTTAAACTAGACTGGGAGCATGGTAAAGGTAGTGACTTTAGGTCAGGAGGAGAATGTGCTGGTTCAGACTAAGAATGGGTTTGCTCAGGCTGACTGGCTTTTGCAGTGTGGAGAGGGGAAACGTTTTCAGTTTTGACCAGCTTTACCATTACAAATATAAGGTAAAGTACAATTTTATTCTGAGCTCCTGTGATATTTTTTTTTCATCATATCTGGTGCTCTTTTAATATTGTTTTTTTTATTGCCTTAGCTTTTGCAGCAAAGTGATCATATGATAATTGGTTTTTGCTTGCTTTTTTCAAATAAAATACAGCTTCCAGCCCTCATGGTTAAGGAGAAAAGTTTGAAAAATGTGAATCTTCAAAGCTCAGAAATCTGAAGACAAAAATTTAAAAAAAATGTATTTGACTTAAAAAACATAATTTTAAGGGGGCTTCCCCATAACTTTTGAATGAGTGTTGTTAGAAATAGTGAGTCTTAATACATTTTAATTTGAATAAAGATACTGTCAGTAATTAAACATGCTAGAATCTATGATGTTAACATTTCAGGATATGGCCTCAGAGGAATTAATAAAAGGTTAGAAGGAGTAGTAAAGCTGTACATATTGGGTTCCGGGAAGTGGACCCCGCTTTGCCCGCCCACTGCTAAAGGATCACCCCACCCCAGCCTAAGGGGAGGACCCACAGGGCCTAAAACCCAAATGATTAAGGGGGACAGTTAGTAAAGCTGTAGGAAGGTATTTTCCATCTCAGATCCTGAACTCCTCACATTCAGAGCCCTTATATTAACTATCTGGAAATGGCTTTTAGACACACATTTTTTGTTAATGTATAGATGTCAACTACTTAGACTCCTTCTAGTGGTCTTAGTTTAGCTCACGGCAGCAGCAGAGAAGAGTTTTTTTGGCCTGAGTCTCTTCTTTCTTGCATTAATTGGAGCTACTCATGATGTATGTCAATGTAAGCAACAGAAGAACTGGACTGTGCTTTGTATCTGAGCTAGCTAGCTAGTACTCAATCCTTGGGTACACTAATGGGTTAAGTGGCTACACCTCCGACTGTGATGTTGTATGGTCATACAGTGTTTTTGTGCTGGCTTTTAGGCCAGTATAAAAGCAGGAAAACAAGCTGTTTTACAGCAGTGGGCCTATGTACTTTATGTGTATGTAACTCATGTACCTAATAGGGAGATGTCTCTTTAAGAGACCCATTGGGGGAGGTAGGAGTGAGTTGTGTCTGGGTCATTTTTCTTCCCTTCCCTTTGCGATTTTCTTATTGGGGACAAAAGCATTGGGTCATTTGAGATTCAGATCAGATGTGCCCCCTACTCCCCATCACCTCATTATGTGGAAGGGCCCAAACCGTTAGGCTAGCCTACAGCAGCTCCTTCCCCAACACCCCATGTAATGTAGTGTTTGTGAATCAAAGGACTTTTCCTCCCAGGACAGTGGCACAGGATTTGGCACCCGTATTGGTTACTGCCGGGCGCAACCTGCTGCAATGGTTATTTGTCAGTCCAACACTGCAAGGGGATCAAGGGAGGGGCTCCATCTCAGCAGCTCGAAAAGGACAAGGCACGCTGGCATTCAGTGGTCTGTGAAGTTTGCCTTTCTTTTCTCCACAAAGGCTGCCATCCCTTCCTTCTGGTCATCCGTAGCAAAGGTGGCGAGGGAGAGCCTCTTCTCCATTTTATCCCCCTCGTCAGCGTCATCTCGAAGGCTGCATTGACCGCTTCCTTGGCCATTGCTGTTACAAGCTTAGAATTCCCTACAATCTTCTCCCCACAGCTGATGGCTTCTTCTAGCAGTTTCTTCATGGGGTAGATTTTGCTGACCAGGCCTGCTTTTTTGGCTTCCTGAGCAGAGATCCTGTCTCCTGTGAGGACCATTTCCATCGCCAGGGACTTGTCCACTGCTCTCATGAGTCTCTGAGTCCTGCCATCTCCTAGAATGGTTCCCAACAAGATTTCAGGTTGCCCAAACTGCCCTTTCTCGCCAGCATAGATATCACATCACACATCATGGCCAGCTCACAGCCACCGCCCAGAGCATATCCATTCATAGCTGCTATGACCAGCTTCCTGACCAGAGAAACTGTATTCCAGTGTGCAAGAAAATTGCCACCGTAACATTCCTGGAAGGTTCTGGTCTGCATCTCCTTTATATCTGCTCCAGCTGCGAAGGCTTTCTCGCTGCCGGTGATGACGATGGCTCCCACATGTGGGTCCTTCTCGAAGGAGTCCAGGGCCTGGTTCATCTCGTTCATCAGGCCATTGCAGAGGGTATTCAAGGCCTTGGGGTGGTTCAGCTGGATCACGCTTCGCCCCCTGCTTCTCCACCAAGAGGTACTGGAACTGAGTGCCTGCCGAGCAGAGCTAAGCCGGGGCTCGCAGCAGCAGGCGGGCTGGGGCCCGGGCCGGGTGGAGCAGTGCGCGGAGTGGGACAGCCATGGTGGAGCTGAGCCAGGGGCTCTGGGTCACTGTTGCTAGGCAGATTAAGCACTCCACATCCAGAAGCTTCTGGAATTGGATGTGGTAGTTTTTGGTCTGCTCCAATAGGTTCCCTGTTGTTGGAGTCCGACTCTGGGAGGGGGAGCAGTGAGGGCAGCTGCTTTGCAGGGGGCCATGTGCCCTGGGTGAGTTGGGAGAAGCTGAGCCAGGAGCGGGAAGCAGGCTGTTGGCCCTAACTCGGAAGCACTTTGCAGCCGGTTAGGGATATTGTTACCCTCCAACAGGGAAGCCTGGGCAATGCTAATTATAGCCAGGGGAAATTGGGAGGGAAAAAGAACTTCTATTTTAATTGTACGCTTTGAATGTTGTTTTGATTTTAGTCAAACTGTTCTAGTTAAATTGTCTCAACTAGTCTGATTCACCAACTTTTCTTTAAATGTAGTAACTGCGTGGATTCCAGCTGAAGGTTCCTACAAGCCAGGGGAGGGAAGATGTTGTTTTAGACTCAGCAGACTGTAGAGATTTGGTGATCAAAGACTCTAACTAAGACTTAGGTGAACAAAACCTAACTTCCAGTTTCCTCTTGCTGTGTTTCTGTGAAGACTGAACTGTTCCAATTTTAATTTGTTTTTTTTTAATTTATGTTTATGTATAACTGAAGGTAATGTCTGTGGATTATAAAATAGCCATGTCATGCTGTAAAAATTAGATTATTTCTTTATCATAAGATTTGATAAAGTTATTTGATTAAATTAATTTCTTTAGTTCCTTTTGCGACTTGAATGTGGGGAGGTTGACCCTGTTCAATCCTTGCTGAAAATCCTTAGAGACTGAACTCTGGGTCTCCAGCTACTTTCTATGGGAGCTGGGTTGGTGGTGGTTTTTAAGGCACTGGAGATGGGAAATGAAGTGAACTCTAGCCCACCCAAAGGTTACATATGTGTCACAAACAAGCTAGGATTTTAGCAAAAAGGAAATGGTGTTTAAAATATTAATTTGAATCCAGTACCTAAAGTGTATAGTTTATACCAGAGTGGATAAAAATCATTTTTTTAAATATTAAAAAAAATCTGATTTTTTTTTTTAATTTAAATAGGCTTTCTCCTCAAAAAGCATTTTATCCAAAAAATCTGATCTAAAGATTGAGTTTAATTAAATGTGTCTTAATTAAACTCAAAGATGTTTCATACTATAGAACTAGAATTTATAATCCCTATTCCATGATGAGAAAATATATTCATGTAATGTTTAAGAAAAAATTTGTAAATGAGTTCCAATAGTTCATGGATTAGGGACCCAATTTTATGAGGCTCTAGGGACTTCTGTATAGATTATTTAGGTTAATCTTTCTATCTACCCAATGGGACTCAGTGCTCCGTCTAGACGATACCATCAGAGATGCTTAGTTTTGCAGTTCTCAAACTGTTGATTTGTGTCTCCAGAGATAACCTGCTTGTTAACAGCAAAAATGTTTTAAAATAGATGATATATAGAGGTGAGAAATAACAGACCTCAATCCCTCTGCAAATTTGTGTACACAGAGTCAATCCCTTACCTCTCTCTAAAAGTGCAAAGTTTCAAAAAGTTCAATGAAGAGAAGATTTTTGGGGGCAGAATAGAATGGACAAGGAGAAGAAGTCTGGAGATAAATGTGAGAAGGGAGGGACAGGCAGCAGAAACAAAAGTGAAACTATTTGAACAGCATATGCAAGAAGTCTTGAGGTCTTTCTGAGCGTAGCCTTCATTGATTTGAGATCTACCATACCATTCTCTCACTAGAAGAGAGAACCTAAAATGGAAGTTCCTCTAAATGTGGGCAAGACAGGCATGCGTGCAAAATGCAAACAGTGCAACAAAGAAATGCAAGGCCTGGTTGCCGAATGAAACAACATCATGAGAAGTGTTCCTTCTCAGGAGGAAGCTGCATTGAAGATGATGAAAGGAACATGTCTGAACATGCAGGATCTTCAGGTTGGTAAACTTTTTTATTTCATACTTCTTTCTTAAGGACTGCCTGTCTTCCTTCTGGACTATTCTTGAATTCTCATGTTTGAGCAAAAAATATAGTTGCAGTTGTGATTAAAAAATAAATAGCTGAAATAGGCAGATCTTCCTCTTACAATTTCACCTTTAAAGTAGTACTGAGTGTCAGTGAATGCAATGAGTAATACTACATGAGCAGTATGGTAATAATAATAATTACATAACTGCATTGACTTATTTTGTTTAGGAGACTCCATCCTCAACATAAAGGATTCTGAAGACTATCCACCTTCAAGATCACCATATTTTCTATAGTTTCAGAGTTATCTGCCAATGATAGTGTTTCAGTCACATCATGTATGTCATATAGCCACAGTATATCACCTATAGCAAAAAGAGAGAAAAAAATCTCCATCCCGAAACAACCATAGATATAATTGTGATAAGAACCAGCAGATTACAAAAAGAGGTAATTGATGAAAAAATTTCCCAGTTTGTTTATGCAACAAACTCTCCTTTCCATGTGATTAAGAACCCACACTTCATTAACATGGTTCAGTCATTAAGACCAGGATACAGTCCACCCAGCAGATGTCGCAGACAAATTGCTGGATAAAGTATATGAAAGAGAAAGTGAGCAGTGTGCAAAAGGTCTAGAGGGTGAAATTGTTAACCTGAGTCATGATGAGTGGAGCAATGTCCACAATGATCCTGTTGTATATGTTTGTGTGACAACAGAAGAAGGGAATGTCTTCCTTACAGAAACAATTGATCCATCAGGAAATGCACACACAGCAGAATACTTACAAGAAGTAGCAGTAAAAGCTATAACAAACTAAAAAAAATAAAATTAAAATGTCTAGTACACAGCTTGGTCACAGACAATACTGCAAATGTATCCAAGATGAGAAGAAATTTAGAAGAGAGTCCCAATAACATATGGTTGCAGTGCTCATTTGATGCACCTCCTCGCCAAAGACTACGGTGTTCCAGAAATAAAGGCTAATGTTGTTGAAACTGCAAAATACTTCCATAACAACCACTTTGCAGCAGCTGCTTTGCTCTGCAAGCTAACTCTCCTATAAGACATGCAATGGAACTCAGTAGTGGACTGTTCTGAGCACTATATCAACAACTGGCCTAATCTGATGACAGTTTGTGAACAAAATCGTGAAAAAATAGATGGCACTGTCACAGCCAAAGTTCTCAACATTGGGCTTAAGAGAAATGTTGAACACATGCGGAGTACAGTGAAGCCTATTTCTGTAGCCTTGAACAAAATGCAGGGAAATAGCTGTTTTATTGCTGATGCTGTTGTCATAACTATAAAGGGAAGGGTAACAGCTGTCCTGTGTACAGTACTACAAAATCCCTCCTGGCCAGAGACTCCAAAATCCTTTTCCCTGTAAAGGGTTAAGAAGCTCAGGTAACCTGGCTGGCATCTGACCTAAAGGACCAATAAGGGGACAAGATACTTTCAAATCTTGGGGGGGGGGGGGGGAGGCTTTTGTTTGGGTTCTTTGTTTGGGGGTTCGTTCGCTCTAGGGACTGAGAGGGACCAGACATCAATCCAGGTTCTCCACATCTTTCTAAACAGGTCTCTCCTATTTCAAACTTGTAAGTAAATAGCCAGGCAAGGCGTCTTAGTTTTCCTTTGTTTTCTCAACTTGTAAATGTACCTTTTACTAGAGTGTTTATCTTTGTTTGCTGTACTTTGAACCTAAGACTAGAGGGGAGTCCTCGGAGCTCTTTAAGTTTGATTACCCTGTAAGGTTAATTTCCATACTGATTTTACAGAGATGATTTTTACCTTTTTCTTTAATTAAAAGCCTTCTTTTTAAGAACCTGATTGATTTCTCCTTGTTTTAAGATCCAAGGGGTTTGGATCTGTATTCACCAGTGAATTGGTGAAAGGTTTCTCAAGGCTTCCCAGGGAGGGAATCCATTGGGATGGTGGCAGCGGACCAGACCTAAGCTGGTAGTTAAGCTTAGAAGTTTTCATGCAGGCCCCTACATTTGTACCCTAAAGTTCAAAGTGGGGATACAGCCTTGACAGCTGTTGAAATTTGGAAGGAACTGAGTGAGAACGTAAAGAGAAATATGCAATGACAGAGTTAAATTACAAGCATTAAAAAAACGAATGGGACAAGCACTCTCTTCAGCTCATTTTCTTGCAAGTATTCTCAATACTCTGTACCAGGGTCAAACCTTAACTGCTGAAGAAGAGGAGTTGGCTAATCATCCCTCCATAATGCCAACTATAATAGACTTCAGAGCTAAGGGTGAACCATTCAAGAAATGTTTGCTGATGATGTTTTAAAGAAAGTCACATCAGTGACCTGATGGAAGTCACTTAAGCATTTGGATTCAGAGACTGTTGAAGTGATAATCTCACTTTTAACAGCAGTAGCTTCTTCTTCTGCCAGTGTAGAAAGAATATTTTCTTCCTTTGGACTAATTCATTCCAAATTGAGAAATGTTTGGGACCTGAAAAAGCAGGAAAGCTTGTTTTTTCTTTTCCAGATTATGAACAAACAGGAAAATGAAGGTGAAGACGACTGAGTTAGTTGCAGAAGCAATATTTTAAGTTTCTCATGTTGACCTGGCTGACAGTCAATTTAATTTTTTTAAATATTTAATTAACTATTTTAGTTAAAAACAATTTTAACAAAAACAAACCTGATTTTAAAAAACTTGAATGTTTAACTAAATTCAAAAATTCATAGGCTTGTTTTGTTAAAATATTATATTTGCTGTTGAAGAAAAAAATCCAGATTACATAACATTGTTGTTTTAGTTAAATAAAACAATTTAAATGTCGGTCTGGTGATGTTCTCCTCCTAATACAGCATGGCAAGAAAATCCTCCAAATATTAATGACAGTTCACCTCCCAATGACTTCATAAATATCTGCTTCAATTACTTTTCTTAAATGAAATAACCAAACAATTATTCATTTTCTGATATAGCTGTAAAACTAATCTGAAAAGTGTTAAAGTGATTTATTTTGAAAAATGTATAGTGTGTACCTTCTAAAAATGAAACCTACATCTATCTCTGAATTGTGATGAATATGTATTAAGCTTATAACAATGAACAAGAATGCACTTTTATGTAGAAATCCATTATTACATTGAGTCTTCCTGACTAGTGATTTAAATCAAATTGACCCTGGTTTATACCCACTGAAAAGTACTTCTCACTGGTGTGGGATTCTCTTGCATAGGTCTGTGGCTTGGATTATCAGCTGGAGAAATTTGGCGTAGCTCTACTGACTTCAGTGGAACTGTACCTGTTTAAATCACCTGAGTATCTGGCCCTGTCCACCGCCGTACCTCGGGCATGATTTTGTGCACTGTTTAGAAGAGAGACTGTGGCTCTTCAAGCTATAAGCCGTATACTCCCCTCAACACACGCAGGCCACTGTCATTGATGTGATGGAGTTTTACTATTAATCAAGCTCTGGAGAAAATCCAAAATTTACAAGAAAACCCTGTCTTTGCTGCATACTCATACTGCATACTTTCATACTTAGGATCCTTATACCTGCTTCCTCCCTTCTACACGAGTGCAAGGCCTAGGCAAATCCAGCACTCTGGGTGTAATACACCAGTCAGGTGAGCAGCTTGTCTGAAAAGTGCCAAATGTGGTTATTATTAACATAGTGGGAAATGGCTGTTTCCAGCCCTGTTGAGGGTGAGGGGAAGGGGGGAGGAGATGTTCCAGCCAGGAGCTGGTAAGGAGGAGGCGAAGGTGCCAGGAAGTTTTGTGTCAATTGATGATCAATCTGTGTGAGGCAGAGATGGGGACAGGCCCTGGGACAGAAGCCAAGTACCAGGGAAAATGAGTAGCTCCCAGCACAAGGAATAGAGAGAATCTCTGACTGGGTGATGATACTTCCCTCTGCGCCAGTGTTTCTCAAACTGGGATTGCCGCTTGTGTAGGGAAAGCCCCCTGGCGGTCTGGGCCAGTTTGTTTTCCTGCCCCGTCCGCAGGTCCGGCTGATAGTGGCTCCCACTGGCCGCAGTTCGCCACTGCAGGCCAATGGGAGCTGCTGGAAGCGGCGGCCAGTAAGTCCCTCGGCCCACGCCGCTTCCAGCAGCTCCCATTGGCCTGGAGCAGCGAACTGTAGCCAGTGGGAGCCACGATCGTCTGGACCTGTGGACGGGGCAGGTAAACAAACCGTCTCGGCCCGCCAGGGGCTTTCCCTACACAACTGGCAACCCCAGTTTGAGAAACACTGCTCTACCCTGCTGTCACACTGGCACTAGCTCATAGATGGTGTTTTGTGGAAGGAGCAGGAGAGGGGTCTCCCTTCAGTTTGGTAGCTGGGCACAGAGAAGCATTTGGCCAATGAGAGGCAGCTAGAAGTTGTCTTTCCATTGGAGGCTGCCTCCTTCCCCTGCAGAGTTCAGCAGCTCTGTGGGAATAATGAGGCTCCCTAGATAGGCTACCTCCTCCTCCCCCCACCAGGCTCAGGGAGGCCCTTTCCTGCAGCTGGTGAGGGATGGGGAGGAGATGGGGGATGTCATTCTGTTAATGAAACAGAGGCTTCTCCTGCCTAGGCCTCCGATTGTAGCGGGAGTCTTCCATTTGTCCCTCCTCTCTCTGCGCCACCGCCAGCTTTCTGGCAGAATCTTATTTTTAATCTTCTGGCTGGCAGCTGCAATCCAGCAGCCACAACAGCATCTCCTAGCTCCCTGGAGAGCAGTGCTCTCCACAGGAAAATAGGGCAGGTGCCTGCAAAGGAAAGTGAATCCTGTTGTGGTGAAGAGCAGCCTAACATGTACTGGAGGGGGAAATTGTTCTTGAGTGCTGGGGAGGTGGAACATGACCTCTGGAAGAGGGAGAACGTTTTTAGGGGGGGTTATTTTGTGAGGGAGGGGCTTGCTATTTGAACAAGAGGATTAATTCCATAGGCAGGAAACTGACTACTGTGAGAGGGGTGTTGAATTTTGGGAGGCAAAGACTGTTTTTGTCTCCCAAAAAAAAAAAAAAAAAAAAAAAAAAGGGCAAACTAACTGTAACTTAAGGTACATGAATTGTAGGCATGGCATGTGAGGGGAGTTGTGGCTTGGCTTGGGGGAGCTGTTAAATAATTCAAAACAAGTCTCTTCCCCGAAGGGCTGCGTATCTAAAAGTTTGTTTCAGCATGCAGAAGAAGAGACCTCTAAGTAGGCAGGCACGTGACAGTGGGGAAAATACCAAAGACAGACATAGGGAAGATAGCAGCGAACTTGCAAATATTCAGGGTTAAGCTTTAAGATGGGCCAATGTAAGTAGGTGGGCTTCCCCCTCTGGACATCAGTAGTGTGTCATGAGGAAGCGGGCACCTACAACTCCCACCTTGGAGGATGAGGAGCTTGCTGGGAGGCTGCTCTGCCCATCCTGCTGAGAGCAGCTTTATTCTGCAGGATGTGACAGTCTGTCCTCTCGCCTTGTGGCGCTCCTCAGTTCTGAGGGTCGATGGTGTCACAGAGTCCCCGGGCGATGCTCTGAAACTGCTCCCCACAAAGCCAGTCAGGACTTTGGGGAGCCTCCTCTCCCTTGGAGCAGACTGTCTTCAGGGCAAGAAGCCCACACGGCTTCACCTCCCTGGGTCTGACCTTGGAGCATTCAGCATATGCCCCTCCGTGCTCTTCCCACAGCGAGTCCGCCCAGGCGGGGTCCTGGGGAAGCCACAGGGTCCTGCACCCCCATTCCGCAGTCAGACGTGACTCTTAGCCAGCCAGTAAAACAGAGGTTTATTAGATGACAGGAACATGGTCTAAAACAGATCTTGTAAGTACAGAGAATGGGACCCCTCAGCTGGGTCCCTTCTGGGGCACAGCGAGTTAGACCACCCCGTCTGCCCTCACTTCCCTTCCCCAGCCAGCTCCAACCTGAAACCCCCTCCAGCCCCTCCTTCTCTGCTGAGTTCCTTTCCCGGGCCAGGAGGTCACCTGATTCCTTTGTTCTCCCACACCTTTAGCATTGCCTTGCAGGGGGAAAGGCCCAGGCCATTAGTTGCCAGGAGACGGAGTGTCAGCCAGAAACTGAGGCACCCACATAGTATTCAGAGGAAACACTATGTCACAGATGAGGATTCCTGCCATCAGCTACAGAAAGCAGAAAAGCTTCTTTGTTGTGTAGAGATCCATGGCAACAGGTACTTCAGCCTGGTCCCAGCTAGGAGGCAGAACCAGACCTGTTAGACACTGGCAGCAGGGGAATGCCCTACCTCCCTGAAGTGCCTGCCAGTTCCATTCTGCCAACACAGCAGCAGGTTGGCTCAACCAGACTGCCCTGCTGTTTGGGCTCTCTTTGAGGAAAATCCCGAAGTATTATTCCAAATTTCTGTCTAACAACTCAGCTAATATTTTGGCTCTCCAATTCCTAGCCATTTCTCAGGGCTGTGTTCTGCTTTTTGGGGGGATAGGGTTGGCACCCTTAGGGAGTTTTTTTAGCACAGTTCTGCATCCCTTTTTCAAATGCTGCGTGGCTGTTGTCCCTGAAAACTTTAGGGAGAAAGGTAGGCTCAGGGAGTGTCTCTTTGGACAGCTGGGCCTTTGCTATTGGAAGAATGTGGCTTGCCCCTCAGTAGTCTGGAATAGGCAAGGATTGCTATGGCATACTCCCCAGGCCAGAAAAAGAGGCAGGCAGGATTGAAAAAGCCAGTACAGTACCCAGTTGCACCCACTTTGTCACTCTCCATATGGAGTGTGACAACAGAAGGGCAGCGTGCCAAATGGAAGATCGTGTCTAAGGGCTTGTCTACACAGTGAGGCAATGCGCTCTATAGGGGTATGATTTCTAAAGAGCACTAACATGTTGAGCATTAATTGGTCTGTAGACCGGTTGGTGAGCACTAAAGGTTCCATAATTCGCTTTAATATACTGCTGTTTCAACCAGCATTACATTGAAGTGCACCAGCACTGTCTACACGGACAAATAATGCACATGTTGTGCTTTAGATATCATACCCCCATAGAGTGCATTACCCCACCATGCACTCAAGCCCACATCAGCAGCCACCACTCCAAAAAAATTTAATTTTGGAAAAAAGTGTCAATAGCTTGTTAATTTTTAAAAATACTTTCTATTCGGTTCTACCAGTGACAGACTGGTCTGGTTCTCTTCCAAAACTCCAGTCACACTGAAATACTCATCATATTGAATTTGTGACATTACTGTTTGAAAGAAGGAAAGCAACAGAAATCAGTGGAAGAATTTGAATACAGTTTAGTGACATTTCCATTAGGGATACTGTAATAGTCAGTGTAGCCCACACCTCCACCAATAGGTAGTGCTGTATCTTTACATTGTGTTGAAATTGTGTGGCTGTATCTGAATGGGGTGCAGGAAGTTTTAGACCTGCTGGAGGTGTTACTTACAGTGTTCCAATAAATCCTTTGATTTCTATCAGAAAGCATTACAATATTAATGAACGGACACTTTCTTCAGCAACTGGTGAGGGAAGGAGGGGACTAGAAAGGTGCATATTTCTCACTGGGTATTGCAGTATTTTTGTTTTTCAACTGGTTCCAGTTGATTACGATGGTTTTAACCAAAAGAAGAGCCCATGTTTCTGCTCTTTCCTGATGACCTGGGTTTCCATGTTGAGAGGTTCTCAACAGCAAGAGAGACCAGTGGAACTTTAATGGAAGTCTACTGGAATGTCCACCAGGGATATTAAAAGGATGAGAAGTGGTTTCCCCCCACCACCCCTTTCTGACTGCATAGCACAGCTACTCCTCTGGAGGAAAAAGGCATGTTCCCACTGCCTGCTGATGGCACTCTTTCCTGGTTGTGTCGCTCAGCAGGCGGCCTCCCCTCTTGCTGCTGAGTTCTCCAGATGGTCTGGAAGAGATAATTACCCTCCAGCACGGCAAAGCTGATTCTTTTGGCAGAGCTAAAGAGGACCATCCTACCATCTTCCAGAGCTCTGCATTTTGGCAAGAGAAGTGGGCCTTTATCACAAAAGGTGCCCAAATCAGAAGCAGTTTGAGGCGATGAAGGCAGGCTCTTTATTAACTCCTAAATCCCCCTTCCTGTGCTTTACCTTTGAGAAACCTATTTTTCTTCTTTCTTTAATTTTCTATTTCTTTCCTGCCTGATTCACACTTTTGTGCCTCTTCTCCCAAAATCTCATTCTCCTGTTCTAGTGTATTCCACCTCAGATCCCTGTGCCTCTTAAACTACATTGACCCATATATATTGGAATTCATATTTATATCCAAGAATCACGTTTACAAGCACTTTCAAATGGAAAGTTAAAATGGGAGATATAGATTCAGATTAGATCTTTGGGGGATGGTACATAAGAATGGCCATACTGGGTCAGACCAAAGGTCCATCTAGCCCAGTATCCTTTCTTCTGACAGTGGCCAATGCCAGGTGCCCCAGAAGGAATGAACAGAACTGTTAATCATCAATTGGTCCATCCCCTGTTGACCATTCTCAGCTTCTGGCCAACAGAGGCTAGGGACACCATTCCTGCCCATCCTGGCTAATAGCCATTGATGGACTTATCCTGCATGAACTTATCTAGTTCTTTTTTTAACCCTGTTATGGTCTTGGTCTTCACAACATCCTCTAGCAAGGAGTTCCACAGGTTGACTGTGAGTTGTGTGGGAAAAAAATGCTTCGTTTTGTTTGTTTTAAATCTGTTGCCTATTAATGTGTTGATTTTGGGTTCTATCTGGGGGGATCGGAAATGGAACTGTAAGCAGTATGAGAATTTTTTATTTTAAGTGGCTGATTCATCTTATAAAGTCTCTGTATTTGCATACCTGATTGTTCAAAGGTCCATATTTATTTAAGCACTGAACATTCCAAAAGTACTAAGAGTCATTTACTGTCAAAGAGGAAAACTGAATACAAGTAAGTTGGATTTTTTGTTAATTTTTGTGTTTGTAATATACTTTTTCCAAAAACTTGTCAGAAGACTTTAAAAATGAGAGAATAAAAAGAATCACAAGTTTTGTTAAATGCCACATTCAAATCATCTTGTATTTGGCCAAAATATTCTTATGTTGCAGAGGATAATGCATGAAAAATTTAATTTAGATTGGTCTATGTAGAATGATCAAAATGGGCTTGTAAAGTGAAAACTGGTAACAGACCCTGACTTTTAAAGTCTGTGTTTTCCTTAATCTCTGGAGGAATTCTGAAACCAAAGAATTTTTTTTTTTCTTCAAATCTGGCAAGTCTGACATCTTTTATAAACCTTGTTTGATATGCTAGAGTTAGTGGTGGACCTGGGATGTCCATAACGTGCCAACTGTACATTGTTACTTTAAAAATTAATGTTTTAAAATATGATGATCGGCGTCTTCAAAGTGCCAAAAACACTAGTGCCTGCCAAAATCTAATGAACAAACCCAATCTGAATTTTCTATATTTCACCTTTGCAGAGAGAGATGTGACCATCATGGCATTATAAGAATTTCCCATACTGGAAAAACACTGAAAATATTCTATTTTTATATATTTCAAATAGCTTAGCCAAACTTGACACCACCTTGCATGTAAGTTTATAATTTGAAAGGAACTTTTTCAGAGGATTTGAAAGGAGTAACATTTCTCCTCACAGTGGAAATGGTGTTACAATCTTAACTGCAGCATTTGCTGCCCCTCTGGATAAATGTGAGATGATATTGCAGATATTGCATCTGAAGAAGTGGGCTGTAGTCCACGAAAGCTTATGCTCTAATAAATTTGTTAGTCTCTAAGGTGCCACAAGTACTCCTGTTCTTCTTATTGCAGATATAAACACTTTTATGAAATCACTTAAATGGGTCTTTCAAATGAGGCAAACCCATATAAATCAGTTACAGATACCAATATATTTATTTTTATATACAGAAAGCTTTTGCTGCCCTAACTCTATTTTTACATGCTATATAAAAATCAGAGAAAAATCTTGGTGAGAAAAATCATATTTACATGATTATTCCCTAATACTTCTCAGGATAGGTATTGACACATTTGAAGAAAAGTGTCCATTCAATTTTTTTTAAATTTGGTTAGGTATTTTTTCAGTTACATGGCATTACTACAGTATAAGGACTATCGGTCACTAGGAGCCCAAGTTAAGCAAAGTCTTGAACTTTTGAAAAACACTATCAAAAGACTAATTTTTTTCTTCAGGAAAAAGCCCGCATTTATTAGCATTTTGTATAGCCCAAGACAAAGGACTCAGGACTGTACCCATACAGTAAAGTAAATTCTGCTATATAACCTACTTTTTTTTTCTTTAAATAGGTAATATTACAACCCAATATAGTTTTGGAGCTTCTCTATTTTACTACCTAACTATCAAAAAGATGATGCAGCATTTCATTCAGTTAGCTGCATCTATGGCCGTTTCAGAAACAACAGGCAAAGCTTTCTAATTACATTATTCTAAAAAGATGTTAAAATGATACATTTACTTAACCATTTTCTTTTCTTCTGCAAGCTTCCAGATTACAGCTTTGTAAGTGTGTGTCATAAAGGACTCTGAGCTAGACATTAAGGTAGAAAGCCTTATTTGTTACTCCAGTTATGATTTTTATATTTAATCTCTGCCCAGGTGTAGTTCCTGGGTTGGGGTGAAACAACTGGCTGGAATCGCAGAAAGGACTTTCCCACTCCTTAAGTCTGCCTTAATTTGGTGGTTCTCCCTCAAACTGATCTCAGGTACCAGGTTTATGGCTTTCCCCTCTGAATTTGGTGCTGGACTCTGCAGGATCTAGTGGACATCTTTAAAAAAGGGAAGAAGGAGAATGCAGGGAACTACAGATCGGACAGCCTCACCTTAGTCCCTGGAAAAATCATGGAGGAGGTCCTTAAGGAATCCATTCTGAAGCACTTGGAGGAGAGGAAGATGATCAGGAACAGTCAACATGGATTCACCAAGGGCAAGTCATGCTTGACCAACCTGATTACCTTCTATGATGAGATAACTGGCTTTGTGGATATGGGGAAAGTGGTGGACGTGATATACCTTGACTTTAGCAAAGCTTTTGATACGGTCTCCCACAGTATTCTTTCCAGCAAGTTAAAGAAGTATGAATTGGAGGAATGGACTATAAGGTGGATAGAAACCTGGCTAAATCATCGGTCTCTATGGGTAGTGATCAACGGCTTGATGTCTAGTTGGCAGCCAGTATCAAGTGGAGTGCCCCAGGGGCCTGTCCTGGGGGCCAGTTTTGTTCAACATCTTCATTAATGATCTGGATGATGGAATGGATTGCGCCGTCAGCAAGTTCGCAGATGACACTAAGCTGTGGGGAGAGGTAGATACACTGGAGGGTAGGGATAGGGTCCTGAGTGACCTACACAAATTGGTGGATTTGGCCAAAAGAAATCTGATGAGGTTCAACAAGGAGAAATGCAGAGTCCTGCACTTAAGACGGAAGAATCCCATGAACTGCTACAGGCTGGGGACTGAGAAAAGGACCTGTGGAGTACAGTGGCCAAGAAGCTGGATATGAGTTAACAGTGTGCCCTTGTTGCCAAGAAGGCTAATGGCATATAGGGGGGAGGGATAGCTCAGTGGTTTGAGCATTGGCCTGCTAAACCCAGGGTTGTGAGTTCAATCCTTGAGGGGGCCACTTGGGAATCTGGGGTAAAATCAGTACTTGGTCCTGCTAGTGAAGGCAGGGGGCTGGACTCGATGACCTTTCAAGGTCCCTTCCAGTTCTAGGAGATGGGATATCTCCATTATTATTATTATATTATTATTATTATTTATTATATTGGGCTGCATGAGTCGGAACATTGCCGGCAGATCGAGGGAAGTGATTATTCCTCTCTATTTGGCACTAGTGAGGCTACATCTGGAGTACAGTGTCCAGTTTTGGGCCCCCACTACAGAAAGGATGTGGACAAATTGGAGAGAGTCCAGTGGAGGGCAACGAAAATGATCAGGGGGGTGGGGCACATGATTTATGAGGAGAGGTTGAGGGAACTAGGCCTATTTAGTCTGCAGAAGAGAAGAGTGAGGGTGGTTTTGATAGCAGACTCTCAACTACCTGAAGGGGGATTCCAAAGAGGATGGGCCTCGGCTGTTCTCAGTGGTGGCAGATGACAGAACAAGGAGCAATGGTCTCAAGTTGCAGTGGGGGAGGTGTAGGTTAGATTTTAGGAAACACTATTTCACTAGGAGGGTGGTGAAGCACTGGAATGGGTTACCTAGGGAGGTGATGGAATCTCCATCCTTAGAGGTTTTTAAGGCCCGGCTTGACAAAGCCCTGGCTGGGATGATTCAGTTGGGATTGGTCCTGCTTTGAGCAGTGGGTTGGACTAGGTGACCTCCTGAGGTCTCTTCCAATCCTAATCTTCTATGATTCTATGACACCCACAGATGTCCTATACACTCCTTTGAAGGTAGAGAGATGCTTTTGTCTGACCAATGAGTAATTCTGCCTCTCACTGAAGTATTGAGTTTTCAGTCATCAGTTTCTGCTGAACTAGGTCTGAGAACCTGTAACTGCCAGCGTAGGCTTTCACCCAAAATATTCTTTAGTAGTTACATACTATCTTGTCCAGCTGCTGGACTTTCATTTATTCCTTTCAACCTCCTTCTCAGTCTGTCTCCTTTTTCTTAAAGTACTTCTCTTTCTTTTCAGAAACAAGTTCGTTTCTTTATCCCCTCTCCCACAAAACATTATATTACTCAAAACAGATAAGGGTCTTCTAACAAGACTTACTCCTCTGGAAAATGTTCTTTTATTTAAGAACCTTCTGCACAGGACACTATTTTAAAGGACAAAAATACACACCAAACTTATCTTTAACTCTAGTGAAATAAGTTTTAAAACATTTTTGCCAGTGTTTGGTATATGTGCCTGTGTTAGTATAACAATCCTGACTTGTTATATGAGAAAATTCAGATTGAATGGGTTATGACAGTGGGGATGTAGAAGATTTAACTTGTAGGTCAGATTAGTAGACCTAACCCAGGCCAGTACAAAAGTTATTATCTTCAGCACCATAACCTACTATTCCTATGCGTTGGTTGTATTAGGAATACAGAAAAAGATGAAAAATAAAATAGTGATCTAAATCCAGGTCTTTGTGTCCATATCACAATGACCACAGGCATCTTTGGGGTCCGTTTCAGATTAGTCAAAGACATTGAGCATGACAGCTCAGCTGCCTTCTCACTCTTAAAAATGGTTCCTTCAGATCAGGGTGGGGGCACATTGCCCTGACCATGTGTTAAGCTGTTCTCTGGGTCTCTATGCTTTATCTGTTCTTTGAATAATTGGGAAGTTCAGTATGCTGGGTTGTCCCTCAACACCTTTTGAACAGTGCTAAAAAACAGAGAAAGAGACCAAGAGAGAAAAACAAGCAGCGAATATAGTAAAACTTTCTTTCAACAAAAAGAAGCAATTGCTCTTTCATTATATCAAAAAGATGAGTTTATTCACTAAAAATATAGCAACTCCATTATCAGCCTCTTGTATGTGATTCCCCACCACAGTACAATAGTGCAGCTCTAATGGTACCATTCCATTCAGAAAAATATTCTCTGATTTATGTTGCAAACCTATATAATGGTAAAGCCTATTCCAGTTCTAAATAAAAGGACCCAAGTATGTGAGTAGTATAAGTAATATTCCTGATAAATGAGAACAGTTGAGACAAGAACATGTTGCTTTGCTGACAGTCTGCTCTTTCAGCTTTCAAGGTTTTACAGAAAATGACTATTTTGTAGGTTGGAATGTTGATGTCCTGGCTTCAATATAAACCGTTCCTTTATGTCATCCCTTTCTAAATAGATGTGCTTATTGGGTATGCGTGTATAACCGTTTAAAGTTCATGATTCAATTAATTGCTTGCTAATGGGACATTGCTGCTAGTTGTGCTTGACCTAAAATTGCACCTTAAAATCAGGCACTTGTAAATTGGAGGAAACTCCAGCTAATAGTTTTAACCTAGAAAATGTGTTACAACTTAAAAGAGCAGGATGAGTCTGAGAGTTTGTTGAGGTGACATTTCTGTTTCCATTGCTGTACACTTCCTGAGCTAGAGTTCATCAGTCAATAACTAATTCATAATGCCGGTCAAAAGTTACTCAGAACAAAATAACCTTCTGTCTTTTCAAATGAGAAAAACAATTTAACAATTCCTTCCCAGTTCTACTCTTAGAGTAGCAGAGGCACTTAGTCTTTAGAAATACAATATAAAAACCACCTTCTCAAGATTAAAATATGAATAGACATAAAACTTCCAGCTGTTTCAAAAGCAGGAAACTTATAAGTATTGGAAAAAGTCACTTATACACTGAATTTTTTTATGTTTAGGGACAATATACATTAACTACCAGATTTGTAGAATGTTTCATGTATAAAAAGCTGAGAAAAGACATTGGTTTATTGAAAGACTAAACTCTTGATGAAGTAAACACATACAGCAAAATACTTGCTCCCACCCCACACAGAGCCAGGAAATGCCAAAGTTAAGCAGATTTACTCTGTCCTCCTTGGTATATCTATTACGTGCACAATTTTTGTTCTGTCTTCTTTTGTTGTATCTTTAAACTGGGCATTACAGTCATGCAACTGTAATATTCTCTCAGTTTAGTTTTTTGTATGGAATTTCCGAGGTTTATTATTATTTTTAATTGAAACAGATAGGAAAAAAAGGAGTTTCACTCTTCAGGACTTGAAAGCTTTTCAGACTTTCAAAAATAGTAATGATTGGTGGAACTATTTGGTTAGACATCACTGGAATGCCCTGTTCCATGAACTGTAGAAGATCCATGGGGGTGAGCTACTGTCTTGCAAAATGCAGGTGTTATGAAGCTCAGAAGGTGCATCAGAGCAGGGAATCCCCTCAGACGCATCTTCCAAAGCTGGTAAGAGCCCTCATTCTATCTGCCAACTTGAAGCATTATACTTTTTGCTATGTGGCTCAGTTAGATATGCAATGGATTATTTCTCTAATACCATCCACTGTTATCACTCCTGCCTTTTAGCTTCCTAGCAGGATAGCTGCACATGCATGCCCAAAAATCTTAGTTGCATACTTCAGAAAAAAAAATCTACAGTGCAACCTCAGTATGCTGTTTTCAAAGGCTCATAACTGAGTCAATTCAAAACCAACTTTCTCTGGTATAAGCAAAGGCACATCTCCAAAGTGAAAGCAATTCCATGCCAAAATTAACCTTTCAGTCCCCTGCTAATTTGGCTATAGAGCAGTTGATAAAATCAATCAATCATCGTCATCATGGGAAGGCTGTATTTCTCTTTGCTCTTCTCCCACGTGTAAAATGGTTAAAATACTTTCTTCCAAATATATATGAATTTCACAAGCATATACATATACATGATTGAAAATGGGGGTTAGAATGGAAACCATTATACAACCTGATCTCAAAACTCACTGTTGCTATAATTTTTTTTTTAATTTCAAATACAGTTAATACATACTGGGATGATTAAGATTTATTCTGGAGTTATTACCTCAGGATCTATCAAGGACAATGAAACAAGCTGAGATTGGGGGAGTTGTCATGAAAATGTAGCAGCTCCGGCATAAAATGTACTCGTCCATTCTAAACTAGATAGTGATAATGAAAAACCTAGTCATAGTTTACTGGTTGTTTAAAAAAAATTACTTGCCCCAGGCAAGTAGAACTTTGAAAGGCCATTGAATCTTATTTATTTAATTGTTCTTTCAGGCTGCACAAATTAATTGCAGCACAAAGGTTTTTAGCTAAAAAACAGAATGAGTAATAGAACAACTTATTTATTTTGTAGTAAAGTGTACACTTTTTCTTGTTTCTTACTCAGAAGCTTTATTTTTCATTCCATGAAAGCAGTATCTCTCTCTCTCTCTCTCCTTTTTTTTTAATTGATTGAAAGAGAGGTTTTATCGCTTGGGCAGATACATACCTCCTGAGCTCATTATTAAGACAATTTTTAACAAAGTAATTAGAAGGTCAAGTAGCAATGATACTGCAGTGTCCACTAAACTGCAGTGTAGAGGATAAAATAAAGCCATGAAAATGGTGAAGTGTATTATTATATTTTTTTTAATTCAGGACTACTGCAGTTGTGACTGCGTATCCATAGCCCACCAAAGCAGCCTATACTTTTTGACCATGTAACTCCCAAGGCCCATGATGAAGGATGTGAGAGACAGAAATAAATCTTCCTAATTGTTAGATACGTTCTCCAAATTCACTGCATTTGGAGCAAATCGGGTTCACTGAACTCTTTTAGTTCAGTGCAATAATGTCTGTCATAAAACAACAAATGAATTCATACCTCTGCTCCCCTGCTATATATGCTAGAAAAGAATGGAAGAGTTACTCTTAGCTTGGAAACATCTCCTTGCTAGGATCAGCTGAGCCAAATCTTGGGTAATGCATTTAGAATTGGGAGAAATATGGCAACTTAACAGAGCATTTTTTCACATCTAATTTTTATACAGTCACTTGTCATGGCATCTGCGGCATGGTCGTTTGTTACCATGTTCACTACAGACATGCAGTTTGGATGTGCCCAAAATTTTGAGTATACCTAAAATTCAGGCAGCTTAAATTCAGGGAGGAGAATCAAAGACGAACACTGTGAAGTGTTATTTGAAAGGACATACACATTGATGGTGAAAAAGGAAGATGAAGTCTCTCTCTCCAGCTCCTTGGAGACTATTTGGACCAAGTGGCTTCTACATTTGCATGGTTAACTTTATGCACTAAGTGCTTTGGGCACCCCAAAACTCATGTGTTTATAAGCAGCTGTTATAAGCGGAAGGCACAATCATGCAGCCTTTATTTGTCTAGGTGAGCACTCTTTCACTGGAGTAATGTCAGTAAGATTATTTACATGACCAGCATGAGCATGGGTTTCAAAACTGGGTACAAAAAAGACCAAATTCTGCCTTGATCCACCATCCAAATTGGTAGAAGTACATTTTGCTCCTCCCTCCCCTATCTCTTGTGATCCTTTGAGCCCTGCTTATCCGTGACTTCCTCTTCAGAGGTTGTTTTGGGGGAAAAGGCCAGAAAGTTCACAATTTTTTTTTTCTTCAATGGCCAAAAAGCCTCACAGGGAAGCATTGCAGAAGCCAGTGATGTCATTGCACTGTCCAGGGCACAGAAATGGCTGTGAAGAAGTTCTGGAGCTCTGTATTTAGGAAAGGAATGGAAAATTCTGTACTGAGGAACCCTAGGAGAAAGCCTGGTTACTCTAGCTTGGTGTGTGGGTTGATGCTTTAGGCCAAATTGGCTAGCTATACATTATCTAATTCCCAGATTTTGTTGCACAAATGCAGTCTGTCTGAGTGAATCCAATTTCTGGGTCTTCATTTTGTGACACTTTTGATGAACATAGTCTGAGATTCTGTTTTTGTCACAATTCAGGTTTCACTTTGAATCTTTAGTGAGCATTGCAAGAGTGGCTTCTGGATGCAGTCTCATAACAGTAATCGTGTCAAGTTTTTACAGAGTGAAATCGAGCTGTATTTGAATTATTGACCTTATATAAATCTATAGATTTTATATCTATTTAACTTTCTATAAAATAGTAGACTGATTATTTTTTCTCCAGTGTCAGTTCTCCTTCTGATAGGGAAATAGAAAAGATTGGCCAACTAATTTTTTGTACTGATTGTTTTGGTGGTTGTTTTTTATTGTATTAAAATAGAAAATGAGTCATGTCTCAGGAATGGCTGGATAGATACGGGAAGATAGGTTATCTTTTTAACCAGGATAGGAAATGGAAACCTTAGGGCAAGATTTTTTTGGATTGCACAAGGGCATATGAGGGGAGAACGCCCCTATGTGAGCTATTTGGACATTGTATCTAATCACAGATGTGTAAAGGGTGCTGCACATCTGCTCATGCAGATTGCCTCTGGAATAGCTGGGTGGGGTGTGAACAGAGCCTCAAATCTGTTTGCCATTGAGTGGAACTCTGGTGCACAGGGAAGGCAGTACTTTGTTTATGATATGGACCAGTAGCAAATTATTTGTCCACAGGAATAAGGAGGGGACTGTTGTTCCCCAAGCCACAATTCCTTCCTGGGAATCTTATGGAACAGGGCAGTCATGTACTGCACCTCATTATGGGCTGTGTAAATCTAGCCCTTAATTTCCCTTCCATGCAGAGGACCCCTGTGCCACTTGGTCAATATGTGAGTGAATTTGTCGGTTCTTATTTATTTGCTTTTTCCAATCAATGAGTACCTGAGTGCTACTAAATAACATCCATCTTCTCTGTTCTCAAATGCGATGCTCATTCTTGGTGCTCAGGTGAGTTTGAAATATGATCTATAAAATGGCTGGATAACTATATGAATGGTAATATTTTCAGCCATGTCAGCTGAAGATGGGGACAGAAGGAAAACACATCTCAAGCTTTGGAACATAGGCTAATTGTTTAAGTGGGTCAGGAAAGAATCGCCCTCCTCTGTACATTGCACAAATAGGTCGATCATAGAGAGGTTTGTATGTGTTGAGTTGCCTTCCTCTGAAGCATCAGGTTTTGGTCCCTGTCTGTAGCCAGGATACCAGATTAGATGATCAGATAAAGCGTGGCAATTGTTATCTTAGTTGGTTTCCAATACTCATACAGTAAGGGTACGTCCAAACTACCCGCCATATCGGCGGGTAGCGATTGATTTATTGGGGATCGATATATGGCATCTCGTTAAGACGCGATATATCGATCCCCGAATGCGCTCCCTGTCGACTCCGGAACTCCACCGTATCGAGCGGCGGTAGCGGAGTCGACGGGGGAGCTGCAGCCATCAATCCCGCGCCGTGAGGACGGGAGGTAAGTTGGAATAAGATATGTCGACTTGTTGCATATCTTACTTCGACACCCCCCACCCCCACCCCCAGTGTAGACGAGGTCTTAGTGACTGAAGAAAGCAGAGTAGTTACTTCTGTTTGTTTGATTTGCCATGGGAAAAAAAATAGGACTCTGAACTTCAAAGTAATGCATTTCATATAATAGTTTCCTGCATGTGTCTGTGTACTTGTTAAGCCTGACCTGCAATAAATTGAAACGCAATTAGTTTTATGCTAAAATGTCTTTGAACCAGTGCCTGAAATATAGCATTAGTTATGCCCAATATTTTCACGAACTTCCCACACTATTCCTGCTTAAATAATGAAAAAAAGGGTGGTGGGGGGAAGCTAACTTGTCCTGTTATATCTCCATGTAAGCCAGTGAATGACATTAGAAAGTTACTGGGTCCATTAATGTTAACAAAGTCTTTTGCAAAGTTATTCTTTGAAAAGACAAAACTCAGCTTTAAATAATTGATCACAAGAGTTTGCGCTGAACATGACAATCTCACAAAACTCTTTTTCTTACATCTTACTCAACATGGAAATCATTTTGCCACCCAGCAGAACGTGTATTCATGTACTCCAAAGTAGTGTCTATTTTTCATCACCTTTTGAACATGTTTCTGACAGCAAGTCCTCAAAAGGAATTAGTAGGGTTAGACGGGCTATGAAGTTGGACCAAGCTGCAAAAAGCATTGGACTCTTACACTTTCCTATCACCCCTCCCTCCTTCCTATTAGTCATTCTTGGTAGTGTAGCAATTTCATGTACTAAAGAACTACCGCTAAAGAGCATTCCAATCAAACCACATACATTACTTATACAAAATTGACCTATTTAAAATTGGTACAATCCAAATGCGCAGCAACAGAATCTAAATCAAACTTTACATCGTCAAGGAGTGTTGTCATATTGCCATAAGTATTGGGGAACAGAGATTACAAGACAGATGGGGTTCCCCTTATTCCATCTGAGCAGTGCAATGGAAGTGGAAGCCACTTCTGTCTCTTCAGCTATATTCCGGCTGTACCAGCTGCTAGCCAGCCCACTAAGATCTGTTGCCAGTTTACGCAGGCTAGAGCAGCTTCCAACCTATCTAACCTACATCAGAGATCCGGCTACGGTGGAGGTGAACAGCAAATTAAGGGGCTGTAATTGGCTCTCTCCATCACCCTTTCTACGACCAGTGCATCTCAGCAGCAGTATAGAATCTGGGTAGTTACTACAGTCCCATTGTCTCAAAGGTCTTCCTAGCCTGCAAAAAATAAGTTATTTCGCAATAGAAACGCAATAGGATTTGCTCTGCACAATAAACTGAATGTAATGCTTCAAAAGGATAGTAGTCTTCTGTAGGTAGCTGTTTAAATACATACAGTGATCATATGTAGTCTGTGAAAGATGATTTCAGAGTACGCATAGGCAAAATAACAGTATAGTGAAAGAATACACATGGACACTGGATGAGTTTCATCAGTTTTAGGACTAAACAGAATAGGGGGATTGGGAGAGATCTGATAGAGCTACAGCTAATTGGCTTGATTCTCAATCACCCATAATCCCACATATGGCAAGTGTTTTGTGGTATCAATAGGAGCTTGTCCTCCAATTTGAATTATGGGATTCACTTCAGTGAATTCTGGTGCAAGGCAGTGTCTGGGTAAGTTTATCCTATTATTTATCTTAAACAATTAAAAAATAAAAGGACTGGAGGGGAAAGGTGACCAATTGGGGTAGTGTATGCATCTTCTGTCCTCCTCCAGATTGGAAAGTGATGGGAGAGAAATGGGAGTAAGAATATGCTAGACAGAGCTGCAAGAGACCTGGAAACAATTCTGACATATAGAAATCCAAGATTCTGGAGTCAAGGAGGAGAAAGTGATTGAGTATGGGGCGGTGCACAGAAAAAGATGCAGACCCTTTGACAGAGTATGGATTAACTCCAAAGCAAGAGATCGTTCACCCTCCTACTATGGTGAAATGGAATGAAATTATTTTCCTATTGGTTTAGTGTTTCTAAGTCTCTTCAGTCTATTTCTACTGAATATCTTTCAGCAGGTTTTGTCAGAGCAAGTAATAGCTGAAGGTTAATGTCACTGATTGTATATGTAATCACAGATTTTTTTTTATCTTTTTTTTTTTTTTTTTTTAATTTTTGCTTCCAATAAGAAATGTCCTTCTCAGAGAACCCAAAATGCCATAGTTGCCAATGGCTGCTGTGAATAACATTTGGGATATAGTCCTTTTGCCTGTGAATAAACAACTCTCCCTGAACAGTTCAGTTTCTTCAGTGCCACATAAAAATATCAATTTATTGTGGGTAAGTGCCATAAAACTCCTCTTAGCTGGTAAAATTCAGAGTTTCTAAGTCCAGGAACTAATTTATTGCAGTTTTTGAATTTCATATTTATTGGGGCACCCATAGTTGCTGAGAGATTCAATTTGGAAGCATCTTTATACCCCAGAATATAGCATCCCTCTCTGCTATTCAATTTTTAGTTTCTCCTTCCATTCCTTTCCATTTTTTATGTTCTTCTCCTACCCCATTTTCCTGCTGTATATCAAGGAACCTTGGCCTCTCCTTTGTTTTTTCTGGGTGCCTATCGATAGAATTGCATTTATGAGTGGTGATACTATTTCTTAGTAAACACCATCTGGTGTTATCTTCTCTCTTCCCCTGTTTTTTCCTGTTCCTCTCTCTATCTTCAGTTGCTGCCCTCCTTCCTTTCTCCTCCCACTCCGCTCCCACCCTCCCAGCTGTCAAAGTTCTTGTCACTGGTACAGTCGAACAGGAAGCCATATCACTCATTAACCAAGAGCCTCCAATCACTATAGCAACAGATAACATGCCCCTTACAGCAGCAAGATTTAGAAAGTTAGTTACCTTTCTAAGGAAGGAAAATGAGAGCTGACCTCCAGGGAGGGAGAAAGAGGTTTCTCCCTCCCTGGAGATTTAGAGGCTTGTCAGGGACGGAAAAAATTGGTCACATTGCAACCTGCAATGATTTAGTGGTCACAGTAATGCAGCAGGAGAAAGAAAATTAAAAGCCATTGCTGGCTTAATTATTAATAATATTCACAACAAATGTAACTCCTGTTTTGGTAAGCAAATTGTTTGCAACCCAATCCTGATTTTTCCCCCCTCTCAAATGTATTCATTACTTGAATAGTGTAGGCAGATAGCATTCAGACTATATGCTGCTCATAATTTCCCACCACCCTCCACTATTTGCCTTTCCTGCAGTGTGATTGATTGCTTAAGTCATGATACTGTTTATGAACGCTGATCCGATGACGGGAAAGTCTCAAGCAGGACATTAATGACAAGTGAAAAATGCAGCTCCCAGTTGGAGCTTCGAATGAATAATTGGTTGTGATGAAAAATGTGAACTTACAGGATTTGTGAATATTTTCATGAATATCCAGCAACTGTCTGTATCTTTGTGAATAATGAGTGACTTGTTCTCCTTATTTAAAGCAAACCAAGCTTGGCAAAAATAGAAAATATCCGAGTCTTGGGTGTAATTGTATATAAAGTTCTTTAACCGGGTCTAATTAAAAACTTAGGCCTGGGCTACTTTAGGGTATTAGGTCAATATAACTATGTTGCTCAGGGGTGTGAAAAATCCACACTCTCTTGTTCGATACAGTTAAAATAATCCAAACCCTGGTATGGTCATATCTAGGGTGACTGGAGAATTCGCCTGTTGACCCAGCTACTTTCTCTTAGGGAGGTAGATTACCTATGATGATAGGAGAACCCCTCCCTTCGGTATAGGTAGCATCTTCACTGAAGCTGCAGTGGTGCTGCTGTAGAAATGTATGTGTAGACAAGCCCTTAGGCTTGCATTTCCCATCACAGCCTAAATGCGTTAGATAAGCAAGGGGATTTGGATATCTAATTCCCTTGGGTTCCTTTGGAAATCTCAGCCTTAAACGTTAGTTCTTTGTGAGTGACATTCAGGGGACTCTACTACGGCTAGACACTACTTATGTTCCCCATAAGTGTCAATTGTCCTGTTGTGAGGGCAAAAGTTGTATGTTGTCTCTGTGCATGCCCTCAGCACAGGGGTGAATTTCATTCTTGAAGACATATGTTTCAGTGCATGGATGGACCTTATTTCTATGAGCATTTATGCAGATTGCCGGTTAGCGTGCGAATACTGCACAATTCATGGGGGAAAATATTTTAGTTTTCACATTCAGGCCTAGAGTTTAGATTTAGATTAATTCAGATTGACAGGTAGAAAACAAACATGATGGTGTCTAAATATGTAAACCACATCAATTTCAGGAGACAGGATGGTGATTTTTTTTTTTTTTAACTAATCTGAATATCATAAGAGCAAATGCCTCTAAAAAAGCGAAATGTGAATAGTATAAAATCAAAATTAACAGCTGGCACTGAAAGGAGGTGTTTGGCTTCCTGTTGACATTGACATCATTGCCAGAGACTTCTGTTGGTAGGGTCACGAAAGTCTGCAGTGATGGTCTCTGAGAGTGACAACCAATGGTATTTTTGTCTGATTTTTTTTTTTTTTTTTTTGGTAAGCAAGAAGTTTTTAAGTGGGATGAAACTTGGGGGTATGCAAGACAAATCAGACTCTGGAAAAGGTACAGTAATCTGGAAATGTTGAGAGCTACTGCTCTAATACATGTATGTGCACACGCATAGCCCTCCCGACAGCACACACACGTCCTAAATTCAAGCTGTTACATCTGTGAATCTATTTGTAAATCTATCTTGGGGATATACATGCTCGTGTGTGTATGCATGCACATGCATATAGACCTCCAATATGATAAACACAATATTTTCATTTTAGTATAAAATTGGAGCCAAGATGATATATGTGGCTATTTTTCAAAAGAGCCTAAAGGAGTTAGTCACCCAAATCTCATGAGTTAGGTACCCAACTTTCCTTTATACTCCTTTGAAAATCCCAATGACCTATATCCTCTTGGCTCCACCTTTGTGCCACCTTCTACCCTTACACCATTTCAATACCACTGGCTTCATTGAGATGCATGGATGTAATTTGTCTATTTAGTTTCAATCTGATAAGAGCGGAACTGACAGACTGTAAATTCTACCAGCTGAGACTTGCAGTACCAATGCCAATCATGGCAGTACTAGTGGTAGAGTAAACTTTGAGTGAAACATTATTAGGCAATTGGATTCTATATCAGTCTATACATTCAATCTGTATGTTTCCAGGAAGTGATGCTAGATAATTAATTAAAGACACATTTTTGATGCCATTAAACCTAAATATTATACCAGGCAGTTTTGTCACCATTCATATACTTTGCAATAACAGAAGACAACCTTATTCAAGTGATTGATTTTACCATTATGAATTGATTTAGTTTGGAAAATGGTTGGCTTGAGTCAGCCAGGGATACACAAGGGTGTGTGACTAAAAGCTCATATAATTTGAGTCAGCATCGACTTTCATGTTTTTGACCGTGTGTGTGTCTGTGTATGACAGGGTTTATTTTTTTTTATAGCTCCATCATATGCCAGTACAATGAGAAAAATGAAAACCAGAGCTTGAATTTTACTTAGCTGCGTCAGAGCCTACATGGAGAAGTGGACACTTTTCAATTTAGCTAGCTGAGAGTTTGCATTCCTCTGTTATTGGCATAATCATGAGACAAATGGAACACAACAATTCTCCATCCTAAAGAGTGGCACAAAAGCCTTGGTGCCTCTGTCCTCCATGAAAAGAAAGGTGTGGGTGAGGAGATGTCCATTTTTTTTTTCTGAAAGAAAGAAGCAAACCTATTGGATGCAAAGTAGTTGTAAGTATCTCAAGTGCTCTTATTTATGGACATTAATGACTTTAACCAAAAGATGCTGTGATATAATTACTGCACACTGTGGGGAGGATTGCAAGTTTAACTCATCATAAGTGTGCTTGTAAAGAGAGTCATTTGCATTTAACTATGCACCAATTTATCATTTAAAACCAGTTGAAGTCAGGCTATTGAGAATCTGCTTCTTAACAGGTTCATTTTGTGTATGGTGCCTGAACATGAGTAATGTTAAAGGCACCATTAGGTGTCACAAAAATTAAGTACCTCCTCTATCAGCGCACCTTTGAATGCTATTTTTATTTGTAGACCTTTGTATTCAGCAAATAACTGGTTAGAAATTCCACTGCAGTCGCACATTATTTTATTGCAGGAGCTACTGGATTTGTGTTACATTATCATATTGCAGAATCTGGGGAAAAGGAGGATGTTTATTTATATATCACGTGTGCGCGCACACAGCAGAACATTCCATCGTGCCTTTTTCATACTGGCAGATTTGTGCTTGGTCAGCTTCAGTGATAAAGAAAATGGGCAATCTTCCTTGCTCTACTGAATACTTATAATGTGCAGCTCAAATTTAGTTCAAGCACTATACATGGACTTGGAGGCACCTCCCAAGGCACAGAGCTCTATTCCACTGTTGCAAGAGCACGGGAATAGATTTCAATTAATATTTGGCCGCAAATAGTTGGATGCGACAAAACTCTGTCACCATTAATGGCTGAATCCTATGAAGATTTTTTTATTTTTCTCCTTGAATTCACAAGAGAAGGGGGGAAACACATGCTGTCCCTGGGCATGATCCTGCAGCTACTGCACAGGCAAAAAATGCCTATTTGTATTAGCTGTCTCTAGGATTGTAAATTACACAGTGCCAGCTTCTGCGACCCTCACTGAGTAGTGCCTTAACTCCCAGTAGGACTACTTGAGGAGTATGACCAAACCATGAAATTCCTTCTGTGGCATTACTCCTGTTACTGGACAGGAATGACGTGGTCAGCCACATACCAGCATTCTCCTTGGTACAGAATTCCCATGCACTCCCTGTGTTGCTCATCATACGTGCCAGGTTCCACAGCTGCTCTGTGCAGGACCAAGCCCTAAAGGTAAGAGCTATCTGAGAGCAGCCAAATGAGGCACATGAAACTGAACTCAAATCCAGTATATTGGAAGAAAAAACATGCTAATTCATGATGGATTATTTCTGAAATGGTATCTAGTTAAATATAAGTTCCTGCAAATGACTTAGGGCCATATTTCTGTCACCCTTACTCACATTGCGTAGTATCTTACTTCTCAAGTAGTCCCATTGATCTCCAACATGGCAGTATTATTGGTCTATGACTACTTACACGTGCCTATTCATTCACACCCCTGTGCCTTTTTAGCTCTTACTCTTAAAAAATAAGGAGGTGAGCAAGGAAGGGTCTAAAATACTCAGTGCAGAGAACTGCCCAGTGCTTAACCTATCTTATGCCCATGCAAATCTTCTGCTCATACTTGTTCTCCAGTACATGTTCTCTCATGTTTAAAAAACTATTGACGACTATTTTTGAAAGGTGTTTTCTGTTTAAATCCTTCTCGCTCCTCCCCCCCATGTCAGGCCACCTCTTCTTTTTAATGTTGCCGCTTTGACTTCTGAACGTATTATTTTGCTTTTGCTTTATTTTAATACTATAATGTTAATTGAACACTTTGTGCATCAAACTGAGCACCTTAGTTCATGAAAATGTGCTATGAAAATACTACAGTAATGCTCTATCTAATGAGAACGATTGCTTTTAGATGGTCTTATTTAACTTCACATTATGGGCTAGATTCTCAGCTTGTGTAAACTGTCATCGCTCCATCAACTTAATATATTTTATAGCCAGAAAGTACCATTATTATAATCGAGTCTGGCCCAGACCATAGAATTTCACCAAGCGATTCTTGTTTTAATCTCAATAACGTGTAGTGGAATTAGAGCATATTTTTTTTTTTTTTTTTTAAATCTTAAGGGATGGAGAATTCCAGCCTCTTTGGAAGATATTCCAGTGGAGTAAATCTTTATATTTACAGTCTGAACTTTCTTGATGCCAACTTCCAGCCACTGGGTCTTGTTGTGTCTTTGACGCCTAGGTTAAAGAGCAGAAATCTTTTCTGCATGTAGGTTCTTATCGATCATGACCAAATCACTGCTTAACCTTCATTGGAACTAGTCTTATTTACATTAGCTGAGGATCTGGTCCAATTCTGTCCTTCATACCTACTCAGGGCAAGCGGTTAGAGGAAGGATGGTGCTGAAGGAGACGGGCTAATAGTAAAAGGATTGTTTTCCCTATGTATTATTAGAAGGGGCAGGATTATTGGCTGGAGGAAAAAGGCACCCAGGGACAGAACTGCAAGATAAAAGCTGGAGGAAACTCACATCAACAAGGAAGCTTGAGGATTCCCAAGGCAGCAGGCTTGTGGCAGAGGTAGCATTTTTTGTAGGATGCTGGAGGGGACCAAAAGCCAGATTGCTTGGAGGATCTCAGTATAGGAGACAAACTATAAAGAGTCTGAGGATCAAGGAGTCACATTAGTCCCCCTGCCACAAGCTTTTAAAGAATCTTCTTTATATTGGCCATGGGCGTGCATATTGTAGTTACATTATTGAAGCGATCTTTAACTTCAGGCTAGATATTCCGGTTACATTAACCAGGTCCTCTTGATTGTGAGCTACTCTTTAGACTTTCGTTATAATCCTTTTTTTTGTGTGTTTCAATTTTTCATCAAATCTAAAATATGTAGGGACACATTCTGCTCTCAGCTGCCTAAGTGTAAATCTAGGGTAATGCCACTCATTTAAATGGAGTCAGTCCATAGTTACCAGATTGTAGATAGAGTAGAACACCTGTCCAGATAAATTAACACAAAGAGAATGGAGGAGAAATGACAAAGGACTAGACCTTTCCCTGGGGGAAGCTCATTGAAGTCCAAGGGAGAAAACCAGGAATTAATTTTGTCTAAGGTCCGTAAATCCAAAACAAATGGAAGCTGTATAAAGCCCAAGCCAAAGCCTCTTGAAGTCAATGGAAAGACTCATTAACTTTGTAGGGCTTTGTATCAGGCCCATAGTGAATTCAGGACATACAATTAAGGAGTCAGTTAAAAATGACAGTAACAATGAAGTTGTAAATCTATCCTCTACCCAAATAAATTAGAGCCTCAATCTTGCTCTTACCCTCTTAATCCACGTTGCAAAGTGCTGGTATAGTGCTAGTCGAGCGGTGGTTCCCAGAAGCCCAGGGAGACTCATGCAGACAGAAGAAATTGTAAGGGGCCCAGACAACTGGTCCTTCGAAAAGAGGAGCATTATCTGCTTCCAGATAATGGGTTAGTTGTTTGGGAGCTTGAGAGGCACCCCAGGTATGTGGTTGCTTTCCACACTTGCAAGCTAGGTAGATATCCTCTTCTGCTACTGTGTGAGTGTACTGGGGGTAGGAAGAAGAGGATTCTTCTATCTTTCCCCACCAAATGACCTGAACATCCTTTTTTTGGTACAAGATCTACCATTTAGGTAAGGGGCGTGTGTGTGTGTGTGTGTGTTGATGGCCAAGCTCCATTATGTTCTGTGAAGAACCAGAGCTGGCCAATGCACATGCTCTCATTTTGAGCTGCAGCATACAACAGGTAATGCCACAATCCAAGACTCAGAATTCGCCTCCCTGGCCAATCTGATGGTGTCACAGTGAAACAGTTATGCACCTGTACTCTGAACATAAAGATCTTCAAATCCTGCATGTATAAAAGACTAGAACACTGCAAGCTATATTAAAAGTGAGCTGGTGCTACTGTCTATTATTAAGGTTGCTCAACACCTCTCATTATAAGAACCTGTTTTCAATTGCTTATAACTTTGCCAAACTACCATTTGGGTAGAAATTTTCCATGCTGGGTGACTTTCTCAAGCTGGATGTTTTGGGAGGATTTCAACCAAAACAGTTCAGCTGTTTTCTGGGAACAAGTTGAGGGGGAAAATACGTTGGTTTGCGTATGTTAAAAAATTCGGAGAACTTTTCCATTGAGAAGCTCTAGTGCTCCCATACTTTGAACCAGGGAGTAGAAATTGGCCAGGAGGGATGTGCCTTTGTATCAGGGATGTGCCTTTTGTTGTCTTCATGAAAATCTACCCACATTTGGTCAAATGAACCTTTGAAAAATGAGTTTGCAGATGTGCTCAGTTGAGACTTAGATTGTAGCCACTAAATGCCCTTAGGATTCTGTCTGCACTGAGCATGCTTTTCCTGCAATTACAGCTCTGGACTGCTGTGCACTATACTGGGTCTAGGCACTTGAATTGAGAGCAGGGACCATTTCTCTCCTGTGCTGTCAGGGACTCTCATAGAGGAGGAAGCTACCCAATGTGTATACAGAGGCAACAAAAGCCACACCTGAGGAAGAGTGGGGGGAGTAGACTGGGACAAAGAGCTTGGGGGAGACTGGGACTTGGAGGCTACCAGGTGGAGTGGGGAGAGAAACTGGGTCTGGAAGTTGTGGGTGAAGGGGAAGATTGGGACTGAGTGAAAAGGGATTGGGGGGAGGGACTTGGGAGTACTTTCTGAGTTCTGACTGTTTGATTTTGTAACCTTAATGTTTTTTTAACATAGTGGTTTGTGTGTAATTCACTAACCCCAAAGCAAGGTCTAACGCTCAACATGAGGGCATGTCTCTGTGTGTAACGTGATAACTTTGGAACATTGCATCTGATCAATTCCAAAGTTTCAGGGAACGTTCCAGTCATTAAAGTCACCTGTTGATTTTGGTGAAAATCAGAACCCCAGAAAAGTCTAAATCACAGGAAAATTTAGGGTCCCCAGATTGCCTGGTACTAGAGGCAGAGGAATCTCTCAGCCATTTTTGCTGATGGCTACTCATAGCAGAGGCCGCAGTTTAACTTGCTCTTTAGGGAGACTTAGCTGTAGCCTGGACTATGTCTACACTGCAATTAAAAACCGGCAACTGGCCCATGCCAGATGACTTGGGCTCTCAGGGCTCGGGCTAAAGGGCTGTTTAATTGTGATGGCTTTGGGACCCTCCCACTTTGCAGGGCCCTAGAGCCGAAGCTCCAGCCCAAGCCTGAATGTGGGTGATGGAGAACAGGAGTGCACAAAAAGCCCTTGGCATGGGGGGATGGGAAGAAGGGGATGGTGTGGTGTGATGGCGTATATACGCCTCAGACTCGGATAAAAGGCATTAAGGACCAGTTCTTGGTCCGGGGGCCCCACCCCACCAACAGAGCTTGCTCCAACTGGAGGAGGAGTTTAAAAGAGCCAGACAGCTCAGAAGGTAGTGGCAGAAGCTACAAAGTTGCAACACTTTAATATATAAACTAAAGACCCTTTCCAAAGCTACCTGGAGGAAACTTGGATGGAATGTTTTTCCAACTGTAAATTCAATATTTATCCAGCAGCCTTCTAGTTCTCTACTAGGAAAAGCCCTTTGGACACTTCTCAGAAACACCAGATTTAACTGTAATTTATCTCAGCTGAGTGGATTCTGTAAACTAAATCTAGGCACGATCTTCGTTGCTCATTAATAGTATTACAGAATTCTCCCATGCAAGTGTTTCAGCCTTTCATCCTTTCACTCCTCAACTTTGTGATGCAGATTGAAAATGCCATGACTGGGACGAGGGCAGTCAGACTTAGTGGTCAGAGCAGGAGTCTGGCTTCAGGCTGAGTCAGGTACAAAGTCTAAGATTGGCCAGAGGGTGAACCAAGAGGCAGGCAGGGTCAGGTTACCAGAAGATCAGGGTTGGGTACCACATTATAGACCGCAATCGAATAGCAAAGCTGAGGACAAACCAGGATCAGAGTCTATTAAAAGCAGGGTCTGGAGCAGAGGTGGGCAGGCAGTCTGGGTTGTGGCTCAGACATGGCGTCCTGGTTTATATACTGGTATTGGCTGGGTGGTACCTCTTGTGAGGCTGGGCTTGGCAGGGTCCTCCCAGGGGAGCTCAGCCTGAGGCCCCCATGGCAATTCAGTGGTGTTAGCACCCTAGACCCTCATGGTTCCTTTCCTGCAGGTTCTAATGAACTTTTAATGTCTGCTGAAAGTACCGCCAAAGCAGCACAAATCTGTGGGCATTTCTTGACCATAAAAAGGGGTTCTTAAGTCCTAAGGCTGGAAACAAAATGGTCTCTCCTTCTGTGTCTTTGCTAAAAACTAGCAACAGCTCACCAATAGTGGACATTCCTGGTAATGTTCCTTTGAGAGGTACTCCAATAGTAAACTCTCTCTTTGAAATACTATGCAGCAAAAGAGGATGGGTTTAAGGTTAAATCTTATATATCCTCCATCATTTTGTACTTGTGAAATGTGGGCAAAGTTAACTGATGCATTCCCATTGGTTTTAATGGATTTACGCCACAGATTTGACCCCTTGTCATTTCTTCATGTTTGCATTTTCCCTCCTCCAAATGTTATTTATTATGGGCTGGATTCTACTCTCATCTACACTAGGATAAATCCAGAGGAATTCTATTGCATTCAGTTGAGTTACTTCAGACCAATGCTGGTATAGTTGAGAACTGAGTTTGCCCACATATATTTTAGATTCAATTAAAAGTTTGAACACAGAAAAGATTTCTACATTTCATTATAAGAGTGGTCTATTTTTTTTTTTAAATTGCCCAACAATCTCCATTAAAGTATTCCTGTGCCTTTTTTCCCTCAAGGAGCTCTTTCATTGTTTTCAGCAGGGAGAAAGCCCTTGGACTAGAGAAGTGCCTTTTCTTCCATGAAATTCCCTTCAGGTTTAGCTGGGTTATAAACTGTTAAGTCACCTTTTCCCTTCTGTTGCTTGCATTCCTCAGGAAGATTTTGGCAGCCTGCCAAAGTAATACCTGAAATACAAACATTTTAAAGAACCAGACCTATACTACCACCAAAGCAGCAACCGCAGTGTACACTGTGCTGGGGCCTGCAAGAGTGGCTGGAGCAACAGGGGTAGAGGGCAGATAGGCCAAGTTCCCTAACAAACACCCACCTCCCTGCCTCCAATTCAGCACATAGCTCCAACATCCCATCCCCATCACCTTCTCCTCCTACCAGCTAACATACTTAATCCTGCTTTTGTAGCGGTAGGTGTCTGTACTGCATTACTGAAGGTTCAGGGTTCAAACCCTGCTGTGGATTTTGTTACAGTTAAACGTAACAGAATTTGTACGGACCTGTTTCTTCAACCTAGGAAATTACATACAAAAATCTATGCTAAAGGAAGGTAGTTAGATTGCAAAGGTAAGCACGTGAAAGTTAGGAAACAGCAGCTTTATGGCTTTTTGTGCAACTCCCTTTGCTTCTCTTAGTACACAGGATGGATGGATGCACAAGGGGACAGAATGAAGGTGACACAGGCAACTGTAAATATGGCACTTGCTAGCTTTTGAGCGCTTGACTTTGCAATCTAAACACCTTGCTTTGAACTTAGGATGTGAGTGCCCAGTAACCGGGAGATGTGGTTCATACGTGCGCTAGTTCTGCTTAAGCTAGCATGCTAAAATAGCAATGTGCGGGCTGTGGCCACGCTGCTAATGTTAAGTTCTAGCTCAAGCAGAGTTATCATGTGTATGTCTACCCATGCAGAGTATTATACTTCCCAGCGGTTGTGTAGACATAGTATTCTATGGGCTAGACTATGTGCAGTCAGTGACTTCAGATGGAGCTGAAGATAATCCGATGACTATTATACATTTCATATACTCTGTGGACCTGATTTTCATTTACAGAAAGACTGCTATACTTCGCTCTGGCAATGTAAAGGGGGCTTAGCATAACAGAGAATCAGGCTCCGTATATTCCATGGAACGATGCCAGTCAACACCAATTGAGAATCTGGTCCTGTATTTCTTAGTTATCGGTTTCTACTTTCTACTGTTTCTAGAGATTCCCTTTTAAAATAACCATAGGAGAGTGTTTTTTTTTGGGGGGGGGAATAAAGAAAATGCATATTATCAGTTGTTGCAGCCCTACAATTTAGGCTAAACACAAAAGACCAACACGCCGCTCCTTGTAGCACAGAATCGTTTATGCTAAATTTAAGCCCACAGTGAATGCCAATGGCCAATTTATAGCATACTTGACAATGGGTTTAGAATGGAAATGATGACACGTCCTAACTGTGCTGAGGCTATTGGTGCCAGTGTAATTATGTGGGATGTTGAAGCTAAACAAAAAGAATGAGCAATAATTGACAAAGGGATGTCCCTTTTAATCAGCTTTGCTCTGGATTAACGAAACACAGTACATTTTCACCAGTGGTAAAATGTACCTTTTATTGTTTAAGTCAATTAGGGCTATTGAGATCAATGGCCACATCAGACAAAGAAGTTAATCAGAAATTGATGTACTAATAGATGGCTTTGTGACAGAGCATAATGTCAATAGATAGGTTCAGTGCTGCGTATAAAGAGGAGCTCACAGTAACAAATGTGCTGGGATTTCTGTGCCTGAGTATAGCTGCCGAGAGCTGAGCTCGATAGATAGATAGATTCAATTACTAAGAAGGCTGCTGTGCAGCAGGAGAGCTAAAAAATTCTTTTAAAGTCTTTGCTGAAAAGTTTGTGGGTTTTTTTTTAAGAGTGGGATAGATAACAAGCATTTTCTGACATCAGTTCTGTGTAAGAGCCAGGCGTTTTCAATGTGACCAGAATATTCTTGCTTGTGTTACATGTAAAGATTAAATCAATTAATATTTAACTAATTCCTTCAAGCTCATATTTTTTCCTTGTCATTTTAAAAGATGGGGGAAGGAGGTTCTGAGGCTTTTTTTAAATTGCCTGCAGTACTGGTGGAGGCTTATATTAAATTTAATGCAGTACTTAGGGTATTTTTGTGATGTATATTTGCTATGTCAAGTGTGCCTAAAGCAGATGGGTGGGCAGGTGCCCTTCTTAGCACATGCATACATCTAAATAAATAAAAATAAGTAGTGAGAGAAGAGGAGGAAATGACGGATTTTAATCTGGTGTATTCCCACCCCCCCGCGCCTGAAAATGTCCATAAAAGTGGAATCTCTCTAAACTATTTCAAAATTGAAAATGTTAACAAAAATTGCAGATGGTCATGATTTTCTTGCCAGTGCCTCCAGTATGTCACATGGCTTCCAGCTTTGCTCACATCCTGACTTGGAAAAAGCTATTTTCACCCGGAGAAACTGCAAACCCACGCTGGCAAAATATCAAAGAGCAGACTTATTACAGATACACAGTAGTCTTCCATCTGGAGAGTTACTACTGGTTCCAGTCTGATTTTAAATATAGGGAACATCTCTGAAATTCAGAGTCTTTCAAAATGGAAGACACTTTTAAGATAGCAATTCTATTTTTAAAATATTTGTACATATGGTTACAGAGCTAGCAGCACCTCTTGCCCCTTTCTGGTCTCTCTGAATGCACCCACCTCAGGTATTAGGCCTCTTGCCCAGGGCTGGTGCTACCATTAAGGCGAACTAGGTGGTTGCCTAGGGTGCCCAGATTTGGGGGCGCCAAAAAGCGGTGCCCCCAATTTTTTTTTCTTTTTTACAGCGTTCCTCCCCGAGCACGTAGTCGCCGCTCCACTTCTCCCGCCTCCCAGGCTTGCAGCGCCAATCAGCTGTTTGGCGCCGCAAGCCTGGGAGGAGAATTAGAGTGGGGGCGGTGTGCTCAGGGAGGAGGCGGAGCAGAGGTGAGCTGGGGTGGGGAGGTGCCGCATGGCTCCTAGGGCCGGGGGGTGGGGAGCTGCCGCGGGGGTGCCTCAGGGCGGGGGGGTGGAGGAGCTGCCGCAGGGCTCCCCAGCTCACCTCTGCTACGCCCCGTCCCCGAGCACGCCATCGCTGCTCCACTTCTTCCGCCTCCCAGGCTTATGGTGCCAATCAGCTGTTTGGCGCCGCAATCCTGGGAGGGGGGGGTGAATTAGAGCGGGGGCGGCGTGCTCAGGAAGGAGGCGGAGCAGAGGTGAGCTGGGGTGGGGAGCTGCCGCACGGCTCCCTGGGGGGAACTGTTGTGGGGGGGGGCGCCTCAGGGCGGGGGAGGGGGGGGCGGGGAGCTGCCGCAGGGCTTGGGCGGGGGGGGGGGCGCAAGGTGGATGTTTTGCTTAGGGCATGAAACTTCCTTGCACCGGCCCTGCTCTTGCCTCAGGGTAGAATCATGTGATTCAACTGCTCTTAGGCCACGTCTACACACTGGGCACTGCAACAGGCCAGCTACAGCTCTGCAGCAAGGGTTGCCAACTTTGTAGTATTTAAAAATCAGACACTCCAGGAGGCGTGCCGGAACCTCCTGTTCGCTCCTCTCCCCTCCCTTTCTGCCTGGGTCAGGAGGGTTTTGCCTGTGGGGTCAGAGCAGGGAGCTGCAGCTGTCTGAGGTGGCCCCAACTGAGTAGGGGCTGGCGTGGGTGATGACCCGGTGCCTCCTCCACCTATAGTAACCGGACTTGGGGTTTCTGATCAGTAGATCTGACCGGACACTGTCAGGTCCCCTGTTCAACCAGGCTCTCTGGTGGAAAACCGGACACCTGGCCGCCCTGTCTGCAGCTGTACCGCTGTAGTGTAGACGTTTCTTACAGCAATGGAAGGGGTGTTCTGTCACTGTAGTTAATCCACCTCTCCAAGCAGTGGTAGCTAAGTCAACGGAATAAATGGAAGATACTATATAGAGTTGTACTGTAATAACTGCGTCTCAATTGATTTTTTTTTTCCTGTCCTCCTGGGTCATATGCAGGCATATCCCAACTTCAGTATTGTTCTTGCAGCATTTGTTACAGGCTGGATTCTCAGCTGGAGTAAATCAGTGTAGCTACATTGAAGTCAATGGCGCTACTCCAATTTCTCCCAGTTGTGGAATGGTCCATCATCTTTAATATCATCATCTTTAATATCAGTATCTGCAGTTCGCACAGGAACCCCACTATTCCCAGAGGATTAATTGCTGCTGGATTAGCAGTAGTTTTAGATCAATAGTACACTTTTTTTTTTATGTTAACAAAATTATTCTTTCATAGTGCTTGAATATATATGTATATTAAATCTATTTTTAAAATGAATTAAATTATATCATTAATATATTCATATGTGCTTGAAATTATTAAGAAAATGTACTGCATGAGGCGTACATATTCTGTGAGAAAACTTTCCCTTTCAAGGTAAAAGTCAGCTGGCAGCAGTTCATTATTGGCAAACTCCACACTGAACAAGAACATACATGCTTCACACAGACCATTTGAATAATGATTACTGCATTTATTTAGGGCTTGATTGTTCACCCATTAAATATTACCATTCCAATGGCTGCAAATTCAAGCCCTTATAATGCAACATTCATTTGGCACTTTACAAAGATATATGAAGTTGAAGGATATACACAGATCCTCAGCAGGTGTAAATTGCGGTCTCTTCACTCAGGTCAATAGAGCTGCACGGATTTATATCTATTGAGTATCTGGCCCAAGATGCTTTCCCTTAGAGATTACGATCTAGAGATGCAACTACAAAGCACACGCTTAACTTTCCTCACATGGGTAGTGGGACTACTCATATGAATAAAGTTATACCAGTTGCTAATTTTTGTGTGCGCAAGATCTGGTTCTAAACAGCCCAGACACCCTTGTTGTTGCTTTGGGTTTTTTCACCGAAGGACAAAAGAACAAAGTGTCTCGCAAACACTTTCTTAGTTCTAAAGGCTCTTTTTGGTTATTGACTTTTATTTTTAATATGTTTCTCAAGAAGAGCCAGTCTATTGGAAGTTACTACAGATGAGTGACTGAAAATTCATCACTTTACAGCCTCTACTGTAATGCTGAGAAGACAACATGAAGAACTTTCTGCCAGCTCATCGATTTGAAAGACACAGAGAATGAGGCTGGTCAGGACCTATCTTTTATGCAAGAGAGGAAGCGATTGGAGAAGAATCGAAGATGGTTTGAAAATGGACTGTTAGCACACTGGGAAAAGATCCACATTAACTGGGATGAGGCATGAATAACAATGAGTATCTGGTCAAAATGGTGCCACCCAGTTAGATAAACAGCTGTGATAAGAAAAAAGTGCAGATGGGTATTACAGATTCTGAGACTGGAACAGAATCAGGTCTAAGATGCCATGTTGGAGATAAAAGCAAATTCCAGTATGTCGAGAGACTCTAATAAGTGGTAGAAATGCTATATTTCCTAGAATGACCATCTGCTGATAGTACAGTACTTTTATCTTGAAAGGAACACTGCTATAAGCCATATTCTCCTCTCAGTGCAAGTATATCAAGGTTCCATTTACACTATTGGCCGTTTAGCTGAATACATATAAAAGAGAATAAAGCCTTCCATTCTGACTCCTGTGCGATAGAAGAAATGGCAGACACTGATTTTCATATTACAGTCATGTGAAACTTGTCAATTCTGGCTTGTATCTTGGGGTTTGTGGGTTCTTGAGTTTTTCTTTACCTTAGTTCACAACCCCATGGGTTTATTTAAACTCCATTCTCAAGGGGAAATTTGTCTGTCCCCATGAAGTTTTCACTTCATTTTGCTTCACAGTTACAAAGTGGCCAAGGTTCTCCTCTGATTAGTTCCAGGGTCATTTGACAGCTTTATAAATATTATTAAAGCTTTCAGTAAAGGTGGTCTGAGTCTCAAGTTTCTAGTGAATCCATAACATTTCCCCTAATCATCCTAATTTGCAAACCTTTCCCATACACATTATTGATCAGAATTTTTAAATTTTTTTGAAGACTTCCATTTTTCCAAATCATTGTGACTGTAAACGCTAACATATTTCACTTTCAAAAAACATTATGAATATTTCTACTGTATCTTAGGAAAATATATGTTCAGTGGATGTGACTTTTTTCAATAACTTTTCACAGAGCCTTAATGAGTTACTCAATAGTACGGTATCATCCTCTTTTTTACAATTAGATTTTGCTTAACTGTTCCTTCATGTTATGGAGTTCTACACACATGGAAGAAATCTTGTTGTTGGCTTACCAAACACTAATGCTATTGCAAGAGCCTGTCTTGCCAGAGTGCATTTATAACCACATGATGCTATAAGAAAGGAAAATGGCTCAATGAAGATAAAACCACTTGCCAAAACACTCAAAGGTCATTGTGAAGAGGGCTCTCCATTCTCTCTGACGGCACATGCAATGTATTTTTATTAGCATCTAATATTCATCATTCTTCTGGTTACCACTTATAGGAAAACTACTGAACAAGACAATGTTTATGTACTTATGAAAGATTGCTCAACCTTAACATGTCAATGTATTTAGGGGGTTAGGTGAATAAAAGAAACACAACAAAGCTGCCTAATGTAGAGAGAGGTTTTTGATCCAAGTGAGAGGCGTTCTGGCTGACGGAGCTACAGTAGAAGTTGCCATTTAATTTAAGATTCAGGGTTTCTAAGATTACAGGTGAAAACAGAAAATGGAAAAACCATTTCAATTTTAACCCTATCACTTGCTACTGTGGGGCTATTTAACATAAGCTATCATATATTATTTTTTTATTTGAAAAGGTGATATTTCCTGCATATCACAGCTCATTTATTTTACGGCTCTCACGTTACAAATACTCAGATATAGATGCACATTATGAGTTGTATCAATAATTCAGCACTTGAAACTCTGTGGTCTATTATAGTCCCATACAACACTAAAGGGAGATTTTTCAAAGAAACAGGACAGGGTGTTAAATTTCCATTGAAAGCGAAATGAGAGTTGGATGCCCAACTGCTCATTGACTCCTTGCAAATCTCACCCTCAGATAATTGATAAAGGAGACTGAAATGTTGTAAGGGCCCAGTCCTTATGGACATCCTACTCTGTACTGGCCTAATCCAAAGACCACTGTCATGAATTGAAAGATGCCTACTAACTTTAACATGCTTAAACTTAGGTTAGCCACTGTATGGCCTCATCTGACTGTCCACCATGTTTATAGTTTAAGTATTTCTGTGTGTGAAATTACACTTGAAAGACTGCTATAGTTTGGCAAATCGCACACTGCAAAATACAACAAACCAAATTTAAGCCTAGCAGTGAATTGCAACTGCCTAAACCAGGAGTCGGTAACCTACGGCACGCATGCCAAACATGGCACGCAAGCCGATTTTGAGTGGCTCGCAGCTCCCCTGACGCGGCACCCAGCCCCACTCAGCCCCCCCGCCCACTGCTCTCCTCTGCGGGGACAGGAGGCAGAAGCTTGGCCCTGCGGCAGCCAAACTACCCCCCTCCCCCGTTTCTTCCCCCAGCGTGATGCTTTCCGGCCCCTCCTCCTCTCCGTCCCTGCACCAATCAGCTGATGGCCCTAGCGAGGGGAAGGGGGAAGAGCGGCAGCATCCACACAGCTCCATAGAGGAGGCAGAGAGAGGTAGGACGGGCCTGGGGGAAGGAGGTGGAACAGAGCATATCCCTTCCAGCCCCCTGCCCTGAGCCGCTCAGGACAGGGGGCTGGGAGCACCCCCACGAGCTGAGCACCTCAACCTTCTGCCCTGCACCCCCCACCCCTCTGCCCTGAACCCTCCACCCCAACACACACCCAGCAGGCCCTGCTCAGCCCGCTGCCGGCCTAGGTGAACAGAACCCCAGGCTGGCAGCAAGCTGAGCAGGCTGGTGGCGTAAGATCTGTATTTTAATTTAATTTTAAATGACGCTTCTTCAACGTTTTGAAAACCTTGTTTACTTTACATATATAACTAAACTATTGTATTATAGACTTATAGAAAGAGACCTTCTAAAAACCTTAAAATGTATTACCGGCATGCGAAACCTTAAATTAGAGTGAATAAATGAAGACTCGGCGCACCACTTCTGAAAGGTTGCCGACCCATGGCCTAAACTCGTGATGAATCTGGTTCAGTGTCTTTCAAGCTAAGTATATAAATCCAATGAAAATAGAAGCATTGCCTAATTTCATCTATATTTGTGAGACCTTAAAATAAGAATCAGAGGGGTCGCCGTGTTAGTCTGAATCTGTAAAAAGCAACAGAGGGTCCTGTGGCACCTTTAAGACTAACAGAAGTATTGGGAGCATAAGCTTTCGTGGGTGAATGCCCACTTCATCAGACCCTTGCCCGGCGCCTCCTCTTGCACTCTGGACCTCTCATTTTTGGCCCCACCCCGGAGCCCTCATCCCAGCTGGAGCCTGCATCCCCTCCTGCAACCCAACGCCCTGAGCCAGCCTGGTGAAAATGAGTGAGTGAGGGTGGGGAGAGCGAGTGACAGAAGGAGGGGAGGTGGAGTGAGTGGGGGGTGAGGCTAGTCCCGAGAACAGCCAGGAGGAGGTGCCCCTAGGGGTGAGTGTATCCTGTGACCGCTCCATGTTAAGTAGAGAGCTAAAGGAGGAAAAAAAGTGTCATATATATTTTGTTTTCTTGTGCTTGTAGTCAGGCCTTATATTGTAACTGGGACACTTGATCCTTGATGAATTTTTTTTTAATCTAAAAAAGATAAGGGAAAGGCAATGTTTTAGCATGTAGCTTGAGAAAGAAAGATCTACCTGGATGCTCTTCAGTGTAATTGTATGCTGACATGGAGAAAATTTCCTTTGGGGGTCAACCTCAATCCTCCAGCTGTCCAAATAGTAAAGATCACGTAGTGTAAAAATGATATACAACTTCTCTCCATGATGCTGGTGATTCATGTCGGTTGTCACTTTTCCTTTGAGTAAGCACTAAAAAAATACCCCAGAACGGTGCTAGAGGGAGCAGAAGTTTTGAATATGCTAGCATTTGACTGAGATGTACAACTAGACTTCTGACCACTTGTGGTACTTCAAGGTCCCATAGTATTTTTCACAAGAAAGGGATTTTAATCCCAGTGTCCTGGCCATATTCAATAGGTAGCTAATTTCTGCCTCTCTGAAACTCTCCTTAGAGTTTTATTTTGATGTGATCTTCCGTTGTCCCTCCTAAACCACTGAATAGTGTAATTTGACGCTATTCTTTAGATTCTCCCTAGAGATGGCTTTACTTCAATAGTGGGTGAAGTATTTTCTGCATGAAACCAGTAAACTCTTAAAAAAAAAAAAGCTTTCAGACCATTTTTAGGAATGAAGACCCCGCATAAAGAATTATTCTCTGGATATCATTGTCATGGTACCGGCTGTATGCTTTCTTCCTCATCTTCTAGCATCAGTAGCCTTAGGATTAGTCTTTCAGTCTAGGATGTTTGTTGTTATGCAGTCATTAACTCAGTTGTGTAGGACATTAAATTGTCATGCAATATATAGAATGCTCATGTTCAAACAAGCCTCATATTTAATTGAACTAGAGGCTGATGTGTTGTTTATTGAATATGTAGATAAGCTTTCTTTGTCCTTCGTATCCTATTACTAGCTAGGTTTGACTTGAACAATCTAAACTTGTGAGAATGAACATTATGAGAATTAGGAAAAAATATATTCTAACTAGAGATCTCTATATTTATTCACGTGATGTAGACTTGATACAGTTTGTGGGTTACCCACAATTTTCATTTTAACTGGGGAGATCTCTATGCAATAAACATCAGGAGTACAGTGGTACAAAATAGATGTATGGCTTTAAAATATTTAGTTTGAAAATGACCTTGCTAAATCTTGCTAAAAAGTTATATTTCATAGTGCAGTGATAAAATGCCATTGTCCTGGAGGTTTTTGTATATAAATGACTTTTTTTTCATTTGAGGAAAATACAATGCAAGTTCTATTCATATTACAAAATGAAAATGTAAAACAATGTGACAGAAATTCATTTCTGGTAAAAGGTTTCTTGCAATTCATAGGTCAGAGTCATCTGTAAAGATACACTAGGGCAACATTCCTGCTGTATGTCAGCCTTCACATAGCTGGAGAAAATAACTAGGCAATCCCATTTTAAGTAAAACTGTTCAATTGAATTGGATTCAATAAAGATATTAAAAATAATCCACCCAGTAATGCTTCAGATTTAAGACCATTTGCATTTGAATAGTTATAGTCCATGTAATGGAAAGCTTCTTTTTAGAAAAGACAAAGGCACCGCTGAAGCAAATCCTAATTTATGAGATCAGTTCCAGTAAGAGTCCACGTTTCGGATTAAAGACCCAACCGGCATAACACTTAACTTCTCAGATCCGAAAAGGCAACACAGAGTAACTACATGACTTAGTGTGTGGTGGTATGTTGTCCAGAGCCCCGTCACAGAGTGGGATGGTCCGTTTGAGGGAGTTAGACAAAGCCCTGCTCATGACTAACTAGGCTCGCTTCCAGGTCCTAAGAGAAAAGACAAGTAACTTGGAGGGGACAGGGATACTGGTGGTGCTCACCTTGGCTGGAAGCCCTGAGGTCAGGGAAAGGTTCTGGGAGAGGGGCTTACCACAGCAGACAGGTGAAAGACCTGGCTGGGGATACCTGCTGCATAGGCAGCAGCAGGAGCCCTATGAGACAGGCTGGAGGTTAGACTTGGTCTGGTTTACCTGTCTTGTTTGATGTAGAACTGTGTGTTCGAGCAATAGACGAATCCCTTGGGAAAGGGAATGAAATACTGACAGTGGCAGGAGTTTCATTAGTGTACTGACCGGTGACTTGATCTCTTGGCTAAAGTGAAGATTGGGAAACTGAGGCAGGGGCTGTCTCTGATGCTGGGTGTGGAAAGAAATTGTTCTGGGCCTGATTCTGCCATCTTTACTTGTGCTGAATTGTACCCTCAATTGGGCTAGATTTTTTTTGGGGGGGAAGAGGGTTTATTTTTGTTTCTCCCCAGTTACCCCTTTCTTTCCTCCCCTGTTTTTGCCATTGGAAAGGAGAAGGACAATCCAGAAAAATGGAAAACATCTTAGGGTTTGGTTGTTTTTTTACAACCATTCACAATTTTGATAAAATACCTTTTCAATCCAAAAATTTCCATGAAAGTTTCTCACCATTTGATGAGCTCCCATTATCACCTCTGAATCTGTTTATAAGCCCTAATTTGTATTAATGTATTATAGAAGTAATAAACTGATTAAGGCTGGAAGGAAGGACACTTGCATGCTGTTTTCTTCCCTGTAACTCTTTCATATCTCAAAGGAAAATTCCCCTCGTAAACAAGCCTGAAGTCCAAACTAGCAAAGCCAAAACTTACATGCATGTAAGAGAAGTTTGATGATGATAAAGCATTAGCAATATCTGTCTTCCATTGGTGCCTAATTGTTTACCTGTTTCTTAGAGTAACCTGGAGAAAGGCATTTGAGTGACCTGAACGAGAAGTGGAGCAGTTCATTTTAGGCGCTAAATCTGACTAAGGCTGATTTCAAGTTAGTGCTAAATAATTAAAAAAAAAAAAGGAATAATGAACTGTGAGCTGCAGGTCCTGAGACTTCAAAACCAAGCTTCTTAGCCAGATTTGTGCCTTTCTGTTTTATTCTTTGGCCACAAATTAAGTCCGGATATAATCGTACAAAACCTGCATGTGGAACTACTTCCTTTAGGGATGGCTCTTCCATTAGGAGTCACTTAGGATATGCCTACACTGCAGCTGAGATCATGCTTCCTAGCTTGGGTAGACGGATATGTGCTAGCTCTGCTCTAGCTAGAGTGCTAGCAATAGCAGTATAGCTGGGGGTAGCATGGGCTGCAGATGAGGCTGAGTGCCTGAATCTCTTAATTCTAGAGCAGCGGTAGTCAATAGGTGGACTGTGGGCAAAATCTGGATCGCCAGATGCTTTTGAACTGACCCCGACATCTTTTTATTTACTCATCATTCTTGTGGGGGTTTTTTATTATTATATCTAGAGTGTGGACCTTGACTATATCTTAACCTAGAATTTGGACCTTGGCAAAAATAGACTACCCCTGCTCTAGAGCTTTGTCCTAGAGCCATACTCACCCTGTCTGATTCTGGTTTATAAAACACTGTCCTCAAATAATCTAGCAGACAAAGGCATAACAAGGTGCAATGGCTGGAAATTGTAGCTAGACAAATTCAGACTGGAAAGAAGACTCAAATGTTTAATAGTGAAGGTAATCAACCACTGGACAACTTACCAAGGGTTGTGGTGGATTCTCGGTTGGTGGAAATCTTTAAATCAAAGTTGGATGCTTTCATAAGACATAACATTGTTCAAACAGGAATTAATTCAAGGAAGTCCTATGGTCTGTATTACATAGGAGATCAGACTAGATGATCACATCGATCTCTTCTGGCTTTCTAACCTTGAATTTTCAAAAGTAACCTAGGCACTAAAGGCCATATTTTCAAAGGTATTATGATTTCAATGGGACTTAGGTGCGTAACCTGCTTAAGCAACTTCAAAAATCCCACTGGGTGCCTGTCTTCATCCTTAGACACCTAAATACATGTGAAAACATCACTCTTGGTGCCTAAATCACTTTTGAAAATGGGACTTGGACGCCTAAGTGACTTAAGTACTTTTGAAAACTTTATCTCTGGTTTGAGAGATACTTCTTCTTCCACCTTTTTGACCTATTTCTCTTCCTTAGGTAGATTATACCCGGACATTGCAGTGTTCTATGGATCGGTACAATCCCAAAGAATATTAAATGCTTTGACTTCCTGGTAACAGGAGTGCGGGGTTGCCGTCATATAGATTGTGCTGTATTAGGTTTTCTTATGTTCTAGATTTCGCTTACCATTAATGAGCCAAATGCTGGTTCAGGCGCATAAGGCACAGAATATCACAAAATGTGAGATCCCAAATTGTTTCCTCATGACAAATAGAAATACTCCAACTTCATCTTGGTCTCTCTTTCCCCTTTTCAGGCTCATAGCTTCCACGAACGTTGATTGTAGGAATACTTGCTTATTTAGGATGTAACGGATCAAAATTCAGTCTTGTCTGGAACAACTGAAATGAGAGGACCCAAGAGTATTGGTTGGCTTACCAAGAGGGGGTAGTAGAAAGAACTTTGATTCTTTCCATTGTGACAATTCTCCTTACTACGCACTCTCCTCCCTTCTGGAGTCAAGAACTCAGTGAATGTCAATGAACATAACTGCCTCCAAGTCACTCCCACCAGCTGAGGCTCTGGTCCGTAGTGTTCCAGAGAACTGGAGGAAGAGGGAAAGGATGAGGAGGATGCAGAGTCACAATATTTCTACAAGCAGTGCTGATACTCCTGTTATCACATACACCCAGTGAACCCCAAAGTCTTCAATGGAGCAATCTGGCCCAGAGTATTTTAAAACACCTCCAGCAAAAGCCCTTGATCTGATTGTGCAGCACGAATCATGGCTGAGTCCAATTCAGAGCCGCTTTTTAAACCTGTGTTTGATAATGAGGTTCACAGTGCATTGACTTGTTAATGTGAATGAAAAGGCTGGGACCAACTTCCTGAAACCTCAGTATTTCAAAATTACAGCCCTGGTTATTTCAAAACCTATTGCCAGAATGTTTATTCTCTTCCTCTCCCTGTGGTTAAATAACCATTCAGTTGGAAGGGAAAGCGCTCTAGTTAGTCTATTGCAGAAAGATTAGCATAAGCCACCTTTAAATAATAATTTCCTCATGCATTACAATCTAACTGTTCATTCTTTGGGGCCAAATAACTTCAAAACCTGTAGTTTTTGTAGGCTGCAACTTTCTGATCTGACCTCAGCAACGGGGACATGGCACTGTGAGATTATTGGCTGGCTTAATCATGTCACAGTTCCTTCTAATTAATGGTCCTGACAGTCATGCATAATAATACAGGGGTACCCGCTACAGTGTATTTAGGCATTAGAGGAAATGGGTAATTACTGCAGTGCGCACAAAGTCTGGATGTAGTGGGAGGAGTAGGATACAGTGGCTGTCCTGGCTTGTGATCAAACAAAATAGATATTTGCATAGTAGTGATATCTGGAAGCTAAAATTATTCAAATTGAGGGTAGCAGATCAGTGATTTCCCATCCTCATCATCCCTTTCTATTAATGCCTCATTTGAATCTCATGCTTAAGCACATTTAATAAGAAATCTGAGAAAGTACTGTGATCTTCAAAGGAGACTGTCAAAGGCACAAAGGGAAGTGAGTGGCCACCTCCCACTGACTCTCACTGTCCTGCGTGCCTCTGAAAACATTCTCCTTCGCTTGCAATTCTGTGCAAAGGAACGTGCCCACTGCTTCTCCTCCACCTCCATATAGGGAGCAGCCGTGGCAGCGGAGGGAAGTTTTTTCAACCTTTTGCCATCATTCACTCAGCTCAGAAATTTGGTCCTCTAGGTAATTTGTTCCGTGTTTGCTCTATTGCTACTGGTGGCATTTTGCACTGGATCCCATGTCTCCTACTTTGTGCTGCTTAGCTGTGCTCTCTTTGCCAGCTATGCTGCTGCTTAGAGCTGATTGGCAAAGGCTGGGGGTGCGGGGAGAGGGAGATGCAAAAATTGTGATTCCTAGAGCACTACCACACATGATGAAATCCCCCAGCCACCCACTGGTAATCTGAATAGGAAAGCATTGGTAATATGGCACCTGCCCAGACTGGGTTAGTGAGCACTGACAAATTCAGAAGTAAGTGAATTTCTGCTAAATGATCTGGAACTGGTTTAGTAACAAATCTCTCTACTACACGTTACCAAATGCATTTTTCACCGACGTGCTTGTGTTGATCGCTGCCGTATTCGCTCCTCTTTTATTTAGCAGCAAAGTAAATATTTGCATAAAATCAACTCAGTCTTTTCCTGCTGGGACTGAAGATCATTTATGCATGCTAGGCTTACAGGGATTTTTTTTTAAAATAAATACAAATACAGCCCTGGGCATAAACAGTACCCATTGAGTCCTGAAACAAGGTGTGCCTCCTGGAGTCCTCTGCTGCTTTGAGAAGATGGGCACACTTTTGTACGGGGAGGAAACAGGTCAGGTAACATGGAACAAAAGTATAAACTAATTCGCTCTAATGCTCAGGATAAATAAGGAAGGATCCCCCCCCCCCCCCCCGAGCTAAAAATAGGCATGTACCACTTTAAATTTTCACCAGGGAGCAGCATTTTATTGTTTAGTACAAGGCATGGAACATTGCACAAAGTGATGACTACATGCTGTGCTGTGGTGCCTTTTCTCTTTCCTTCAGCAGTATTTTTGGCCATTGTGTTTCTCCAGATCAGGCTTATCTAGTTTTGTATTTTCTCCCTCCCCCGGCACCCAAAGCTGGCTGGTCCACTGTGGGAAATGGGACCTTGGATGTTCATTCTGAGTCAGCTCCTTTCTCATACAATGTTGACGTTAGCTGAGTCACTGCACAGACAAAGCTTTATTGGCTTTATAAAATGACTAGTGTCATGAATGGTAAGAAACATCCCAGTGTTCCGGGATGGGGAACAGAGCTTGGGTAAAGGACCACCACTTCTCCCACACTCTTGATTGTTACAAGCTCTGTGTTGTGTTCTCAGACTCAATTTGTGCTTGGCAAGGCGCTTTGGATGAAAGGTGTGATGTAAGTCTGAAGGATTGTAATCATCTTGTGACAGGCTGGCTGTTTGAGTGACATTCCCAATCCAGAAAGGCCATTTGGTCAGACTGGGATGCAAGACACAGTTCTTGGTTCTGTCATTGACGTGCTGGGTAACCTGGGTCAAGACACTTCACCTTGGTGCCTCTGTTTCCCCTAATCAGTTGTCTGTCTAGACTGTAAATTGTTTGGGGCCTGGATTGTGCTTCACTTAGTGCATGCAGTGCCTTGTAGGATGGAGCTCTGATCTTGAGGGGATCTCTCAGGTGCTACTGCAGTGCAAATAATTATTAAGTAAATGGTAACGAACACTGTGAATACAGCATGTGGCTTTGGAATGTGCAGTGAGGACCTAACTCCAAAGGAGCTGAACACCCACATCTCCCCTTGGCTTCAGCTGGACACTTGAGTTCTCAGCGCCTCTGAAAATCTGACCCTCAATATATAACTCTCCAATATTCCCGATTTGGAAAGAAAATCTAAGCTACCGATGGAAAGCCCACCACATTCAATGGAAAGCAACCCATTACTTAGTTTGTAAATTCCTTGGAGCAGGGGTCATCTTTTGTTCTGTGTTTGTACATCGCCGAGCACAATGGGGTTCTGATTCATGACCAGGGCTCCTAAGTGCCACCACAATAATACTAATAATTGACTCTCAAGGACTTTAGATCCAGCCCCTCAGTCCCCCACAAAGCTCTAGATAAGATATATTCTTTAAATTAGAATTCTCATTCGGGGAGGGGCTTGCAAACTTGCATTGCTATCTGTAAATGCCTTTGCAAAAATCCTCTACAAACAATATGTTTTTCATTTCAAAGACCAATTCAAAATAAAACCTTGCAAAAGGATCGTAGTGATAAGTGACTGCATTATGGATGCTGAACTGCTGCCATCTTTTTAATTCTTGCGGCTTCCACCTTCTTATTGCACTTCTAATAATTTTTTCCAGATGCTTTATCAATAAATAAATCCCTCTTAAAGAGCTACTTCAGTGAACAACCTGCTTACAGTGGCATGGTATAGTTTATCATTCCCTCTCCTGAGGCGCCTTGGAAATGGTATGAGGGAGCTAAAGCTTTTCAAGTTTCCTTGATAGAGATTCAGGTGATACAATCCTTCCAATACATTTATTGGACTAATTCTTTTTTTTCAGCTTGGAGCCTGGATGAAAGTGATCCTTCAAATGCCATTTCTCAGGCAAATCATCTCAGATTGGCAGTGGCTTAGTATTTTCTTTAGCTTTTAGTAAATTGGCTGAGAAATATGATTCAAAAGGGAAGCATCACAAAAGAGGACAACTGAGTGTGGATGGATATGCAGACAAAAGTTTGGCCTAGTCAGAAGAGAGTTAAATACATTTAACAAGAGCTATAGAAAGCCATTCCTAAATTCCATGTAAATTAGTGGGAGGAAGAGCAAATGTTGGTTCTCATCATGTCCTGCCTGACTCTCAAAGACCTGGCTGGATGATTTAGTTGGGGTTGGTCCTGCTTTGAGCAGGGGTTGGAATAAATGACCTCCTGAGGTCTCTTCGAACCCTAATCTTCTATGATGGCTATAACCAAAAGGGACAAGAGAAAATAAATACTTGCTCTAGCCCCATGGCAGTTTTCACTGCGGTGCAGAAGGGGTGGGGAGGGAGAGAGAACACACTTTCAAAAATAAGGTGGGTTAGTAAAAGCATAACTTGGCTAAGGGACTCATTTCAGATTCTACACATGCCCCTGCTTTTAATTATTTTTTTTAACTGACTTTCTGTGGCTCCACATGAAACCTTCCTTAAAGATGAATGCTGAGATCCTCTGCAATGGGGTGTAATGCAGCCTGGAGCTAATCATCTGAGCAGGGTTGGTGGGGGAAGTGGGATGATCCTCCCTCTACCTACAGTAATTCCCTAGACCTTCCCTCTTTCCTTGCAGCTATCATCACCTCATAGAGGGGCTTATGTTAATGCAGAGATGGAAGGGATGGGGCTACTGAAGTGCCTGTTCCCACTCCCTCCCTTCAGGGCATGGCAGATCCGGTGTATGGCCTTTTTTAGTGTTATCTGGTCCAGTTGGAGAGGACCGCTACAGTAAATCTGCCAAAGCCTTCATGTACAGCCTCTAGTCTCTAACTATTCAGACTGATTTTTTTTAAGTATTTTCAACATGCTTGTGCTGTCAATGCATTACTGTGCAAATGGACTTCACGTGTCTGGGTTTCATTTAGAAATCTTTGGAATTCTGCCTATTCCATCAGTCTGTTCTCTGGAGTTCAGCCTACCTGATTGTCCTACCCCTTATCCTCCCCAAGGGCAATAAAAACGGTCCGGGTCACAGAATTCTTCTGACACAACACTCACAATCATCTTCATGCCTGATTTTCTCTACCGAAAGCATGCCGAAAGCAATGCTTTGGGAATTGTAACTAGAGCCAGGCAGGAATCTGTCCAGAAAATGTCAATTTGTCAAACAACACTTACTTTCATCAGGCAGGTTTCTGAGGTCTAGGATGGAATTTTGAGAGGGACTGAGCCCTATTCCAGAATGGCCCAGTGGTTAGAGCACGCAGCTGGGATGTGGGAAACCCAAGTCCCTATTCTGACTGATTTGGAACTGGGACATAAACCTGGGTCTCCCAAGTGAGTGTTTTATTTAGCTGTTCTGAAGTGGATCTTTTGGGTTTTGAAGGGAAAATAATATCTAAAGATCTCATTTTCATTCTGCTGTGGAATGAAAACAAACTTGAAAACTTCACATTTTTGTGAAGCAGAATTCTTGTTTTCTGTTCAGCCCTAATTGTTTTACTATGTACTTGCAGGAGCGGTGCCAGGGTTTTTGGTGCCCTAGGCAGGGGTCCTTCCGCGCTCCCGGTCTTCGCGGCACTTCAGCGGCGGGTCCTGGAGCAAGTGAAGGACCCGCCGCAGAATTGCCGCCGAAGACCTGGAGCGCGGAAGGACCCCCCGCCGCCGAATTGCCACCGAGGGCAGCAAAATGCCGCCGCCGCCCAAAATACTGGCGCCATAGGCAACCACCTAGGTCACCTAAATGGAAGCGCCGGCCCTGTGTACTTGCAGCACGGAAACTCACGAGTGAGAATTGTGTTGAGAAAATGCTGAAGATCAGCTCATTCAATTTCTTTTAAAGCTGGAGTTTAAAAGAAGCATACCAATGGATACCCTGTATATGTGCATCCAAACTTAACCACATGTAGTCATCTACATTCCATTCTTTTTTTAGAAATATCCAAGAATCTGCACATACATATGGATGACTTCTGATATCAAGATTCAAGTTAACACTGTTCAAAAGCTTCCTATATAATTCTTTAGAACAAATTTCCTTCTGCTCCACTTCAGCTTTTAAAATGCACCATGGACTTGAGCCAAACCGACTCATGCACCATTTCTCCCTCTACTCATCTCCCTGTTGCTTCCACTAATTTAAGCACCACCGTCCTCCCTCTTTCCTTTCATGCAGTTTTAACCACAGTTTGATGCTAGAGCCTCTTTTTTGCAACTCCTACCTTCTGGACCTACTTCTTTTTATTTTTCCCACTTGAAAACATTTCTTCACTGTCTGTGTTCTTTAATTTCTGTACCTTTCTAGTGGATTCTGTAACTTCATTAGTGACCTCTAAGATATTTTTTGAGATGCAGTTTGTATGGAAGATGCTATATCTAATCTAATTGCGTTGTTTCAGCAATCTTTTTCTCTTCTAAAGCAAAGCTTTGAATGGGTGAAATAATCCAAACTCTTTCTTGATCGGAAGGATTTCAGAAATGGTAAAATTAATCTCCAGACACATCCCCAGAATATGTTCCCCCTGTGGTGCAGATATTTGATTTATTGACAAGTCAATATGCAGTGTGGGAATAGCATTCAAAGTGTGAGAACAAGAAATGCTATTCTTATGAAGCAATTTCAGGTACAAAGATTTCGCTGGCTTCTTAGTGTTGGAGAGGCTGTGTAACTGTGCAGTAGAAATTAGTTGTATTTTATCAGTTTACATTTTTAGGTCTGATTCTATTCGGTTATGATTCTTGTTTACCATATATATAATGAATATGGTTCCCTCATTATGTTTGCTTTTTCTTGATTAATCTGCTTGTGGCAGTCCCCAAGAGTAAAGGGGAGAAGTATGAAATAAAAATCTTTATGGGCTGGGAATGTTTTTGCTTTATCATTCATCTATTATTCACATACTGAAATAATGATCAGCACAAAAGCCCTAAACAGTACGTCGCACTTCACTCTGGCTAGAGTGTGTGTAAGAGCAGCTGTGGAGGCCTGTCATCGATTTCTGCAGTCACTGTAGTGTTTCTCTGTGTGGCTTGTTTGTTTGCCACAACCTTATCACTCAGTTCCAGTTTCTCCTTCTCTCTGTTCTGATGACTGTGACACTCATGAGGAAGCAGATGTAAACCGGGATCTTTCCAGGATCTCTCTTTTTGACAAGAAAATTAGACTTTTTTTTATGTGCAGAAAATTCATCAGAATCTAATGTCCAATTTATTTATTTTTTAATGGGAACCCCCCCAAATTATTGGGAAATTTTTTTTTCAAGGAAAAGCAAAATGTGTTGAAATTTTCAGCGGAGAATAAAATGTTCATTTTCATCTGAACCAGTGCTAAACATGGGTGTGCTCTTAGCCATGCACCCACTCACACCCTATTCTACCTACCTCCGCATCCCATTTCTGAGTTCTGTCTGAGATGTAACTGCAGTTGGCTTTTCATTCTGCTTATCCAGAATACCTTGTCCAGTTCTGGGAGAACACTTCATCCAGTTCTCTGGGATCTAAAAAACTCCATTTGACTCCAGATTTCATCACCCAAGTTCCTTTATTTGGCATACAGCAATGCTCCACCGAATTGGTCAGAATCAAGCATGGGAGGTGGGTATGGGTGTACCACACATCCAAAGTTATGCAGAAAACCTCTTCCTTTATATACATTTACACATTACATTGCATCACATGTTTCTGGATTGGCTTGGTTACTTTGCAGGAATCAATTCGTGTGCAGCATGCTCTGTCCTTACGCTGATCATGTAGAACACGATCTTTATATTCAATGTTTATTTTGTCCTTTGTCCCTAGCATCAGGGTGTTCCTGCTTATCTTAACTAGCAAGATATCCTGATTCTAGCATACTGCTTGTTAAGCCCCTGTTTACAACTTAACCTTCCATTCACCTTCCCAGTCATGCCCACTAAGAAACGAGGCAAGTTACTTACATCAAGCCAGGCCTACAATTGCTAGCATCTTTTTCCCAGGGTAGTCGTTTGGGTGTCACTTTACATCCATTGTGACAGTAAAATGCTGCAGTTGGCATCATCTGTAACATGCTCAGCAGGGCTCTCTAACCGAAATGGTTGAAATGGATGAGAGCAAAAAGATACTGAGATATTGTGCTCTACAAACAGTCAAAATGAATGAGCCTCCGACCAGATAGTTAGACTTGGCAGAGTGCCGCACATGAATGTTGACTCTCATCAATGGCTAAGCATGTACTAAAAGTGGTCCTTGTTCATATATTTAAACCTTCTTAGCAGGGATTCTGGATTTTTTTAGCGTACCTTCCTTGCATAACACACCTTCCTAGTTTGCCAGCTGTTTGAATTGTCCACTGGACTTTAACATCAATAATGAATTAACTAGCCTTGTTGATAGTGGAAGTTACGCACCACCTTTTTTCTACTTTCTCAAGTGGCTCTTTCATTGTGGAAGCCCAGGATCCTAAATTCTTGTGCTGAGTTAGGTTTCCTCCTCTTCCTTGGCCTGCCCCATCTGTTGGAGTTTCATTCCTTTTTCAGAGTTTCTCCCATATACTCATGAGTATTACATAAAAGGCATATTGAAGTATATCAAAGCATCTCTCTTCAGTGCTACCTGCTGCCTCTAATTATGATGCGGGTTTAACTTCAGTCCACTCATTCTAAAATGAAAAAGTAGCATTAATTAGTTGTTTAAAAACATTCTCATTAGCTTCTACTGGGAAACACAGATGCATTTCAATGAAAATGTGACTTCTTCAGTCACTGGTGATGCAATGCAATATGTGCCAACTCACCTGAATTACTGCCCCCTCAAAAAGGAAAAAAAACCTAGGATGTGAGCTTGTAATTAGAATGTTGCATAATGTATATGCACAAGGGAGATAAATTAAGGTTCACAATCAACCTTAATTCTGGCATTCCCTAATTTTTTTGAGAACTTCACTTTGTAACATTAATGTTGTGTCCTGTAAATACAGCAATTAATGTATTCCTAATTCATTAATTTATACCAGACATCCGCAGAGTGAGATCTTCAATTAGAATCCTCCTTTCCCTTTATAAGACATATTTTATAAATACAATAAACAAAACTATTATGTTTTCTCTTAAATTTTAGCCATAGTTGTGAAAATAGCGGTGTGATCCATATAATACTCAATGGACAAATTTTTAACTGGCTGGCATAGCAAAATACATTCTGATGTATCCTCAGCAGTGTAGTATGACATGCCATGAATGGATTTGCTGAACGTGAGCTAAAATGATGGTGCTGCTATCTAATGAATATATTTGTCTTTGCTAGATTTCTGGCTCTTTTTTTATAGCAGTTACAGCATTTAAAATTATCCAGGACAGAGCTTACTTGTTTGAATTATTAATAAGTAGCACAGCCATATTTTTTTTCTAAGATCTGAATTCAAAGCATGTAGTAAAATATAGTATCTTTACAAATATTTTATTTTGTCAGAATCAGGCTCAGAATCATAGTTGATCCCTGAAGTCAAGATGATTGAGGTGGGTAAATGCTGACCTCTTAGCCAGGTTTCTTCTGTTTCCCATTGGAACCACTGCTAATACCACCAAAATTGTCAAGAGCCCTCTAGCAGTCTGCTTTGAATAGGATGATTAGATGCATTTAGCCAGCAAAGTCATGAGTAGCAATGAAAAAGGGAGAGACCAGTAAAATGGAGAGGATTCTATGTTAATGGGAGGAGGTGGGAGGGGAAAAATGAATTTTTTGCTTTTGTCTCAAGTCTTTAAAGTTTCTTAAACCCATATGTTGGAGGGTTGCCAGTTACTTTTAACTTAATCTTCTAAGACAGCAACAATACATTAGAATTCTTTCTGGATGGAATTCTCATAAGTACTCCCATCTTGAAATCAATGGTAGTCTTCCTATAGATGCTATTGGGAACAGTTAGGTTGGAATTTTCACAAGTGTTTAGTTCTGGTGCAAGTTCGCTTATTTGCTCTCTAGTATATAATCACATTACATATCAATATTGTTAGACACTTTTATACTATGTCTTGTCCTCATGTTTCTATCAAAATTTCATGCAAATACTTGTGATGTGTGGAAGAATTCCAGAAAGCTTTGGCAGTGGTGAGATTTAGTGGTAGTGACAAATACCCGAGCGTAGATGCTTTCTCTGGATCATTGAAAACTACTGAATCTGCAAAATGGGGCTATGATCGTGAAATTTGATCCAGACAGGTAGACTCCTGCACCCATGAAAAGCCTCAGTGAAACATGGAGAGAATTCAGAGTAGAAGCCGTGTTAGTCTGTATCCGCAAAAAGAACAGGAGTACTTGTGGCACCTTAGAGACTAACAAATTTATTAGAGCATAAGCTTTCGTGGACTACAGCCCATCCGAAGAAGTGGGCTGTAGTCCACGAAAGCTTATGCTCTAATAAATTTGTTAGTCTCTAAGGTGCTACAAGTACTCCTGTTCTTTTTATGGAGAGAATTGGAGAACTGAGGACCTAAGAATTTAATCTGGCAAGCCTAGGATTTCTGGCATTTTTCTTTTTGATCACTGGAAATACCCCAAGGACAGTAACTTTTTGTTTGTTATGGCTAAGTATGGAAATATTTTGAGTCAAACGTCAAAGTAATTACAAAAGCTACCTTCCTTTAAACCTCAAAAATTCACTTGGAGTTTTTGGTTGAGGCCAATTTCAATTTTAGATGAACCTGGCCAACCATAAATACAGGTGTGGAGAATGAGATATGTCTTAGGTAGTCTGCATCACTATCTCAAGCATGTTGCTGGACATGCAGCCATTTGGAATGTCTCAAATAGCACACATTAACATTTCTGTTAATTTGCACATGGCATATACTGTTTATTACAATTTATTTTCTCTTGGATTCAGGACTTTGATAGCACATCTTTGGTAGCACACATTCAGGACTTTCATAGCACACATATTTCTAATCTGGAAACCTGCATTCAAAGAATGTATCATGTCCAAAACTGAATTTGAATAACTGCCCCACAGAAGTAAGAACAACCCTTTGCTGTTCCAGAATTTCAGTAGTAAGAGAATTAAGGTATTTGAAGGGGATATTTCTAATCAGTTTACTTTAAAGCATGCCCATTGTTGTGCAAGCATAGAGCTTGACTATAAACAGAAATTGCAGTGGTTTAATGGGCTGTGACATTACTCTAATTTAGTTAAAACAGTGCAACTTTATGTGTAGACCAAGCCATGTTAAGCTCTCTTTGTTTATAGCCAGCGTTTTTCCTCACCTGCACAATTTGATCTCCACTCTGTGGCAGTATTTGGAGACGGAACTCCTCAGTTCCTGTGCAGTGCCTCAAGCCATCCTTACGCTCGGAGATCTGTTTCAGAAACTGAACACGAGCCTGCAGGAGTGTAGTGGGGATCTGTAGAGAGATACCCCTCTGAATTTTTTATATCAAGTGAGACAGTGAAGTCTGGGGATGCCCCAAATAATCACCCTGTTGACCCTTCCCCAGATCTTAATCCTAGCCCCATACATAGCAATAGGACCATCATGGAGAGGAGTTGGTTACAGGACTCTTAGGGGAGAAAATTATTTTGTAGATAATAATTCTAACGCTGGCTCAATTTCCAGCTACTTGCGATTTTTCCCAAGATCAGTGTACATCTTTCACAATATCAACCTGTATCTAGAATCCTCCAGTTCTCTTGCCTTCCCCCCAGCCATGGATGCTCTGAAACTGGAATGAAAAAGTAGAGCTACTCTGCTAGTGATCAACTGCTCTTACTATTTCACTTAGCCTTAAGTTATACACATTTTCAAACATATAGAAATAAATCCGTCATCTGACATTAACATAACAATACACAATTGTAATAAAACAAACATCCTATCCTTAAATTGTTACTGAAGCTTATATTTTTACTAAGCCAAAGCAAGACGGTGTGGCTCTAGCTAGTGATTTTCAAAGGGAATGCGTTCCAAACCAGCCTTCCTGAGCCCTCACAGGAGTTCTGTTCTCGCATAATATTTGTTAAAAATGCTTGGATTGATTTTATTCATGCTGCAACCTTACTATTTTTCTCTAAAGAAAGGCAAGGGATTTATACTTGGGGGAGGGGGGAGATGTTTTCCATTCAGTTACAATATTTCTTTCTCCGTTTACATTTCATTCATTTTCATTCACACAGCTCTAGAAGCTCTGAACTCGATAATTGCAGTTCATTATTGTCAAAATGTTTCTGGTTTAGGCTTTTTATGTGCAAAACAGAAATATTACTTTATACTTCTGCCAATATTGCTGCTAGGTGGGATTTTATCACAAAGATTTATTTGTTTTCTATTCAAACAGCTGGCTTCTTGCTATTAATAAGAGAAAGAATTAGCCTAAGCATTGTCTGATAAAATGCCCAGGATAAACATTAGGGCCATTGGTTATAAAGCTACCTAATGCACTCAATCAATAATGACACTTTCATTTAGAAAAGGGCCCAGGCATTTCAGGTCTACTCAAATGTTAAGTCCTGGCTATATAGTGATATTAAATAATTCTCCTAATATGGTATGAAAGTAACTGTGAATCTCAGTCAAATTCTAATCACTAACTAAAGGGATGACAATTTTTAGATCTCTGGTCCTTAACCTTCAAGCCGGGACCTTTCTTGATTGGTGAGGGAAGATGGAGGGCTTCCTAAACGCAGGCCAGCAACAGGAAAGGAAGAAACATGATGTTATCATAAGTTTTTAATAATTCTGTAGTCATGTTCCCTCTGAGTCAGTAACGTGCCTGGATGGAGGTAAAGCTTGATTCAAAGCTCTTGAGCTCAAACTCCTTTTGATTTCAGTCGACTTGGATCGGGCCCATATAAAACAGATCCTGACTATTTGTGGTTGTTAGTGATCCATTTTCATAAGCATAGGATTGTTGTCCACAGAAGCCCTGGCCAATTTCCAGCTTATAGTACCTGCATTCAGCCATCTTAATGTCCCTCTGCAGTTTCAAGTAGATACAGTATTCTTTAGATTCTCTCAAACTGTGTTGTATACCGTTAAGCAACTCTTGAGTTTCACCCCAGAGATGGTCTGATCTGACTAGCGTAGTGCAGGCACTGTGGTATCCAGGCACTGATGACTGCAATTTAGCAGTGGGTGGCAGTGATTCCTGAATGTAATTCACATAGCATTTTAAGCATATATTGTGCAGGCTACAGTGACGGCTCTCTGGGTATGCACAAACCAGCAGCGCCGGTACCCCAAGCAGGGGAGCAAGGGAACATCTAACGTCATACTCCCCTGCATGAGCTAGCAATGCAGAGCATGACAGAGCTACAGCACACCAGTGACAATATACTGGGGAGGAGACTTCTCCTGGCTTCACTCCATTGCTCAAGTGTTACACTTTTGACAACTTACAGATCTGCTTTCTCAGTAGAGATTGGTAGATGATCAGTAAGTGTGTGCCCATTGCTTCTCCATTTTCCATGCTACCCTCAGTGTCTGGTTAATACACACTAGATCGTGCATCTGCCATGACTAAGGTTTTGTTCAGCGCCTGGCTTAGGGTAACTGGTACCTTTGTAATCTCAATAGCTGTATGTGTGTTCTGAGGGAAGCTCGAATCGCAGGCTTTTTACACAGTGGCTTCTATGGATATATGCAAAAAGAACAGGAGTACTTGTGGCACCTTAGAGACTAACAAATTTATTAGAGCATAAGCTTTCGTGGGCTACTGCCCACTTCTTCGGATGCATATAGAGTGGAACATATATTGAGGGGATATATATACACACATACAGAGAGCATGAACAGGTGGGAGTTGTCTTACCAACTCTGAGAGGCCAATTAAATACGAGAAAAAATTTTTTTTGAAGTGATAATTAAGCTAGCCCAGTACAGACAGTTTGATAATAAGTGTGAGAATACTTACAAGGGGAGATAGATTCAGTGTTTGTAATGGCTCAGCCATTCCCAGTCCTTATTCAATCCTGAGTTGATTGTATCTAGTTATGGATATATGGTCTCTTTGGAACTCTAATTAACAGCCATAATCTTTCATGCCCAGCTATGAGAAACACAGACAATTGAAGCACCAGCAGTGGTTAGTGCCTTTAGTGAGGCATCAACAACCAGTTTAGCTGGCTTGTTTGGATCAAAGCAGTGCAAAATTACTGGCTAGTGCAGTGGGGATCTGATCTTTGATTTAGGCCCATTAATAACACTGCTGTAAATAATAACAAAGGGGAAAGGGTGAACTGTTGGAAACAAAGATAAAGCAAACCATAATAAAGAGGAAAAGATGGATAAGAGATGCAGATAAGTAAACGTTTCCCTTAACGCCCTCTGCTCCCTCATCTGATCTTTCCTTTCCATATCCAGTGCTAAAAGGAGGAGGCTGGTATTGCTGACTCTGCAATGTCAGTAGCAGTTGTAGAGACAGATGTAGCACAAGCTGTCAGCTGTCCCGAGTAACACTCTGTGTCAGCAACTCATAAGCACAGTACTCATCCCCTACCTAGGATGTTGCCTGACTTGGCCTGAAAGACATCTCTTTAACGGCTCTGAGTGAGCTCTGGAGCCAAGTAGTAGCATGTCTATAGTGGGACATTGAGGCTGCATTTACATGTTGGAGATTAGACTGGCAGAGCTATGTCGGTTTAGTTCTGCTGGCATAGCCCTGTAGTGTAGACACAGCCTACACCAATGGAAGGGGTTTCTCCATTGGTGTAGGGACCCACCTATCTGAATGAAATTAGCTACGTTGATGGAAGCATTCTTCCGTCAACTTAGCTGACTTTACATTGGGGGTAGGTCAGCATAGCTACCTCAACCTAACTTTTAAGAGTGGACCAAGCTGCAGGAAAGTTAGGTTAATCAACTACAGGTGTGAAGTCAATGCATGCACATTAAAGCACGTTAACTCCCCTCCCCCTACACGGATGCTTTGATTCAGGGGTAAAGTGGCCCTAATTCACTTAAGAGGAGGAGAATTTAGGGCTTGTCTACCTGGGGTGGGGGACGAGGGGTTTGACTTGCAGCTTTTTGATGTATGTTAACTAATGTGCAAAGACCAAGCCTCACTAATAAGGCGTGCATGGAACGATGGTGCCCTCCTTCAATTCGTTTCATTGTATACACAAATGTGTGGCATTCTCAGAGGGTATCCCATGGTCCTTTGCTTTGCTATGAGCAGCATGCGTTCTGGGATCTCTCTCACTGCCCATTGTGGAATGCATAGTAGAAGCCAGTGGAATTGTGGGACTTGGGATTTCTTTGGAATTATACCCCATGATTCCTCTCTCTCCATCTGGTGGTTTAACAGTGTTTTCGAATTGCTATCAGCCAGCATGGACCCAATGCTCTGCACCACTATGCTGGCAACCACAAATATGCAGAGGCTGCTTGGGATGTATTCTAGTTCTCAAAACTAGTGACTTGGGTTTTGGTTTTTGCTCGCCACACCACCGAGTGGATGATGTGGCAGCAGCGGTAGGTCCTCCAGCCGCAGCAGAGGAAGTGGGATGAAAATGAAACCAAGCAACTATAGGAGCTGTTCATGGAGCAGCTCCATGTGCATCATTGTTTCTGGGTTCAGGAAACCAGTATTGATTGGTGGGAGAGGGTTGTTCTGCAGACTAGGGATGACTAGCAGTAGCGAGAGAATTTCAGGATGGCGAAGGCAACCGTTGTTGAAACGTGCTAAACCAGCCCTGGAGCTGTAGTGCCCCATCCCCATTGAGAAACAGGTCACCACTACCATCTGGAAGCTGGCTACTCCCAAATGTTACCAGTCTGTAGCCAACCAAATTGACATAGGGAGATAGACTGTTGGGACCATTGTCATGCAGGTATGTTGTGCCATGCAGAAGGTACCGTTGAACTGGATTATGAATCTTGGGAATGCACAGGTGATTGACAGCTTTGCTCATAGGTGGCTCCCAAACTGTATTGAGGCAATTGATGGGACCTATGTGCCTATTATTTGCCCCTCCATCAGGGCTCAGAATTTATAAACAGAAGTGGTGTTTCTCAGTGGGTGCTCCAAGGCCTGGCTGACCACAAACATAAATGCTGGGTGGTCTGGAAGGGTCCGCGATGCTAGGATCTTTCACAACTTGGCTCTGTTGACTTGGATGAATAAAGGACAGTTTGCCCCAGGATCACTATGGACATGAATGGGGTGGAGATTGCTCTGGTTATCCTCAGAGACCCGTCTGCCTCCCTGGTTAATGAATCCTTTCACAGGCCGCTTGGACAGAAGGGAGGAACTGTTCAACTACTGCCTCATAGTTACAGAATGACAGTGGAGTGTGTGATTGGCCGTCTGAAAGGAAGGTGGCGCTGTTTGCGGAATGGGCTGGAAGCTGCAGAAAAAAAACTTGCCTGAGATTATAGCTGTGTATTGTATTTTGCACAATATTTGTGAGACTAAGGGAGAAAACCTTGGCAATGGAGGGGAGGTTGAGTTGCAGCGATTTGGTCAGTGGGTTGAGGTGCCAGCAGTGCACCCCTAAAAACTAAAAACAGCCAGGGCAATATTGGCAGGGATGCCAGTTTTCTTACTTTGAGCCAGAAGCCTGAAAGTCTGCAGCTGTACATCCAGCCGCTAGCCCGGGGAGCATGTGTGTGTGTGTGCGTGCGTGTTTCTGGGTGGAGGGTTGGATTGTGAGCAGTGCGGTCTCTTTCGTGGGTTGTAGAAGTGGCATGTTGTGTCACTCATTTATCTTTAGTCTGTGCCCTGATATGTGACTTGTGCTAAATGTACAGATGTTCCATGTAAAAATGCATTGCTAGCTTTATGAATGAATTTTTAATGGTTTTTATTATTAAACAGTCTATTGTATAACAGCCAGAAATAATCCTTGCACCGAAATAAAGCTGTGCAGTGGAGGGCAGAACACAACAGTGAGGGGAGAGGGGCTCCAATTCACAGATGGGTATATGCTTCAACTCTGCCTCTTCTTGTTCTTGGGTCTTCTGATGTTGAGTGTTGGAACTCCAAGTTCTTCTTCGAGTGCTTGTTCATGTCAATTCCAATCAGGTGTGTGCGTGCCGCGTGCACAGTAACTGGAAGATTTCCTCCCTAACAGCAACCGTAGGGTTGAGCTGGGCACCCCTGGAGTCGTGCCTTTATGGGGCGTTCAGTATAGAGTCCTGCTGATCCTGCACCCCCTCAGTTCCTTCTTACCACCAGTGACGGTAGCAGGAACTGCCCTTTCTCTTCTTTTGCTTCGGCAAGTGGATTAGCAGTACTCTATATGCTGTCCATAATTAGTTTCCACCAGTTAATATAGTTAGTTTAGTAGTTTTCCTTATAAGCTTTAGTTACAGGGGGTTCTGCTCCCCCTGTTTCCTTCCCGATTTGTTACCAGGGAATGCTGTGATCCCTGGACTTTAAGACTTGCCAAATCTGTGCTTAGTGCATGCTGAAAAGTGACCCACACACCTCCTGCTTAAGCTGCCTTGGTGAGGGTCACCAGAAAGATGGCTGCAAGTTCTGTTGGGGGTTCCGACCGAAAACCATCAAGCAGAGGAAACAGCATCTCAAAATCCTCCTTATGGAGGCAGCTCTCCGACCTCAGTCGGACCCATGTCGTCTTCAGTGTGGAGCGCTCTGGAGCCATCTTCAAAGGACCCGATGCTGAAGAAAGATGCCGGCAAGGAAGCTAGGCACTGTCATGGAGCCTCTCGGGGTCTTTTGAACCTTGGGCACTGGTCCCAATCGCTGACGCAGAAGAAAGAGGTCAGAGAGAGGTTGATCTCTCTCAGCAAAACCCAGGGACCAGCCACCAGTGGCACTTCAGTCGGGCCATGGCTCGGGGACTCAAAGTGGGGCCACATTGACTCCTGCCCAAGCAAGGCAGTCGAGTCTGGGCCCATCTCGCTCACCGCACCCATTGGAGTATCTACCGCTCCCGTCCACCCTGAGGCTTTTGAGGTGGCACAGGACCTCTTGAGGCTCACGGCGCCATTCTTGCCACCAAGACAGGAGAGCATCCTGGCACCGCAGGTCTCATCTCGACCCCCCGTGATCTCTAAGTGACAGCCGGCGATGATGGCACACGATCCCCATTGCCTTGGCTAGCTCTGCCATCCAGAGAGCGTAGTCGGTTCCCTGAGTCTTGACGGTCTACCTTGAGAGAAGCAGCACCACCCTGATCCTCCTACTCGGAGTTGGAGTCGGACTCGTACTGCTCCGACTATAACAGGAGCAGAAGATCCTCCTCACGGCACCATAGGCGGTCCCACCCGATGCAGTGGGCCCCTCAGTGGCAAAATCCACAGCAGTGGCCTTTTTGGACTCCGTTGGCCTTCCATCAAGCCCAGGGTCAGAGCCAGGGATCCCACTCGGGTACAGCATCAGTGGCCTTCACGATGTTCGTCCCGCCATGGTTGGCACCAGAGCCAGCACCTCAGGTGTTAACGCTGGCACCTGCGGCACCGTTCTCACACCAGCACCGACTGCGGCACCGCATCCGACCGCTTCAACACTAGAGGTAACAGGCATCCGTATTGCAGCCTCTGCACAAGATATAGCCTCGGCACTGGCACCGATACTACCTCTGTCATTGGCGCCAGCTGCCATGGTGCCCACAGGAACCCCGATGCTCATGCCGCACCAGATGCTGGCACCGGTACGGGGTCCGACGCCGGCACCAACACCCATGCCTTTTGCGGGACCTGTGGGACCAGGCCAGCCCTCTGTTTTTCCCTCTGGGCCAAGAGATCCCTCAGGTGGGGACAGTAGGGAGCAACCACCTACCCCGGTGGTCTCCTCTTCCTCCTCACCAGATGAGGCCCTAGCAGGCACATTAGTAGCCCCAGCTGTGGGGGACTCCAGAGTGTCACAGCAGCTGCTGCGCATGGGTTGCCCAAAGTCTGGGCATTAAGGCAGAGGAAGCTGTGCATGATGCGGACCCTATGGTGGACATCCTGGCTCTCTCCAGCCCTGCCCGTATCGCCTTACCGCTAATAAAAACAATAACGGACATGAACAAGACCCTTTGGCAGACCCTGGCCTCGCTGCCTCCTACAGCCAAGCGCAATGAGTGCCAGTACTTTGTGCCCTCCAAGGGCTATGAACATCTCTATTCCCACCCCCAGCCTGATTCCCTGGTGGTGGATGCCGCTTACCAGTGGGAGAGACAACGATTTCAAGACCCTCTGCCCAAGAATAGGGACGCCAAAAAATTAGACCTTTTCGGGTGAAAGGTTTACTCCACAGGGGAACTGCAACTCTGTATATCCAATCAACAGGCCATTGTGAGCATATACCCCTACAATGTTCCGCATGGTCTCTCTGGCCTCCATCATTCCCTCATTGGATACAGCAGACTGGTATGCCGCCCTTGACTTGAAGGACATGTACTTTCATAACACGATCGCCCAAATGCACAGGAAGTACCTCAGGTTTGTGGTGAAGAATGCGCACTACCAATTTACAGTCCTCCCGTTCGGTCCGCTGGGCTTCCAGGTGCAACTGCTTTCACTGCCCTGAGCTGGGCCTGTAGGGGAATGGCCTCTGGGATCTCTGCTGCCGGGGTACAGAAAGTAGCTGGTGCTCCCAGTACTCTGTGTTGTCCAGGGGCTGCAGAACATGGCTGGGCCCTGGTTTTGGGCACTGGATTGTGGGCCTGCTAACAGCATGTGGTACAGCAGAGCATTCTGGCCTGTGCCTTGGTAATGCTGTCTCTGGCCACTCCAACACCGTCTCTGGATAGCTCCATTTCTTTTTCCTCCTCTGACCTCAAGTTCACCCTCTCCATTGTTTTCAGGGTTTGGAAGAATCTGCAGTGAGGTCTGCAAACATTTCATCCTGTTTTCCATTTCTTCTCCCTCAAAGTAGCCAGCTGCTCAGCTGTCGATAAAAGACCTTGTCCTTGTGGGTCTGGCCACTGCAGGTGCTGTGGCTGTGGGAGTAGGAACAAAAATCAACCACAGAAAGGCTGTGCCATCATTTTGTTAAATATATTTCTGATTTTTCCCCCCCCTCTCTGAGATTCTTCCCAGAGCTGTTTGATCTTTATCCATCAGCATCCCTGTTGTGACCCCTCATGGGCAGCTGCTTAGTAGTGTTCACAAACAGATCTTTATTCCAGTGGCTGGCCAAAAGAGCATCCTGCACAAATGCTTCTCCCTAAACGTCGATGAGAGCCAGGGTCTGGGCACAGCTCCAGGCGTGTTTAAGGCTTCTGAAATAATATTGCAGCAATGCTGCTATATTTGAACTCAGGTGCAACCGGCCAAAGTCTGGCTCCTTGCCAATTTTTAAACCCAGGGAGGGGACATCCAGTCAATTAGACCCCAGAGCGTTGTAGGGCATGCAGGTAACCTCAAGTCAGTAATGGACAGCCGCAAAGCAGTGTGGGATGGCAGTTGGAAGACTGGCAAAGCAGTGTGCTGCAACATTTCATTCACATGAACAATAGGCCAAACTAACTTAATTTATATCAAACTTAATACAGAGTGGGCCCCTCATAAGACACAGCCAAGAAGGAGACAATGTCTGTGGTCCACGTGTCTGTGGTTAGAGCACTCATGCAGGAGGTGGGCGACCTGGGTTCAAATCCCCATACTGCCTGATTCGCAGCAGGGACATGAAACCAGGTCTCCCTCTTCTCAGATGAGTGCCCTAGCCACTGGGCTAGAGGGGGGCATGCTGGGGTGTGTGTCTCAATCTCTCCTGGTCCACTTTGTACAAAGTACTTGACTGGTCCATGGGCCAAAAGACAGGTGGGAGACCTGGTTTCTAGTCCTTGCTGTGAATCAGGCAGAATGGAGACTTGAACCCAGATCCCTCATTCTGGGTGAGACTAAGCTATAGGGGCACAGGTATCACCAACTCCTTCTTCTTGGCTGTGTCTTATGCAGCAGGTGTTTTCTTAGGCAGCCTCTAAGCCCACCTACTGGATAGGGCAAGATAGGTAGGGAAACACCTAAGGCATGTCCACACTGCAGCTGGGCATGTGTCTCCCAGCCTGGGTAAACTGACATGTCCTAGCATCGCTTGAGCTAGTGCGCTGATAACAGCATGTGGATATTGCAGCATGTGTTACTCACCCACGCACAAGCCTGACCGACCCCCTGGCTCCCAGCTGCAGCGTCGACATGTACCTGGTTTGTAAAATCCACTGGGGCTGAGTTGTGCGTCAAGCGCTGAGCTGCTCAGCAGTGTCGAGACTAAAGTTGCTGTTTGTGCCCTACTGGCAGAAACATAAGCACCTGGGGGACTTTGGGATGGAAACTTAGGAGTGTGGGGAATTTAGGCATCTACAGGGTTAGGCAGCTGAGAGGTGGCTTTGTGAATGCCAGTGGCACCTAATGTTGGAGTTAGGTGCCTTAGGTCCCCTTGTGAATCAAGATCATGCTTGGCTTTGTACTTAAACTTTTCCGGGGTTGACTTTGGAGTGTAATGTCTTTCTTTTCTCATATCATATCATATTTTGTTCTGTCTCTGTTTATCTTTGTCAGTTATCCCTCAGTAAAGATCATTCTGAGACATGTTTTGATCTGTATATTAATAAAAAAACAAAAAATAAAATGTGCAACACACAAGCTGTGTTTATATTCTGTCAAAAAATTACCAATTTGCATTCACATGGAACCATTTTATCTGAACCAGATCTGCAAAATGTTCAGGATTGATTGGTAGGGTAGGATTTATCCTTCTCGATCCCTTTATCAAAGAAACCAGTACATCTTTAGATTTCACCAGTAAGCTATCTCAAAAGAGCCTCCTGGGGAAAAACTGATGGAATATGAGATACTCTAAAGGAAAAAATATGAAATGTAAGATGCTTTAAAGAGGTGGTTTACTCAGTGGCTCTTGAACGGGGGATTCTAAATACCTTATTATAGAAAGAGATTGGTAGGAAAATGCTGAAGTGTTAAACATTTGCAAACCTATGAGTGCTAGATGTGGCAAAGAACAATTAGCAACAAGTGCTAATTTCAGTCCCCCTGTGGTTATATTTTACATCAGTGGGATTTACCTTTTATTTGGAAGCGCACTGTTAACAGTGCACCCTAGTTCTATCTAACTCCCCAAATACACCTACAACTTCCTACTGAGGATTTTGGAACTCTAGTCCATCAGAGGTTTTTATGGTGCTGAAAAACATAATTGTAATGAATGCTGGATTGCAGGACAAGGCTTGCATGAAAATTTCACTCTTTGGTTGTTGGGTTTCAATATTTGAAACTGACAAAACGTGTAGGGTTTTCCTGAGTTTCAGCTTGATCTTCAGTTCACGCAAACCTAACATTCAAAGTGAAATTCAGGAGGCAAGGAAAAGTGTGAACTGAACCTACCAAAAAGATTAGTGGAAGCTGTATGCAACCCAGACCTGGCTTTCACAATATCCAACACATATGGCAGGTAATACTTTTCCAATGTCAGGTCTCTATCCTGCAATTAAATATACAAGAATATACCCGGATACCCACTGAAATCAGTGGGGTCCTACACAGCACAATGGTCCACCCCATCGATCTGATTTGCAGCATCAGGACCACAGTGATCAACAAAGTGGTTCACTGCCATTACGTTCCTTACCATTGAGGTTACTAGTTCTTAAATAGCATGAGCTTTGGTCTGTCCCATATGGCAGCTCACTTAATAATCAATGTGTGTGTGGAAGTATCTGACTTGAGATGTACATTCAGTGTTCACTTCTAACAAATTATTAATGGTCTTAGGGGATTGGGAAGTAGGGTGACCAGATGTCCCAATTTTATAGGGACAGTCCCAATATTTGGGGCTTTTCTTTATATGGACTCCTATTACCCCCCCACCCCGTCCCGATTTTTCACACTTGCTATCCGGTCAACTTATTGGGAAGTCACTTTTATGTTAATGCCTGATTAAAATCAACCATGGGAGGGAGGCAAAGAATGGCTACAAATTGTCAGAGAACAGAGACAACAATGAAGTTGATTCCTGTGGTTGCCGCTTTGTGCAATAATTAGTGACTTCTGTAGAATGATGAAAATGTAAACAGCTACTTAACTATTTTTTAATAAGTAAGGGGGAGGGAAGATTTCCTAGTTGAAAACTCCCATTCCTTTCTAAATGTAGTACCAATTTGCACTCTGCAAATATTGATCTGCAGCATCCATTTGTTTGTTGTCACTTTAATCTAAATTACTGCACAAAGGGTATTGGACCATTATTACTATAGAATACGGTAGTACTTTATTAAAGGACTGTATATATTTTAATTCAGTGTGATACTCTTTCATGACAACATTTTATGTCTTCCTCAAAAAATGTGAAGAATCACAGAAGGAGCCTTGTCTTGCTCTACTTCTCAGTATTTATATTCCATATATAAATATATAAAGTTCCTTAAAATAGCCAGGAAAAAAAGACCCACAACTTTAGCTTGCATAAATGTAACACTGCTAACGCATAGACCTAACTTATTCTTTCAATTTTAATGTATGTTTTATGCAAATATTTGGTTTGCTATTTAATTAAAACATGAGTGGTTACTCTAGCAATTGCTAGAAGCACTTTATTAAAGGCACGCACTCTTGACAATATTTAGTACTTGTTTGGTAACTGACCTTTATTATATCAAGTTTCAGAGTAGCAGCCGTGTTAGTCTGTATCCGCAAAAAGAACAGGAGTACTTGTGGCACCTTAGAGACTAACAAATTTATTAGAGCATAAGCTTTCATGGGCTACAGCCCACTTCTTCGGATGCATATAGAATGGAACATATATTGAGGAGATCTATACACACTACAGAGAGCATGAACAGGTGGGAGTTGTCTTACCAACTCTGAGAGGCCAATTAAGTAAGAGGAAAAAATACTTTAGAAGTGATAATCAAGATAGCCCAGTACAGACAGTTTGATAAGAAGTGTGAGAATACTTACAAGGGGAGATAGATTCAATGTTTGTAATGGCTCAGCCATTCCCAGTCCTTATTCAATCCTAAATTGATTGTATCTAGTTTGCATATCAATTCCAGCTCAGCAGTCTCTCGTTGAAGTCTGTTTTTGAAGTTTTTCTGTTGTAAAATAGCCACCCGCAGGTCTGTCATTGAATGACCAGACAGGTTAAAGTGTTCTCCCAGTGGTTTTGGAGTATTACGATTCCTGATGTCAGATTTGTGTCCATTAATTCTTTTGCGTAGAGACTGTCCTGACCCAGGAACCTATCCTTGTAACAAAGCCCGATGCCAACTCTGTCTACATATCTATTCAAATGACATCATCATAGGACCTAATCACATCAGCCATACCATCAGGGGCTCGTTCACCTGCACATCTACCAATGTGATATATGCCATCATGTGCCAGCAATGCCCCTCTGCCATGTACATTGGCCAAACCGGACAGTCTCTACGCAAAAGAATTAATGGACACAAATCTGACATCAGGAATCATGGGCTTCTGCCCCCTGCCGCTCCAGCTGGAGCTCAGGATGCCCCTGTGACTCCAGCCCCAGATGGGGTTTCTGCCCCCGCACAGTGGCTCCTGTGGGGCTGCGGGCTTCCGCTCCTGCCGGCTGCTTCCACCACTTGCCACTCCAGCTGAGGCTTGGGGCAGCCCAGGCTTGGAGCTTCAGCCAGCACTTGGCGTGCCGAGGCTTAGCTTTGAAGGCAGCACAGAAGTGAGAGTGGCAATCTTAGGACCTTCCCTACAACAACTTTGCAACGCCCCCACAATCCCATTCTGGGGGGGACCCCCCACAGTTACAATGCTGTGAAATGTCAGATGCAAACATCTTGAAATCATAAAATTGACCAATTTTAAAACCCCCTGGCAGTGAAATTGACCAAAATGGACAGTAAATTTGGTAGGGCCCTAATCATGAACATGTGACTGTCAATAGCTTCAGCATCCTCCTGTCTTTGGTTTGTGTCTTTTGCATCTCTTTATTTATTTTTTTTATATAACTGCTGCATCCCATCTTTCTAGAAGCTGATATTTTCCCTCTGTTTTAACTGTCCATGCTGCTTTGTTGGATTAGTTAATAATTACTAGTCTGATAAAATAAATGCACGTTTTAAAACAATATATTTCCTGATTATACACTTGTAATTGACAGCTAAATGTATATGGATCTATGATTTATGGGGAAAAATACCTGATCTCACTTACCTAAATTTTATCTTTGAAATATTATAAGTAGCTGATTATTGTTTTGTGATGAATCATTAAGGTTGACTTGGGTCACAAGGAAGGGGGTCATGTATGAATGTGGAGCTCCCCCCATTTTAGAGATGAGCAGCTCCTAAGTTGTATGTAGCTCCTAAAAAGTAAGTCTGCAGTTCCTAAATTGTACGTAGAGGCACCTGTCAGCTATCTAGAATGCCCGAATAAAGTTAATTTTCAGAGCTGAGAGGGTAGCATCTGGACTGAAGTAATTAGCATTAAAAATATATCCAAAGTGTGTGTTAGAGAACTCTATGGGATGGTTTACAATGTGCTGCTCTAACTTACCTATGGTGCCTGGCATTCTAGGCACCTTCACGGAAGCTGTTAAACATCTAACACCAACTTGGTAATGTGTGCTCTGTTTGCTAAAGAGGTGACTGCTGGATTTTTTCCCACCTCCATTGTCGCTTTGACAGGGCTCCAGGAGGAGTTCTGGTTCATTCATTTGTATTTCTGGTTATTATTTTTTCCACCCACTGTGTATTACTGTACATTTGTCAACATTACATTTTAATTGCTGTACGTCAGGCCATTTACAGAGCAATTCCAAATCCTTATGAATTTTATTTGCAGCTGTCTCCACGTTCAGCTCTTTGCTCGCTCCCCACACGTTCCATGGAGGTCATTTATATAGAATAAAACAGCAAGAGCCTTAATACGTGACCCAAGACCTATGTTAATACTTCCCTTGGATGGAAGGCTTACTCACTATCATGCTGGTTTCCATTTTGCGACCCGTTACTTTATCCAGCCCTTTTAACGGGGGTGCCTACAACTTAGGGTGATGCAGATATTTGGCATAAAGCTAAACTTTGACAAATCCAAAATATGTCATCACATGGCGCAAACAGTTCTTTATCAGTCTTGTTCGTATTAGCATTGATATAATGTCTTCTCACTGTTTTTTCTTAAACTTGTTTCCCAGTTTATTAAACTAAGCTGAAAGAAACCTGGTTTACGCCACAATAGTGCTAAATCTACACTATACTTGATTTGGGAATTGCGCCATTACTTTAGATATACTTGTACTATCTCTTATCTGAGCAAGCGCGCGCACACACACACACACACAAATGTAATGTAGTCACGGTAGCAGGGGCAGTAGCAACACAGGCTAGTTACTCTGAGAACAATCCTCCCTGACAGAACAAGAAGCAATGGTCTCAAGTTGCAGTGGGGGAGGTCTAGGTTGGAAACAGTATTTCACTAGGAGGGTGATGAAGCACTGGAATGGGTTACCTAGGGAGGTGGTGGTGGAATCTCCATCCTTAGAGGTTTTTAAGGCACGGCTTGACAAAGCCCTGGCTGGGATGATTTAGTTGGGGTTGATCCTGCTTTGAGCAGGGGGTTGGACTAGATGACTTCCTGAGGTCTCTTCCAACCCTAATCTTCTATGAACCCTGTGGATACGTTCTTGGGGTGACTAGCTAGTGTGTATGCTTTTTGCACTGGTATGATTGTCATTTATAACAACACTTTTAGTTAATCCAGTGGCACACTGCATGTATACCAGCCCATAGAAAGAGCTGGTCAAAAATCATTCTGATAGAAAAAATGCCCTTTTCACAAAACTAAAGTTTTCTCAGTGGAAGCTTCAGTTTTCTTTCTCTCTCTCTCTCGATATCTATATCTATCTATTAAAAAATTTCCCGTTGAGGAAAATAGAAATGAGGACTGCTGGCCACCTGGAAGTCCTGAGAACTCCAGCAGAAGCCAAGGCTCTCGCAGCTTCCAAACCTCCTGCTGCAGAGTTGGGAGAATGGAAGTCCTTGGATGGGCTCCTAGGAGGGTTGGGTTCAATGATGGCATAGAGAACTCTCTAATTCTCCAGGTGTAGCATTTCATAATGAGGGAAATAACCTTGGATTAGTCACACATTTTAGAGGTAGAATATTGGTGTCCCAATACCTCAGTTGTTCTGCCTGCGGATTGTTTCCCCCGAGCTTTTATGCAGGATCAGGTAAATGAAAGCTGAAATTCTAGCCCTCTCCATGTTGCATTTCTTCTATTCTCGATACTACTGCACTTTCTCCCTCCTCCTCCTCCTCACACTTAGTTTCAACCAGGGATTTCTGGAAGTAGAATGCAGCAGGCACCATGATTCTGTTGTGGGAGAGAGGGTGGCAAAGGGGAAAGGAACGACTGATGGGCTTTCTCCATCTCTTAACACTTAACTGTTTGTCCCTCTTCATTCCCCTTTGTGTCTTCCTATATTTCTTACCAACATAAACCTTTCCAGGCACCAACTGCCTGTAGTGAGCACCTCTCCTCACGTCCTTCTCCCACTGGGAGATTCCTCTGGGTCTGCTTCTGTTCTCAAGCTTCCTTGGGCGGGCTCTTAGTCAGAAGCCCCACTGACTGTTCCTACTGCCCCAAAGCTCCAGCTCTCCTGGCTTTGGGAACCGTTGTGGGGGAGGGATAGCTCAGTGGTTTGAGCATTGGCCTGCTAAACCCAGGGTTATGAGCTCAATCCTTGAGGGGGATTTAGTTCGGGATTGGTCCTGCTTTGAGCAGGGGGTTGGACTAGATGACCTCCTGAGGTCTCTTCCAACCCTAATAATCTCTGATTCTAAGACTGAACCAGTTCTCTTGGAACCACAGAAAGGAGCTGGTTCTTATGACCAGGGAAATGGGGGATTCTCAAGCTGTTTCTCTTGAACCTAACCCTATTCATCTGCTGTCCTTGCAGGTCACTTGAAAAAAAAAATCCAGCAAATACAGCTCCCACTCAACAGTTTAAAGTCCCACTTCTAAGTGGGCCCATGAAATACCTGGAACCTGCTAAGCTATGAAGGTTTTCCTTTTTGAAAATGTGGATCTGATTCACTATGTGCAGACCACTCATGAAATCTGCTGTATAGGGTCCTTGCAGAGCTGACGGCTCCCTGAAGTGGAGTGAGATGAGGGTAACAGTGTGTGCCAGATAGCGTGAGGCAACAGAATGAGATAAGAAAGAGAACAGAGACAATTCATCTTTCTTGGGCTGTCTTTTCTGTACGTGAAACTGATTTGTGCTCCATATTTTTAAAATTGAGAAATGAAGAAAATGATTATTTTGAGGTTCCCCCTAGTTACAGTAATTTTTTTCATGCCCATGGAGTATGGAGTATATTTTAGTCTGTGGATGAAGAAACAGAGGGAGACTGCCAGGTGCAGATCCGCAGTTTAGTACGTTACAAATTTTGTTTAGAGATATAGGAATTGCCAGACTGGCTCAGAGCCAAGATCCATCTAATCCAGTATTCTGTCTCTGACCGTGGCCACTACCAGATGGTTCAGAGGAAGCCCACATGTATGCAGCTGTGGGATAATCAGCAACTCATGAATGTCTCATCCTAATCTCTACTAGTTACATATTGCTTTAAACCCGAAAACCTGAGCTCTTTATCCCCTCCAAAACTGTTTGCATTAACTATTCTAACTTGAATACTCTTGGCCATGTCAATGTCCAATTTCTCATAGAACGGTTCAAAGATGCCGCATCTGGTGGCAATAAATTTCACCGTTTGTGCATTGGGTGAAAGAGTGTTTCCTTTTACTGCTTCTGCATTTACAGCCTTACTGTTTCGTTGTATGTATTGAGCCCCAGAGCCGAATACATATAAGTAACTGATCATAATATCCTAGCCTTTTCTTGGACAGTTTGATTCCTTATTCAGGAAGCAGAATTGAGCAACAAACAATGACAAAAACAGGCACTATTGCCCAGGACCAGAATAGGTGATAGAAATAGGCAAATGATTCCAAAATAGTCCAGTTAATATTGTCTCACTTAAGGCTAAAATGTGACATTTTCATTAAGCACAGCTCTGCACAACTATAGGAGCGGCACAAGGAGATTGGGTGATGTGTTTACACTCTACCCAAATTTTCTTTACTGCTTCTCCTTGCCCTGGTGGGGGGGGGGGGGAGAGAAAAAGGACAGGGTCACAATTTACACCTCACTGACTGAAGTCAATCATAGAATATCAGGGTTGGAAGGGACTTTAGGAGGTCATCTAGTCCAACCCCCTGCTCAAAGCAGGACCAATCCCCAGAGATCTCTAAATGGCCCCCTCAAGGATTGAACTCACAACCCTGGGTTTAGTAGGCTAATGCTCAAACCCTGAGCTATCCCTTCCCCTCTGAGACTAATCATGCTTAAAGAACTTTAAGAACCCTGTTGAATTAGGGTCCTTATAGCTGAAGGTCAGTATATTTTTGGTCTGTGCTTTTTCCTTCTCTCATTTTGTGAAGAAGCAAAATAAACAGTAAACGTGACTTACAAGTGTTATCTGCACATAGATTATCCGGTTCCTAAGACTGTTTGAGCTCCGTACCCAATATGTTCAGTTTCTTGTTTAATTTTCCCATCGTAATGTGTTTCCTACTACACTTCTGCAAGTCTTGTCCTTCTCAAGTACTAGGTCTTCTAACAATCTTCCTCTTCAAGCTTTTCAAAGAAATCGAGGGGACTTGATAGGTCACCTTTAGAGTGTAAATACCTTCAGAAGGAGAAAATGCCCTAACCAAAGAGCTCTTTAATCTAGTGAGAAAAGGCATAACAAGAACCAATGCTAAAGCTGGACAAATTCAAATTTGAAATAGGCATACATTTTTAAGACTGTAAGCAATTAACATTGGTACAAATGACCGGGGGAAGTGGTGGATTCTCCATCTCAACATAGGGATAGTTGAAATCCCCCATTATTATTGACTTTATTTTAATAGCCTCTCTAATCTGCCTGAGCATTTCACCGTCACTTTTGCTTTCTTGTAACTCCCTTTGAGTTTTTTCAGCAGTGGTGGGAGCTGGAAGAGTTGGGGTGGTCAAGAGGCAGTTTGTTCTTTAGAGAAGTATTGGCACATTCAGTGAGTACACGAGGGAGTAAGATTTTCTTTGGTTCATTTATTTTGATGGTGGAAGGGGAAGTTAAAATAAATCAGGTTCCAGATATTGTCTCATTATTAGACTGTTATGCTATATCCTCTTACTGTTTATGGCCTTGATTCAGCAAAACACGAAAGTCTGCGATTAAACCTTTCCCTATTCAGCAGAACATTTAAGTACATGCTTTGTGTTAAGCACCTGCTTAAGTCCCGTTCAGATCAATGAGATTTAAGCAGGTGCTTAATGCTAAGTATGGACTTGAGCATTTTTACTGTATTAGGGCCGATAGGAGGCTTGAGTGGCTGATTGTCCATTCACTGAAGTCAATGGCAGCACGTTCATTGGCTTTAATGAGTAATGGTTGAACCCTTAGACCCTGATTTGTAAAGGTATTGAGGAGTTGCTGCCCTCAGCACTGAAATGTCCAACTGATTTAGGAGCCTTGGTCTCATTTTCAAAAATGATGTAGGCAATTAGGATTTTGGCTCCTAAATCAGTTAGGCATTGCAATGCCGAGGGCAGCAACTCCTAAATATCTTTACAAACTTGGGCCTTAATGTTTTGAAGACTTACTGTACCTGCTATTATGTCTGTGAACCAAATACAATTTACTTAAAATCAGCCTTTATGAACACTTGCTATTAGCGCTCTCACAGCATTTATACCCTGGGAGCTGATCGCTTGATGAGCTATTCATAGTGAGTGATTTACAAGATCTGACAATTTTTGGTCCTTTGATTAATATGTGAATTATTTCTGAACATAATTTTTATAAGTGTATATGTTAGGTCACATCCTCAGCTGCTGTAAATCCGGGTAGTTCTGCTAAAGTTAAAAGATCTATATTGATTTTACACCAGCTGAGGTTCCGGCCTATTATCCACAATTGTTTGACTGTACTCAGTATTAGTTTTTCAATCTCTACAATCGGAGTCTCTACAATGTAGATGTTTAAAGCCTCACTAGACAAAACACTGTTCCTTTAATTATGTGAAATTTAGGAAGGTGTTCCACTTTTCCCTGTGTAAATATGGCACAAAAAGAAGGCTATTTTAAAATTAAAATTGGGATCATTTCCACTGTAGCATCTGCTTTCTCAAGTTTTGATGAAATGACAGGGAAATTGAAATGAGCCAGATGCGAAGGCTGAGAGGCTGAGTCAGAAAGAGAACAATGCCGCTTTAGACTGTAAATGACATGGGATAATTCAGACCTGTTTCTATCCATCAAAATAGAATGGCTTAAAATTACCCAACCCTGCCCTTTAGCATAGCACAATAGCACACTAATGAAGACATTCCTCAGCACAGGAATATCGTTGATATGATTTAGAAGCACAATAGAGATTTAGCAAATGCAATAAGTTATTAAAAGAAAATAATTGAGCAACTTGCAGTGAATGTAGTTTGAATTGAAAACTATATGAATTGGCTCTCTCTATATGCTCTCTGAATACCCTAGTCAATGAAGCAACATTCTAGGGATTGATAATGGCACATAAGCATGTTAGAGGGAAAATATTCAAAAGGACCAAACTTGAATATTGCACATTATTTTTTATGATCAAACATGAAGCCCATTTTTAGTGACTATGTAATAATGCTGGGATAGGTCAGGATTATGGCTTATCCTCTTTACTGGGAGAGGGGCCAAGGAACCTTCCTCCTGTGTCCTCTGTGAATGTGCTAGGGAGAGCATAGAATCATAGAATATCAGGGTTGGAAGGGACCCCAGGAGGTCATCTAGTCCAACCCCCTGCTCAAAGCAGGACCAATCCCTAGACAGATTTTTACCTCAGTTCCCTAAATGGGGATTAAATGCACCCTGGGTTTAGCAGGCCAATGCTCAAACCACTGAGCTATCATACACGGCAGTTAGCTGGCACCTGCAGAAGGGGACTAGCTTTGACATGAATGGATGTAGAACTCGTTGAAAATGTTTTGACAAAACATTTGTTGTTGGAAAATACTGATTCGCTGAAATCAATATTATTTACAGGGAAGGGTCGATATTTGATGAATTTCCTGTTTTCAAAAAGATTTTGAAAAGCAGTTTTAAAATTATTGAAATGTCCCATTTTGACATTTTCAAAACAATTTTTTTTTCTGGTTTTGGGTTCACAGTGACTTTGTTTTGTACTCTAATTTATCATTTTTAAAAAAGTAAAAGGGTCTTGACTGTTATGCTGGCATCACCCTTCCAATTCTGGAACAGGGGCACATAACATCCCCTGCTGTTCATATATCCCAGGCTGTTAATAGTGACCACAGAATGTTACCACTGACCCTCTCCCTGAAGGGCCTCATTCAACAACTGTTGACATTAATAGGAATTGGATCAGTCTCTACGGACTTGTCTTCACTTAAAACACTACAGCAGCACAGCTACATCATTGTAATGCTTCAGTGTAGACACTATCTATGCCGATTGGAGAGATTCTCCCATCAACTATGCAATTAACTATGCCAAGAGGCAGTAGCTAGGTCAACGGAAGAATTCTTCCCATGACCTAGTGCTGTCTACATGGGAACTTAGGCGGCTTAACTATGCCATTCAAGGGTGTGGACTTTTCACTCCCCTGAGTGATGTAGTTATGCCAACCTAATTTTCTAGTGTAGACTAGGCCTAAGCCACCAGGCTGAGAAAAGGATTCCCCTTACAATTATTTTTAGATCCCTAGTACCAATCCATTTAATTAAAAAGAGGGCAGCATTTGGACTAGTCTATTCGGTAATGCATTTCCTGGTTTTATATTGGGCTCTGTGAAAAACAGAAGTTGGCAATCAGATGTCTTCCCTTGCTGTATATGTGCAGTTTAGATCTGGTAAGTACTGTCTGTGTGTTAGAAATTATTTATAAACCACCCCACACAGACTCTGAACATTGTGTGCCAGCTATAGGTTAAATAAATGAAAGCGCATATAGAATTCTTTCCACATCAGAATTTATATTTAGAGCTGACCCGGTAATGGTTTTCCTGTCCTGCAAGAATGTCAAGGTTTTAAAAGTTTGTTCCTATCCCAAATCAGGACAAACATTAAAAATCTGAAAATTTGTGAACCAAAAAAAAAAAAATTCAACTCACGTGAACTGAAACATTTAAAAAATGTTCATTTCCATCTCAACCGTTGTTAAGTTGTATAGTCAGTTGCTTAACCACAGTTTGGTTCATTATGAAATACACTCAGGAGATCCAATAACCAATGTCAGCACATACATGCTGATGATAACATTAGAACAGGAAAAGGTTCTACATGACACCAGTTTCTGGGAAGCGGTCTCATGGAGGGATGTTACATTCAACGTATGCAGGTGTGCTCCCAAAATCACACCCCAAAACCCATCTTTTTTATACCCAACCTGTTTACAAGTCAAGGTACTAAGTATGCCACCTGAAATTAGATTTAACCAATGAGTTGTCTACCTTGTTTTTATGGTTCCATGATGTATCCCTTATCTCTTTGTTTTACTCTAGTAAAAGCCTAGCAAGTGCCTCATGTCCTTTGGAGCCTGAATGAATGTCTTCAGAACAATCATATGTCATGTCCTCTTCCTTTGGGACATTCCAGTACAGGCCTGTCAGTCTAACTCCCTTCTCTTGCTATGGTAAAGCATTCATCCGCCCAGCTTCCCTATTCACTCAGCCAAATCTTACTTCAATGAATTCAAGGGGTTGTGGAATACTTAGCATAAGTGAGTAGGGTTATATAAAAATCATAGGCCAATTTAGGATATATAAGTCCTATAATATTTTTGTGCTCAATGCAAACTAATATAATGCAAACTAATATCTGAAGCGCAGATAATACATATCATACAAATACGATAGGGTCCATACAGTAGCAGTCCATACAGTAGCAGTTTTTCAGGTGCCTGCAACCTCAATCCCTCTGTGCTGCCAGAGCATAACTGCATGTTCTCTTCAGCTCACCCCCGTCCTCTGTGCTGCACTGCCATGCTGGTTCTGCATTATTTTGTGCTACGTGTGCCCATGGAAGGGGGGTCTAGTAGTTGGAGGCTTTTTAAGGTACCATAGAGTGCACACTGTTTTATGTATAGTTACTCTTACAGACAGTTACAAATGGGCTTTTTATTACGTTGTCGGATGGAGCATGGCTTGCCCCATTCAAGATCGTTTGAAGATCTTTCTCAGAGTGGGCAAAGATTGCGTTGTCATCAGCAGATGTTGTGGAGACCTTACTCTTGGCTTTCAGCCTGCTAAGCCTGAACAGCTTTCCGTCCATTCTGTAAATGATTTCAATGCCACTTCCGAGCAACTTCCGAGCAACTAGGTAAAGAATGACAGCCATAAAACCTGCAAACATGGTTGGGGCGATGATACAGCCCTGTTTGACTCCTGTTTGCACTTTGAAAGGTTCGCTCTGGGAGCCAGTGCTGCTCAGAACAGTCACTTTCATGTTATCATGAAGCAATTTTAGGACATTGATGTATTTATCAGGACATCCAATCTTAGAGAGTACAGTCCAGAGGGCACGGCGATTCACTGAATCAAAGGCTTTAGTTAAATCAATAAAAGCAATGTACAGTGGTTGGTTTTGCTCCCAACACTTTTCTTGCAGCTGTCGTGCTGTGAAGATCATATCCACAGTTCCACGACATGGTCAGAAACCACTCTGTGACTCCGGTAAAATTTCTTCTGATGGGCAGAAGGCGAGTTGCAAGGATCCGCGCCAGAACGTTGCCTGCAATGGCTAGGAGGGAGATACAATGATAATTTCCACACACCCACAAATTAGTGCCCTGGAAGAGGCAAAGACCATCAGTATTGAGGCAATGATCATCGGTCAGCAATTCTGCTGGACTGGTCACGTTGTCCGGATGCCAGACCATCGCCTCCCAAAACAGGTCCTCTTCTCTCAGCTGAAAGAAGGGTACCGTAATGTGGGTGGACAATGGAAGCATTATAAGGACTTACTGAAGGACAACCTAAAAAAGTGTAATATTGACATTGACACTTGGAATCAGGATCGCTTAAAATGGAGTGAAGTCCTACGTGATGGTCCCCTGCATTTTGAACTTGTTCGCCGACAAGCCGAAGAGGACAAGAGGTGCAGAAGGAAGAAGAGACTGGCTTCCAGCCATGGTCAACAGCCTCCTGCTGAGCCTGAAAACATCTGCCCTCATTGTAATAGAACTTATGGTTCAAGGATTGGCCTTATCAGCCACCTGAGGACCCATAACTCCCATGAAAGATGATCATACTCGGTAACGAGTGATCGCCCATCACATAGTTGCAGTTCAGCCTCTCTAGATGGGATCATAGTCATGGTGGGTCAGTTCTTTTTGGTCTAATACTCTTGACAGTACCCTTCTAAGTAACTCAACTGCAACTCCTTTCATGTGACTGATTTTTACTATGCCATGCCCACCTAACAGAATGTGGAGATAATCTATCGAGGTTTCTTTTGCAGTGCAGAGATTGTTATTCTGTTGTTGTTCTGAAATGACACCTCTAGGGGTAGCTTCCTGTTGAGATTTCTTTTATAGTTCTGTGCAGCTCGTGTGTGTGTGTGTGTGTGTGTGTGTGTGTGTGTGTGTGTGTGTGTGTGGGAAACATACCCAGAAGCCGATTTCAGTCATTCCTCTGATTCTCCACAGTAGCCTTATTAATATCTCTGATGATGGAAAGTGGCTAACTTAAATCACTTGAAGTTACACCAAGGAGCATTAGGAATGGAAGAAGATTTATGGACCATGGAAGAGGTTCTTGGAATGAGGAGATGAGTGGGAGGCTGCCATTTCCTAGTTCATTCATACAGATCATGTATGTCGGAAAATTGGCTGCTAGAATTGTTACCTGAAATATAGTATGTATCTCTCTGAAAAGCTGTCTTTGGGTAAAGCTACTGCTTATGTTATGGAGTGACATGTTTTCAGAAGCTGCCATTCTTTTTGGCTTGAGACTTTGAAGGGCATAACTCAACTTTTAATTGATAGGGGTTACGGACAAAGTATATGGTTTCTTACCTTTTCTTTTGATGTGCTGGAACTGTTGGAGATGGGCTGCAGGATTAGATGGACCTTCTGGTCTAATGTATGAAGGCAATTTCTAAATTCCTATATTCCTTCAGAGTCTTTCTCAAATCCCACTTCTTCCATGAGGCCTATAAATGCTAATGCACCAACCTAGCACAGGATCAAACCACACACCTAAGCAAAATCTAGTTGTAATAAAAATGTGCAAAGCAACAAGACATCTCAGATTTATCTCATGCCCTTCCCTTGTCTATGTATCTTCCTAATTAGATGATGGGCCTGGATTTTTTTTTCTTCTACCAGAGCTCCACTCTGCACAGGAGGTGGGTCAGGCATCAGGAAGTTGATTGCAGTTCCCTGATTCTCAGGGTCAGCTTCAACCCTGTTGCAACATAGAGCAGCTGCTGTAAGTTGCATCTCTGGCGACTGGTGCTTAATGAACTGTGTAGAGTATCTGATCCTACAAGTTCCTTGGGAGAGAGAAATGTCCTCTGTGTGAAGCACTGAACACCCAGTTGGAGCTATATAAATGATTCTTATTAATAAAAGGAATGCAGGAATAGACACTTGGAGCCTAATTGTAAATTATTCCAGTTAATGATGCCTGTTAGTGATGGGTTAATTTAACATGGTTCCCTTAATGGAGACTGACTATAATTTGCGCATTTTAGTAATGCTGATGATTTCTGATGGAATCCTATGTAGGCAGGTCTAGAAAGAGAATGCTAAACTCCCCCCTCCCCAATATATACAAAAATAAAGGATCTTTTTTAATGGATGAAATGCATTTTAGTATCAATAAAACCATTCATTTTACATATAAAAACACACCAGAAGATGGTCACATACAGGCAGATTCCTCACTGAGAATACTTTATGCTTGAGGAAATATTAATTTGAAAAGCAAAGACGTTTATCCAACAATGAAGCAAATACAGCTGGAGACAATGATCAGAAATGAATACCAGGAATCCGTGCAAAGTCAGCCTACTGTGGATTATACTAGCAGGAATTCCCAAGGGCAGGCTCCTAGCGGAGAGGTTTGCTGAATAGAATGGCAAGTTATTAAGTCCGTGTCAGGCTCAGCTGTGATACATCTCAGTGAAGAAAAGTGATATGACATATCAACCTGTTCATTCCCAGTATCACTTAAGATGGGTCTCTGTTTTTCTCACTTTACAGCTATGGGAGAGAAGAAATCTGGCTCCCCAAGATCATACGTTCAGATTCCCTTTAATTGAAAGGAGGATGGATAGTATGTCAGAAGACGGTTAGCTACAGTGAGACACTGCAACTTGGAATTTTAGGGCTAGATGGACAGCCTGGGACTGATGCAAGGGACTGTGAGGGAGTAAGGAACCCCACCTCTGTATATCTCTGTGGGCTTAACCAGACATGGATGTAGACTGCATGCCCGCTTACTTCTTCCCTGGAGCAGGTAGGTCAGGAGTGGGCAGGGGAAGGGTGAAGGCTTGGTTCTAGTTCTCTAGGTGGGAGGTGGGTGTAATAATTGGCCCCTGGTATAGCCTAGCAGTAAATTACTGCTGGGACACTTTTGAGGGGAGGGGCTACTCGAGATGTTTGAGGTGAATCCCTACCACCTGCTTACAGTGTAAGAGAGGCGTGTCTCTGCCCAGTGGGGAAATCCTCCCAACTCTGCTAGCGACACAAGCGCTCCAATCGGGCACAGCAAGCCCAGAGCTTTCTCTCTGCAAGCTAGCAATTTACACGCCCCACTTTGTTCCACTCAAATGCCCAGCCCCTTGTCTTCTGGACACCCACTGTATACACTGATGTTCTGCCTCCATGGAAGTAGTGCACTCCAGTTTACCGGCTTCCCCTCCGTTCAACACTCTCCTTAGCACAATTCACTTAGACAGGTCTATAGTAAAACAAAACTGAAGTTTGTTTAACAAAGTGAGAGTTAAAGATTCACTCAAAAGCAAAGAAGATTTAGAAACATAAGGTTATAGGTATAAGAAAAACATAGGCCACAAGCTATTGCCTATACTTATGAAAGAGTTACTTTCCTGTCTAATAAGTTAGTTCTCACCCAATGGTCAGTCTTTGTAGTACTTGTCCAGTCCAGAAAATTGGGATCCGCTTTTTGTAAGACACTTCAGCTGGCACATTGGATAACATTTATACCCTCTTTCCTTCTCTTATACAGTCACAGACCTCTCTGTCTTTGTCAATGTTCACGTCTATATTTTCCCCAGACTGTAAGCACGTGGTTGGGCTGGGTCAACGGGTGTTGATTGTTCTCAGTGTTGACTGAGTTAGTGCTGAGACTCGCCCTGCCTCAGGTGACAAGTTTCACCTCCACCAGTTTTGGAAACCAATATTCTACATGTTACATAACTCTAGAAATTAGATGTTTCCTATACAAACATCCTGCAATAACTATGATAACCTGCTAGTTATTAGCATTTGGTAGAGACCACACATGATCCCCTTCAACGAAATATCAAGTAGGTGGTCAGACACGGATGTAATATACCTGCCAGGGCATGCTTGGGTATATCTCTGTCACAATTACCTACTAGGAGCAAAGGGAAGCAGAGAAGAAAAATGCCCCATCGTGCACTCCCCATCTTTGGACCAACAACAGACACATCTCAGTGCCTGCCGTCTCTAAAGAACCGTCGGCTGCTAACTACCCATTTGGCCCCAGGCTTCCTGATACTGCACCACATCATGTCCAGTGACATCAAGGAGGATATTGCTTTTCATTCTGCTGGAAGGACTTTGCGGGAATGTCTCCTCATCCTGAAACCTTTTACTATTGCCAGTGAGCAGCTCAGTATTTAAACGGCACCCTTAAACCAAGTCACCCTACTGTCCACTTGTTGGAAAAAGAGAGAGAAAATGAAGGTGCTCTTAACAAGTCGCTAGGCCTTATATCAGCAGTGGAGGCTAATCAATGTACAGTCCCAGTTTTTTCTGGCCCACGTGGGACAAACAAACACTCTGGGCCCAGTCCTGCAATATGCAGAGCACCTCTTGCAATTCAAACATAGGGGTTCAGTGGGATTTCAGGGGGACATAGGCCTTGTGCTGGCTCTGTGCACAGGGGTGAATTTCACCCTCAGGAGCCTGATTCTGTCACCATTATTACATGCATCAAATAGTACCTTGTTCTCTGAGGTCAGGGGCAGCTCTATGTATTTTGCCGTCCCAAGCATGGCAGTGAGGTGGCCTTCGGCGGCATGCCTGTGGGAGGTCCGCCAGTCCCACGCCTTCGGTGTACCCACCGCTGAATTGCCGCCGAAGCCATGGGACTGGCGGACCTCCCGCAGGAATGCCGCCAAAGGCAGCCTGACTGCCGCCCTCATGGCGCTTGCTGCGCTGGTGCCTGGAGCCGCCCGCTGTCTGAGGTAACTTTACTAACCTCAGTGGGAGTAAGGTGTTATTTCATGTGGATAAGGGTGACAGAACTGGGCACTAAAATTTACAGAAAAGCAGAAAAAGAAAATAAACAGTGGGCATGGAGAGTGAGCTAGTGTCAGCCCTTTCCGTGTGCTCCCTCCAGGTCAAGGCTGAGGCACGTTAGTGGTCCATTATGGGGGAACCTGGCACCGTCACTCCCATGCTGTACCTGCTCTATGGATCTCTAGAGGTTCCACATTTCTGGTGCTTTTATCTCAGTGTTGCCAGCTCTTGTGGTCTGATAGTGAGATTCCTGATATGTGGTATGTTCTTAAAGCTCCAGCCCCAGAAGCAAGCAATGAGGTGGGATTAGCAATACTGTAACCTTTTATGAGCACTATATTGAGTTTTAGAAAAATGGCCCATCACAGTTTTAAAAACATGTTGTTAGAGTTTCACTTTTAATATCAAAGCCAGATCATTAGTATCAAAATCCAACACAAGTTACTGGGGTTAATAGAGGAGTGACTGGATGAAATTCTTTGGTCTGTGTTGTGCAGGAGGTTAGAATACATGATTTTATGTTCCCGTCTGGCCTTAAAATTATCAGTCTACATTAGGGTTTTAAACTGCTGCCCATCACCATAGTATCTGAGTCCTTTCCATTTAAGTGACCCCTCATTTTGAGTGGGAAGGCTGACATTTCAAATCCATCCAAGGGAGGTATTAATGGATAAGTGATTTATTCCAGAAGGTGATGTAAGTTTTGTAACAAATTTCTCAAATGCTGCAACTCAAAAAGGACAAAAAGCCGGAGTCGATTGTGACTCAGGAGAATTGGAGGGGTAAGAACCTAATTATTTTTGCATTAGAAAGCATATTCCAGCATTAGAAAGCTTCCCAAGCTCCAAATACACACATATACCTTCAGTACAGTGCTTTAACTTTTACATCTGAATCGGTAAATCATGTCAAAAGTGGCTGAGGAAATGTAAAGGAGGATTAAGAATGTGTCTGTTTTTACAAAAGTGAGTTCTCGTAGCTTTGATAGATTCAGAACATTTTTGGGGCCAAATACATTCTTGATGTAGCTCCATTGACTTCACTGAGATTATACAGGGATGAATTTAGTCCATGGGATATGGGAATTTTTTGTTTTTATATTTTAACCCCATGCGGGTTCAAATATATCAGTCAGATCAGTACAATTCAGGTGACTACTAGAGGGTTTTTTAAAGTGCCTGGAAGCCTTGCAAACATAAGAATATTCAACAGAGCAGAAGAATGGCCAATAATTGCCTACTTTCTTTATTTGTCATGGACCCTCGCCCATGGCAACCAAAATTTCCTTGAGTAATTGTTTTCAGTTCTACTGCAAGCTTCTTGATTGGGCATCCATATTGTCCTCTAGCTCAACAGTTCTCGAACTGTGGTCATGACCCCAAAGTAGGTCGCGATTCCATTTTAATGGAGTCACCAGGGCTGGCTTAGAGTTGCTGGTACTCGGGGCCAAAGCTGAAGCCCAAATTCCACTGCCTGGGGCTGAAGCCGAAGCACGAGGGCTTCAGCCCTTGGTGGCAGGGCTCAGGTTACAGGCCTCCTGCCTGTGGCTGAAGCCCTTGGGCTCAGGCTTGGGCTTTGACCCCCCCGCCGGGGGTGGTGGGGCTCGGGCAGGCTCCGGGGGGCAGGGCAACCCCCCTCCTGGGGTCTTGTAGTAATTTTTGTTGTCATAAGGGGATCGTGGTGCATTGAAGTTTGAGACCCCCTGATCTAGCTAATAGGTGTAGTCCGTTAGTAATTGTCTAGTCAATTGCAAGTCTTGTTTATGTGAGTGGCCCCTTTTTCCTATGCACTTAAGTGCATTGGCCATTTGCTAGCTTGCAGCAGCAGAATTTATCTCCCTTGGGGTTTAGGTTCTTTACAGATACGTTCAGGAGACAAGCCCAGATTTCTAAGGTTATAGCTTCACAGTATAAGGAACAGGGCACAAAGAAGTACAAGAAGACTCAGGTGCTTAACTCTCTTTTCTGCTCCCCCAGTCATGTTCCTATTGATTCTCCTGACACAGGAAGCAGCACAAGGGGCTTAGAGGCAAGAAACGGCCTAGAGAAACGGCAGCATGTCTGAAGAAGCAGACCTACCCCCTGGCTGGAGCCCAGAGTGGAAGGAGCCCTGAGGAAGGAGCATGCAAACCTAATTTAAGGAGTAGCTTATGCTCCTTGGAGAGGGGCCCTGAGGGAGGGTCAGTAAGGATACTTCAATGGAGCCCGAGAGAGGTGGACGAATATTATGTGGATGTTTAGCTCGGACTGTCAGTTGGACCTTTCCTTATCCTGGAAAGGGACTGATCTTTGTGACTTGCCTGGAGAGCCAAGCCATGGAAGACCTGTTGAAAGGCCAATAGCCTGCAGGGTACCAGAATCAAGGGCCCTTGGCAACATTGCATCTAAGGATGGTGAGTACACTATTTTACATCCCTCCCTTTATACTGTTCTGTATTTGGTGGGGAGTGAGTTGCTGTCCTGGTGGGTAATATCTAGCAGCATCTGTTGAACAAAGTCATTTATCCCTTCTTGTGACTGAAAGGAGGCTCATCACCCTCCACTCATGTTCCTTTAAACAACCTTAACTGACAGCCATTGATTGAAATGCATGAAAGATTGTATCAATATCATTCAACATAATGTGGTATGCTCCTAACTACTAAATTAAGATATGGTTCAAATTTGTCCCCCTTGTCAACTTTAAAGGTCAAGACTAAATAATGCACATCTCTTATTGCTCTTAGTGACTTATGAGAAGAGAAGGAAACTTGTTTCTAAGGGCTCTGCCAAAGACACACACACACACATACACATTCCACTTAAGATGAAGGAATAAAGTCCTTACTCATGTTTAAAGGTGCCTTTGATTATTTGCTAAAAGAATTCCTACAAATCTAATTTAATATTCATTATTTATCCTGATCATCTGTTGCATTTCAATCCTCTTAGTCTTTGAAATGGGAGTTGTAACTAGAGCTAGTAGAAAAAACTATTTTTCCCAGGAAAATGTTTGAAAACTCAAAGCTGTCTTCATTTTGACGAGTTTTTGAAGAGGACCAATTTTCCACCATTTTAATGAAAACTGTGATCAAATTTTCTCATTTAAGAATGGTTTGCTTTCAAGGTCACAAAACTCTCAAATTGCTTTTTGAAAAAAGGACATCTTTTTTACTCCTCCCCACCCCCTTGGAAAAAATTACAATGAGCTGTACTTGTCAGTTTCACTTTCTGTTTGTGTTCATATTCATCCCCTTGTTCTCATGCACTGGTACAAAGAGGGTATTTTTAGGGGCCCTGCAGCTTCAGTGGAATATTTAAAATATGTAAACTCTATAAAGATTTTTTTATACCTCATAAAAAATTCTATTCATTTTAGATTTTTCAAAGGCATCATTCTAAATAAATGAAATCTGGTTTGGAGCCTAAATTACTTGGGAGTATAGACTTCATGTGTCAGTGCCATTCGACCTTCGTGATTTCCCTTTCCTCTCAATCTTTCACTTATGCGGTTCCAAATTATGCTTGCTGAATCAAGGACCTCTGTACTTCGGTTCCTCATATGTGTGAGAACAAGGATCTTGAATGAGGTGCAGAAGTGCCACGCCAGTGTAAGGATTCAAGGGGGGTTTGTGCAGAGGCAGTGTACTGGAACAGCGGCAGTGTGAGATGACTGTCAGTGGCATTTCAATATAATGGAAAGGCAGAGGAAACTAACAAGGATTTTCGCCAATGGGATAGTGAGGAGAGGGCAGGTTGTGGTGATATTAAGGAGGAAGAAGTGCTATGATCTAGCAAGAAACTGGATATTGGGGGTAGGAGGATCCAGGGAACTACAGCCCAGTCAGCCTCACCTCAGTCCCTGGAAGAATCATGGAGTAGGTCCTCAAGGAATCAATTATGAAATACTTAGAGGAGAGGAAAGTGATCAGGAACAGTCAGCATGGATTCACCAAGGAGAAGTCGTGCCTGACTAACCTAATTGCCTTCTATGATGAGATAACTGGCTCTGTGGATGAGGGGAAAGCAGTGGATGTGTTATTCCTTGACTTTAGTAAAGCTTTTGATACGGTCTCCCACAGTATTCTTGCCGCCAAGTTAAAGAAGTATGGGCAGGATGAATGGACTGTAAGGTGGATAGAAAGTTGGCTAGATCGTCGGGCTCAACGGGTAGCGATCAATGGCTCCATGTCTAGTTGGCAGCCGGTTTCAAGCAGAGTGCCCCAAGGGTTGGTCCTGGGGCCGGTTTTGTTTAATATCTTTATTAATGATCTGGAGGATGGTGTGGACTGCACTCTCAGCAAGTTTGCAGATGACACTAAACTGGGAGGCGTGGTAGATACACTGGAGAGTAGGGATCGGATACAGAGGGACCTAGACAAATTAGAGGATTGGGCCAAAAAAAACCTGATGAGGTTCAACAAGGACAAGTGCAGAGTCCTGCACTTAGGACGGAAGAATCCTATGCACTGCTACAGACTAGGGGCCGAATGGCTAGGTAACAGTTCTGCAGAAAAGGACCTAGGGGTCACAGTGGACGAGAAGCTGGATATGAGTCAACAGTGTGCTCTTGTTGCCAAGAAGGCTAATGGCATTTTGGGCTGTATAAGTAGGGGCATTGCCAGCAGATCGAGGAACGTGATCATTCTCCTTTATTCAACATTGGTGAGGCCTCATCTGGAGTACTGTGTCCAGTTTTGGGCCCCACACTACAAGAAGGATGTGGAAAAATTGGAAAGAGTCCAGCGGAGGGCAACAAAAATGATTAGGGGTCTGGAGCACATGACTTATGAGGAGAAACTGGGATTGTTTAGTCTCCAGAAGAGAAGAATGAGGGGGGATTTGATAGCTGCTTTCAACTACCTGAAGGGGGGTTCCAAAGAGGATGGAGCTCGGCTGTTCTCAGTGGTGGCAGATGACAGAACAAGGAGCAATGGTCTCAAGTTGCAGTGGGGGAGGTCTAGGTTGGATATTAGGAAACACTATTTCACTAGGAGGGTGGTGAAGCACTGGAATGTGTTACCTAGGGAGGTGGTGGAATCTCCTTCCTTGGAGGTTTTTAAGGCCCAGCTTGACAAACCCCTGGCTGGGATGATTTAATTGGGGTTGGTCCTGCTTTGAGCAGGGGGTTGGACTAGATGACCTCCTGAGGTCCCTTCCAACCCTGATATTCTATGATTCTATGATTCTATGACCCCATAGTAGAGCCATGGAGATGTGCACTACTTAACAAGAAATATTCTCATCTAGTCAAATGATTTGTCAGCAAAAGGTCAAATAAAGGAGAAGCAGTTGGCATAATTCATTTGGACTTTCAAAAAGCCTTTGACAAAGTCCCTCACAAGAGGCTATTTAGGAAAGCAAGTAGTTATGATTTCCCTTTCTTCTCAATCGTTTACTTATGCGGTTCCAAATTGTGCTCTGATTCTTCTTTGCCTTGGGAGACCTGGTTTCAAGTCCCAGCTTTGCAACTGACTTCCTGTGAGACCTTAGGTGAATCACTTAATTGCTTTGGCCTCAGATCATAAATCACATGCTTAGATGCTTGCTGAATCAAGGACCTCTGTACATCGGTTCCTCATATTTAAAATGGCAACTATTCCCTAGCTCACAGGGATGTTGAGGAGAAATTCCTCAGTGCTCAGATCTAATGGCAATGGGTTAAGTACCGAATAATTAGACTTACAACAGTGTACAGAGAGTAATGCCACAGAAGTCAGTGGTATATGACAGTGAAGAATCAGACCCTGTATATTTTATGGTTATAAAGAAGAAAAATAGTTTCCACGAGCACTTTTCATAAGCACTATATTCAATAGTGGTATATTGGAAAACATGCCCTTTATTTCTATTTGATGTACAAGTGCTCACAGCAAAAACCGATATGAGAAAAATACATACTTCCAGTATGTACTTTAGAACAGTTGCTAGGCTGTAGTTGCCCCTGCATTCATGTTCAAAGACCAAACTGTGCCCTGTGAACCCTTTGCTGTTAGCTCCCTACATAAAATGCTTTTTCATTTGTAGTTCTTACGTTATTCACTGCAAGAAAGACACTTAGCAAAACTGTTCCCTAGTAAAGCGGATAGCAAACATACATGCACTTGGAGTGGATGCCCCCTTGCTGGGCTGAGTGTTGAACTGTCTCAGGGTATTCTCATCCCCAAACTGAGTTTAAGGTGCCTGCGTACACATTGCACCGAGGAATTTATGCATGCAGCGTTGGGTCACAAAATGGGGCAACCCGTGTAGGAACCCAGGGATTCAGAAATGTCAATGTGGGCAGGTGAGACACGAAATGGAGATGCTTGACACATCTATTGCTCTAAACTTAGGACCAAATTGGATTGCATTGAAATCAGCCTCACTGACGTCAGCCACCTTCTTCTATCTTCTTCCTCTTTTGCCCCAGATCATTCCCCTGGATACATATGTGTGCTTCTTAGTGAAATCAATGGAAGATGAAAAATGTAGTGGTTATTGCTGTTAATTATTAATAAAACATTGCTTTACCATCTTCAATTTACTAACTTAGGTTTCGGGCCTGATTCTTCACTGCCTTGGCCCTTTTGTGCTCACTTACACCGATGCAGATGGAGTAGGAAATGGGACCTGTTGAGAATGGTGCCATTTTCCACCCGCGATGCAGAGGTTTAAATGACTACATAAGGTGCAAGACAGCAGAGAATTAGGTCGAGTGACACGTTTTCTGCCCCCAAAGCTGACAATGTAAGTTAGATGGGTCCCTAGCTGTTAAGCGTAAGTGGAGGGTGTGGGGATTAGTGGCAAGGGGAAGAAAGTAGGGAGGGTTGCTGGAGGAGCTGAGTTTGAAGCCAGGGTTACACAGGAGAAATGAGGTGCTTGTTGAATGAGAGCAGGGAAACTATATTTTGGGCATAATGATATGACGTATGAAGCTGAGAAGAAGGCGAAAGGGGCAGTAAAGTGACAGGGCTGGGACTGTGCAGGGAGCAGAAGGGGAAGTAGGTGAGAATGAAACCAGAGATGTAGGTTGAGTCAGGGTTAAGCAGGGCCTTGTGTGTGAGAACAAGGATCGTGAATGCAGTGCAGGGTCAAGGTAGGGATTCAAGGGAGGCTTCGGCAGAGGCAGTGTACTGGAGCAGCGTCAGGGTGAGATGACTGTCAGTGGCATTTCAATATAATGGAAAGGCAGAGAGCAAGAAGGTCAGAAAGGAGAAGGTTACACAACAGCTGCCAGGAAACTAACAAGGATTTGAGCAAATGGGATAGTGAGGAGAGGGCAGGTTGTGGTGATATTAAAGAGGAAGAAGTGCTATGATCTAGCAAGAAACTGGATATTGGGGGTAGGCGAGGGATCCCATAGTAGAGCCATGGAGATGTGCTCTGCTTAACAAGAAATATTTTCATCTAGTCAAATGATTTGTCCGCAAAAGGGTCAAATAAAGGAGAAGCAGTTGGCATAATTTATTTGGACTTTCAAAAAGCCTTTGACAAAGTCCCTCACGAGAGGCTATTTAGGAAAGCAAGTAGTTATGGGTGAGAGAGAAAGTATTTTCAGTGATTTCTAACTAGCTAAGAGACAGAAAACAAAAATAAGTACTAAATGATCATTTTTTAAATGGTTAAAGGTTAACAGCAGGTGCCGCAACGATCTGTAATAGTTATAGTCTTATTTAGTATATTTATTAATAGTCTGGAAAAAGTGTGAGAGAGAGAGGGGTCGCGACATCTGGAGATGACAAACCTGAATATTGGGTAGCAAGACTAGAGACAAAGGTGAGGCACTTCAGATGGACCCTAGCAGAATGTGGTCAATGGGCAACACCATGGCAGATGAAATGCAGTATTGAGAAATGCAATGTGGTTTTCACTGAAATGAAATCGTTAAATGGCTAAAGCACAAATTAACTGCAACCATTTACAGAAAAGACATGGTCATCGCGGACGAATGGGCAACGAATGCTTCTGTTCAATGCACAGCAGCACATTGAAAGAGCAAGGAAAATGCTAGGATGAAAGAATAGATGACAAAACTGGGAAATATTATAATTCCTCTATCTACATGTCTGATATAGCCAGTGTTGGATTTTGGTCACCCATTTCAAAAAGATATAGCAGAAAGTGTGTGTCAAAAAAAGAGGCATAAGAAAGACTTCTATTTGAAGGGAGACTGAAAAAATTGAGATTGAGTTCAGAGAAGTGATGAGAGAATATGAGATAAATATATAGAGTAATGAATGGTATAAAGTATGTAAATTGATATGGGGGAAGTGCTTCTACTTATCCTTTATCATAACACAAGATAAGTTACTCGCAAATTTAGGTCTTGGCAAGATGAGGCTCTTATAATGCCTTGGTTTACAAGCTATATAAAATTAATGGAAACTAGAGACTGAAAATACCTATAAGGTCACATAGTCTGCATCAGTACAAGATTGTTTCCAGTAATATATCTTCTAAAGATTTGTCTAAAAATACAGAAATGTCTACTCATGTGTTCTGAATGCAGACTGAGTTTGTCTGGACGGTGCTGCTGTTTCTGGATTGCTAAGATATCTCAGCTACTCAACATGCTTAGCGTGATAGCACCCCCAACCTGCCCTTTTTATTTTTTTCAAGCAGTTGTTGATGTATGTGTCATTGTAGCTTTTACTGGTATCTTTTTTCCAAACCTGGAATATTCTCCGAAATATGGTGTCTCCTGTTTCATGAGAAATACAGGACATGGCTTGAGAGAGAGATGAGAAGGAAAATGGCATGGTCCATAGAACTTTGTATAACATCATTCTTCCGGTGATGTACTTCTAGCTCTTGGAAACACAATGTTTTCAATTCTGCCATGAAAGCATGGACTGGGCACTAGAATGAACACCATTATCCTTGCCAAAGCTTTGTTGCTTCTGTGGGTCTGTAGAGAGGTTAAATGTTAAGACTTCTGCCAGTCTTAGCTTAGAAATGTCTCCTTTCAAATTCCATTGGCTTGTTTTAAAACAAGGTGCTAATAGCTGATAAGTGGCATCACTGGGTTAATATGTGCTAATATACTGTGTACATGGTTCATATAGAAACCAAACTGGCAAGACCATTCTAGCAAATGTAGGTAAGGAAAATTTGCCCTTCTTATCTTGTGTTAACCAGAATTGTCATATTTGGGGTTGGGAAGGAATTTTCCTCCAGGTGAGATTGGCAGAGACCCTGTTTGTTTGTTTTTCGCCTTCTCTGTAGTGTGGGGAACATGCTGGTTTGAATTGGAGTAAAGGGTGGATTCTCTATAACTTGAAGTCTTTAAATCAAAATGTGAGGACTTCCGTAATTCAGCCAGGGTTGTGGACCTACTGCAGGAGTGGCTGGGTGAGGTTCTGTGGCCTACAACATGCAGATGTTCAGACTCACTAGCTAGTCATGATGGTCCCTTTTGGCATATGAGTCATGCACAGCAGACTTTGGCTATTCCAGAAGCCTTGTAAGGATACAATAGTTAGATTTCAAATTATTTGGAATCTTGTGATTGATTTCAGATTTGGGCAAGACATCCTTTCTGAAAGCAAGTTTTAATTGGTCTGAGTTTGACAGCAGCAAAGACTTTCTGTGCTGCTCTTAAGGTATTTTCTCTTTCCCTGTTTCATGGGGGAAGACATTGATGGTACATTTCAAATAACGTGCAAAGCCATTATTTGCCTATCATTCAAGGGATGTGCATGATTTATTGGAGAGGGAGTGTAAGACTCAAAGACATACACAAGACTCCATTGCTTATGCTTTAACATCAACAGAAAGCTATGCTTTATGGTTACTTAGATATAAGTCTGCAGTTTTCCCACAAGTGAGATTTCATGATTTTTCATGTAAATGATTACATGAGATGAAGGACAGTAGAGTACAGGAAGGGTCCCAATCTTAAGACACTTTCATGGACTTCCCCACTTGAATTTGCTTTCTCAAAACTTTTGTCTACCCCTGGATTGATGTTTTCGTGATAGATCATGCCAAAAGATTTGGGATGGATTTAGTGGATTAATGTAAAAAAGCTTGTTTATCATCATGCTTAGGGAAATAAAGATTATTTTTGGACAATACCCTTTTAAGTATTGTGCATTTGGGTGAGGGAAATGAACAACCCTTTCCCCACACTTCCTTTTCTGGCCATTAAGTCACAGACCCATTAGAGCCACTTTCACGCTCACCTCATTTTAAGTAATTCCTCTTGAGTCTCCACTCTGTCTCTTAGTTTTGTTATACAGCCCCTGCACCGGAGATATGGAATGTCAGGCATTGTTCTCAGTTTCCTTCCCTTGCTCTTGGCATAGCAATTGTGTCAGACTCAGCAACTCTGTGGTAGATTGTATTGCCTAGCATTTGGCATAAAACTCAGAACCTGAAGCTGTATCTACAAGTTCTGCAGTTCTTGATGTCCCTAAAACAGTCTCTACATCTGTCAAGTATCAGGGGGTAGCCGTGTTAGTCTGTATCTACTAAAACAATAAGGAGTCTGGTGCCACCTTAAAGACTAACAGATTTATTTGGGCATAAGCTTTCGTGAGTAAAAACCTCACTCTGAAGAAGTGCAATCCGAAGAAGTGAGGTCTTTACTCACGAAAGCTTATGCCCAAATAAATCTGTTAGTCTTTAAGGTGCCACCGGACTCCTTGTTGTTTCTCTCAATCTGTTTTTCAAATTCATCTCTGGTGCAACTGCACTGACATTTTATCATCTGTACCCTCCAAGGACCTGGGCCCAGCTAACCCCAGTTAGTAAGGAGGTACACCTGAATAGGGACCAGCCGATTCCCTATAAATAGTAACAGGAAGTGGAAGAGGGAGATGCTGCAGGAAGGGACAGTCTCCTGCAGTAGTCCCTCAGGACAGAAGACTGCATGTGGCAAACCATGGGAGTCATGGTTGGGTAGAAAGTCTCAGCTGGATGTCTTGTTTTCCTCTTGTGAGTCTGTGGTCACTTGGACAATAAACGGGGCTAAGAACCAAGGATTAGAGAGTGATTTTGCGTGGCTGATACTTCCCAGAGCTCATGAGGAAGCCAATGTCTCTCATATGATGGAGAATGTGGGCATGACAATCTCCCCCAGTACAGAGTGTGGTCAAATGTTAGTTTAAAAGGGGAACTGAGGTATGATGCTGCACATATACCCCAGGCCACAAGGAACATGGGGATGGCCCAGACCATTAAAGGTTCCTATATCTGGGATTATTTTTTATCTTGGGAGATAGAAGGATAGAGGACTGTATAGGGCTCAGTAATATTGCCATTTAGTCAGATTGGCAACCAGCTCTGAGGTCCTGTTTTTTCAGAGATGGTGGCTTGCTGGATCATACTGCAGCAGCCGAAATAGCTGTGGAATCAGAGGCCTGGTGCCAAATGTTTACGTGTGCCACCAGAGAGTCTGAACAAGCTTTCTGAAGCTTTCATGTTTCAGCACACATTAAAAGTAGAGATGGAACCGAATAGCAAAGTCTGGAACCAGATCCAACCTCTCAGTGTTTTGGTTTGACCTGTTGTAGAGCCATGATGATATTTTCATTTCATGAAAAATGGCTATTTTCATCAAAATCTTGCGTGGAGGTAAAAAAGAAATAATTTCCCAAACAGTTGTACACAGATGCTCATTTATACCACACAAGACCCAGATGTCAAATGTTAAGTAAGAAAAAGAATTACTTTGAAAACTCAGTGCTTTCACTTTTATAGCAGTATCAAACTTCCTTTTGTGTGTATTTTATTTTTAACCCCATTTTCTCCCATGCGATCCAGTATTAAAGATAATGCTCACTTTAGCAAAATCATAATACATTTCTGAGCATGGTTAGGGGATTCTTGGTTTTTACACTAAATGCTGTGAAATATATTCATGTAAATAGATTAAATACTCATGTATGCATCCTTCATGACTTTTAACTTATTTTATAGTAAAATATTTTAGAATCCTAACCTTAATAAAACTTTAAAAAACCTGATGAGTGCTATGAAATTGTTACCCATTTGTACAGGGTTTAATTTTTCATGAGCACTTTGGGCTGCTCGAGTATTTCAGAATGCTCCAATTTCAGGATGTTTGTTTCTGTCTTGTTTAAAAATGAGAGAGGGGCCCAAGCCTTATTCACACTCTGGATCCAGATTCCAAATATCAAAGATCCTCAGATATAGAAGTATACAGTGGAGCCAACAGGGGAGTGAAATTGACAAGGATCCTGCTCTGAAAACAGGAACCTTGTCAATTTCAGTCACAAGAGGAAAGCAGGCAGGGAGAATGGAAGTAGCACTGGCTGAGATGGCTGGCAGGAACAGGTCTTCAGGCCCCTTAATAAGAGATTACCCTTCCCCTCCCCTTTAGTGCTATCTCTGGCACTGACACAAGGTGATCCAGGAAGGCCCTTGACAGAGGTCAGCACTAGTGGATTCTCCCTAAATGAGAAGGGGCTTGGAAAGTAGTCGGAGGAATGCTGGGCCTCTGAATGGTCCATGGTAATAAACATTGTGTTCTTTGTAGCATTCATTATACAAGGCAGGAGAGAACTAGATGGATGGTTGGTATGCTTCAGTATGTCAAGCCCACTGTACTCAAGTTTGGAGGAGGTCAGACCTAAAATTAGTTTGGTGGTTCCAATCTAATCGACGCTTGTTCATAGCTTGTCCTTCTCCTTCCATCTATTTAAATCTCTCTCAAAGATTCTGAAATCCTACATGTGGGCTCCTCATTTTCTGTACACATTACCTCATGCAAGAACAAAAATACCAAGATCAACAAAACATGTGAAATAATATTAGGGAGTTACAGATGTAGAATACTCAAAACCAATATAAATGTGAAGAAAAGAATAGCTTGAGGAGAAAAATGACAATCAAGATGAATTCTAGATGATCATCCTTAGGCAACCATTTGCCTCATAACAATAAGTGATACCATGGAACCCTGCCTACAGGGGACATAGGGCAGTGTTAGTACACGAGCTTGAGCACTTAGGACAACAGGGTCATATCACTAGGCTTATTGTGTGCCCTTTTGTTTGTAACGTGACATTATTAATAAAGATAGAAAAAGACAGGGGCCTTGAAAAACCATCTGACCCCCTAGCAGTTCCAGGCTTGTTCACATCATTACATAGTTTCTTTCCTTATGGATACTTTTGATTTCTGAATAGCTAAAGAAATAAGGATCTTAGCCCTCATCTCCTATTGGTGCTGAGTGCCCGCTAATCTCACTGGCCCCACTGGCAGCTGAAGTCACATGATACTTCACAGGATCTGGCCCAGAGATGGAAGTTACAGAGGGGCTTGAAAATCGCTGAATGGTATATACATCTGAGAGTGCTTGTAATCCCAGGGTGCAAGGACGGGGGGAAATTCAAATGCAAAGCAGGATCAGGGCCAAGAAATAAATTCCTGATTTTTAGAACTCTGAAATAAATACTATGACACTTAGGGAAGGGGGAGAATGCATATCCTCCTCTCCGGGTTCTGCTGCTTTGAGGGGTGTCCAGAGGGAGCTCCGATGATGAGTTCTGGTGATTAGGCCCACGACACAGGGATGCCATATTGCATTAACAAAACAGACTTCTCTCTCATTTTTGAGGTGGGCAATGCATAGGCACAAGGCAAGCTGGAGCTCCCCTTCCTCTCCTCCATAACTTTACAGCTCTGCAGATGAAAGGTGGGTACCGCAAGCAAGTGGTGGATATTTGAACTATTTACTAAGGCCAAGAGAGAAGCTGTTCATTTGGTGATTGTCAAAGTGAATGAAAGCTTCTTCCCTGCCTGAATCTGAGCAAACAGGTGTTGAGGTACCAGGAGGGCTTTTGAGCACATCCTAGTATGGATTATGGTACCCTTAGTGGTATGTAAATGGTTGGCATTTAATAAACGATTCTGCTGACGATGCAGAAGAAGGAACATAATTCCCCAGTTCCAACTCTTTTAGCTGTGTTCACTCTCTATGGCTAACAAGGAGGAAGAAAGAACTTATTTCTGGCACTTAAATCAGCAGCTCTGGCTCTGAACACACACACAAAGGAATATATCTGATGGGTAAGAAGGGGCCATTTTTTATAGCCTCTTTTCTGAGTAGATCCACTCCTTAAGCAGTTCACGAATTTCAATGTCATTCCTATGTAGAAAAAGGGTCTCCTTTTGGAAAATTTCTTCTTCAAATTTGAAGTTTCCGTGAGTTAGACGGCTTTTTCTCTCCATTCTTTAGCCCTTGCAAAAATCCACTTTGTTGTTGCCAGTTCCCAGCTCCACAACGATGAGCTGTCCTTGAACAAATCCTTCCATGTGTTAGGCGATAACCACCTTTTATTCAGCACCATGCCAGCCTGCATTCTTCCATCCTATTTTTGTAGTTTATGAACATATTAAATATTGTATCCCACTGTGTATATATATATATATATATATATGTGTGTGTGTGTTTGAGTGACATCTTGAAATTTCTCTAGTTAATGATTATTATAACTGCTTCTCAGAAAATGGACCTGCAACAAGTATATGATTGGCTAATAATGCTACGCCAAACACCATAGACCCAATATGGTTGGTGAGCTCAATCCTTGAGGGGGCCACTTAGAGATCTGGGGCAAAATCAGTACTTTCAGTACTCAGTGACCTTTCAGGGTCCCTTCCAGTTCTATGAGATAGGTATATCTATATATATAATAACTAAGGGCTGCTCAATCCAATCATCTGTTAATAAATTATATGTTCCTTGCAGTGTTACTAGGTGGCATGTGACTTTGAGATGTTGCCAAAATTAATCTGGGGAAGCTTTTGTTGGGGGTGCCATCAAAAAGTCAGTGCAATGTCTATGGGGACAGATCCTCAGCTGTATCTTCAACAGCAAATCAGTGTTAATGTCTAGGGAGCCATGTTGACTTTTGCCACCTGAGGATCTGGCCCAGAGTCTTGTCCGCATTCTGGCAGAGAGAGGACTAGTCCATTGAAATCTGTCTTTATTCACTGTGATCGGGTGATAGAGAACAGAGTTTCTTCCCCTGCTTCGTACTTTTATTCTTATTTGTGTTGCAGTGGCCCCTAGGAACAGCCCCAGTCATGGAGCAGGACCCCATTGTGCTTGGTGCTGTACAAACATAGAACAGAAATTTGGTCCTGTGATGTTATGTGATTAAAATATGACCACGTAGATCGGGGGCAAACTTTTTGGCTTGAGGGCCACATCGGGGTATGAAAATTGTATGGCGGCCCATGAATGCTCACGAAATTGGGGGTAGGGGTGCAGGACGGGGTGAGGACTCCGGCTGGGGGTGCAGGCTCTGGGGTGGGGCCAGAAGTGAGGAGTTCAGGGTGCAGGAGGAGGCTCTGGGCTGGGGCAGTGGGCTGGGGTGCGGGGAGTGGGGTGAGGGCTCCGGCTGAGAGTGCAAGCTCTGGGGTGGGGCTGGGGATGAGGGGTTTGGCATGCAGGAGGGGGCTCCAGGCTGGGACCGAGGGGTTCGGAGGGCGGGAGGGGGATCAGGGCTGGGGCAGGGGGTTGGGGTCCGGGAGAGGAGTGTGAGGGCTCCGGCTGGGCGTGTGGGCTCGGGGTGGAGCTGGGGATGAGGAGGGGGGTACAGGAGGGTGCTCCAGGCTGGGACCAATGGGTTCGGAGGGCAGGAGGGGGATCAGGGATGGGGCAGGCTGTTGAGGCATGGGGGGGGAGAGTTTTCTGGCTGGGGGTACAGGCTCTGGGGTGGGGCTGGGGATGAGAAGTTTGGGGTATATGAGGGGGCTCCAGGCTGGGATTGAGGGGTTCAGAGGGCGGGAGGGGGATCAGGGCTGTGGCAGGGGACTAGGGGACAGGGAGGCTCAGGAGTGCAGTCTCCGGTTGGCGCTTACTGCAAGCAGCTCCCAGAGGCATGTTACCCCCCGGCTCTTATGCGGCGGCACGGCCAGGAAGCTCTGTGCGCTGCCCCGTCCGCAGATGCCGCCTCTGCAGCTCCCATTGGCCAGAAACTGCGGCCAATGAGAGCTGCAGGGGCGGCGCTTGTGGACAGGGCAGTGCACAGAGCCGCCTGGCCACGCATCCCCGTATTACGTAGGAGCTGGAGGGGGGTCATGCTGGCTGCTTCCTGCGAGCTACATGGAGCAGGGAAAGCCCTTGACCCCGCTCCCCAGCTGGAGCGTGGCAAAACCCCAACCCCGCTCCCCAGCGGGAGCTGAGGGCTGGATCAAAAGGTCTGATGGACCGGACGTGTTCCACAGGCCGTAGTTTGCCCACCCCGATGTAGATCATTGTTGCTACCACTGTTATATAATTGCAATGAATCAATTTTAATTTCTAAAAGTTTGGAAAAGGGATGCAGAATTAGTCATGATTTTTTTATCATATGTAATTTCCCTCTTTTTTTTAATCTGTATAACAAAAATTGTGGCCAGGAATTTAACCATGAAACTTGTACTTTGTGACAAGGCTGTGAAATCTGCTCAGTATCGAAAAGCTTTCTAATAAGGAACAAGACACGAAAAATATAACTGCCATTAATAACAGAAAAAAAATCTGAAGATAAACTCATACCATGAAAGTAATAGGAATATGCTGTATTTTAATAGGATAACAATTGTCTCAAGTTTTTTATTTCCTGCTTTTTTTTTTTTGGTCTGTCAGATGATTTGTCAAATCAAGCCTTAAAAACATGCTTAATGTGCTGGTATTAAGCAGCTTTCATTAGCCTAGTGCAGTTTAACTGTTCTTCTGCATCGTTTATATTCTACATTGTGACACATCTGCTCTCCTGACCATCTCTTTTGGAACACGGATACTGTTGTACCAGCCCAGGGCAAAAATAAATAGTCAGTCACAATGGCTAAGCGTGAGACTGTTCACATGCTGAAATAATACAGTAAATTTGGAATGGATGATTATGGATGGAACTTCAAATACTCATTACAATAGAGCTTATAAAAAAAATCACAGTGTATATAAGGTGCTGCAGTCTGAATTTCAAGAAACCCTTTCACTTTCACCCGGTTTCAGCCAGAAACCTGATCTAGCCTGCATTAATAAAAATCTTATTCATGAAATCTAGTTGTAAGTTAACAGGCCAGACTTTCGAATAATGTCATTTCAGTTTGCATTCACAACATGTCTGTGCACAACTCTATTTGCACATGGAAATTGGGTAAGTGCATGCCTACATGTGGATTTGTGCGCAAAATGATCATGCAGACTGATAACTTGATTTGCTTATATAATATACTGGCAATGTTTTGCATTTTCCTCTAGAGGATAACATCTACTAGAGGATAACAGCCTACTACTGCTACTGGCTAAAAGAAAGAGTTCTTTAGCTCAAGTGGTAAAAGAAGTCTGTGCTTTGGTGCTGAAGCTCATAGGTTCAGATGCTACTGTAATGAGGGCCATAGAAGAACCATGGGCTATAGGTATCAAAGGCCGCCCTGTGTGGCCCCACCCATGCTCCACCTCCAGACCCCCTCCTGCTTCCAAGGGGACTGTCTGTGACTTCATGGTAAGACTGTTCTGGTGCTTTAGGAGTCCCCATTTGTGACTGGGTTGGTGAAATCTAATTACAGAACATACAACCCGTTTGGGATTTCTGGCCTGTTTTTTGACAGTCTTCCCTGCGGCTGGCACTCAGAGTTGTGAGCCACTCCAGACAGCGAGGCAATGCAAGACTTGAACTCTATCAGAACTCAGACGTCTTACCATCCGTTTTTTCTGTTTCTGTCCAAAGGTTTTTAAATAACAATGAAAGCATGATTTCCCCTCCCTACTCAGCGCTAACGTTAATACTTAAATCACTTTTTAACTGACTCCTTCTCCTGCACTCCCCCCAAAAGCAACTCCTTTGAGCATCAACCAGGGCTTGAAAATGTTATTCTGAAAAGTGACTGCTTCAGAAAGTTATGAGCAACTGAAAGAGGGGGCTGGAGTGGAAATGCCCATGTGACTTTAACTACAGCGGTTGCTGCCACTTCCACTATAATCCATTAATAAGTAAAACTTTATTCCTATGTGATGCTTAACCAATGCCTCTGTACACTTCAGATTAAACTAGGGCTGACTGGGACTTCTCACATTTAGTCAAGTGAACAAGATTTGGCCTCTAGTCTGCTATTCATGGAACTGTGACTGAGAACTTCCCAGTAACTAATATTCTTCTGATGTGCACAAGTGGAATTTATGTCAAAATGATATAAAGTAATAGAGGGCTTCAGATAGCAGCACTTGGGTATTTAAAAGAATATTTTCCAAAATGTCTTTTATTTATACTGTAGAGCTCTCAGGAAATCTTTTCCTCAAGCATTATAAGAGAGATGCTCATTAGTTCAAAAATGGCCTTGGGTGTCGATTGCTTTTACACTAAGATTTTCCATCCAGAGTTGGAAAAATGTGACTTTAAACTCAGAGCTTTATTTATAAAAGAAACTCCTTGTTGCTAAACTGATTTTGATTTCTATCATAGTGATCAGTCAAAGCACTTATTGAATTTTAGCATGGGAAAAAAACAAATCCAACGGAGAGACGTGTGGTAGCACATTTTAGAAAGACGAAGTGCCTCTCGCTGTACTTGAATTATAAATACCAAAAACAAACAAGCAAAAAGTGGGAAATTGAATTTTTTATGATAAAGTCTTTTCTGATTAAGACAAAATATTAGAATTCATGCACATAGGCAAGTTTTAAAAGAAACAGATTGTTGTATTCACACAGGCAATAAGGGAAGAAAAAAATTAGGCAGCTAATTAAAGGAGAAACTGGATTTTCTTCTCTTTGGCTGTTGCATGTGCTATCAGCTTCTTAATAAATTAGCTCTAATGCTGCTTTGTTCTGGCCAACAAATGGAGTGTTTCCTTTTTGACTGTAGATAGCTAATCAACCATCTTATCTTGCTGCCCTTCCATCTTGTTTCACAATAATACGTGAACACTGCATTAACAGATCATTAATACTAGAAAAAAAGGGGCTGCAGGTTGAAGCCAGACTGTTTTAACAACACGCTTAAGTGCATGCTTAGTTCCCACTGAAGGAAATGAGGCTTCATCATGCATCTAAATCCTTGGATGAATTAGGGATTAAGTAAGGGCCACACAACTGGCAATTTTATATTATTTCTTGTAAACTTTCATGGCCCCACTTGCCCCTATTTAAGCGTAACCCATCTAGGAGATGAAAATCTGTGAGATTTGGCTCTGTAGGAGGCAAATGGCATCCATATGGATGCCTCTTTCTCTTTTGCCACCAGACCCCAGAGAGTACAACTCCTACAGAGTCATATTTCCAAGGGCTCCAACACAGGGCTTTGTCAGCAAGGAAGGGAAAATAGCACATAAGAACGGCCATGCTTGATCAGACCTGTGGTCTATCTAGCCCAGTATCCTGTCTTCTGACAGTGGCCAATGCCAGGTGCCCCTGGAGGGAATGAACAGAACAGGTAATCATCAAGTGATCCATCCCCTTCATCCACCCCCAGCTTATGACAGTCAGAGGCTAGGTACACCCAGAGCATGGGGTTGCACCCCTGACCATCCTGGCTAATAGGATTAATCCTTCCCGTTAATCCTCCATTAATTTATCTAATTCTTTTTCAACCATGTTATCATTTTGGCCTTCACAACATCCTCTGGCAATGAGTTCCACAGGTTGACTGTGCGTTGTGTGTACTTCCGTTTGTCTGTTTTTAAACCTGCTGCCTATTGATTTAATTGGGTGACCTCTGGTTCTTGTTATGTGAAGGAGTAAATAATACTTCCTTATTCATTTTCTCCATGCCATTCATGATTTTATTGACCTCTGTCATACTCTACAGATTGTCTACCTCAGACTGTATTAACTTGTGCTGGTTTCCTCCCATTAGTCTGTTAGCAGGAAAATATGGATGAAACAGGATCTAATTTTCCTCTCTAGGTCTGTGGAGCCAAACTCTAGAGAACTCCAGTGTGTAGATTTTTATGGGGAAGACGGGAGCATATTAGGTGGGACTTCATGCAGATAAGGAGGGAGAAAATGGATCCCTATGTAATGTCTTCTCCTTGAAGCTAAAAGCATATGAGCTACATCAGTATTTTATCAGAAACAGTCTAAAGGGGAAAATAGTTTAGATATTAAGAGAACTTGGCTCTTCAGATTGCAGTGCGGGAAACTGTTTCTCATACCTGCTCTTTTTGGCCAAATTTTCAGAAGCTTCCTCTAAAATTACACACCGGGGTAGAGTTGGCCAGAAACTAGAATTTCTATTCTATGGAAAATACTGAGATTTTTAAAAAAATGTTCTAGGCCAGCCCCAAACCAAAAACTTTGAAACTTCCTGCAGAATGGAAATTCAATTTTATTTATTGATTTGATTGATTAAGCTTCTGTTGGAACTTCATCAAAATCTATACATCCTGGGGAATGTTTTGATATTGATTGATGGAAAATTTGGAAACTTGTCAGAAAATTTCCAACCAGCTCCACACCTGAGTTTCTCGCTCAGCACTGCTTGTGCGAGCAGACCCCAATGTTTTTTGTAATGGCCCAGAGATGCACACACCAGATTTGAGGATGTAGTGTTAGTGGCTGAGGTTTACTTTTAGATTGGGATTTTCAAAGTAAAAGGTTAAAGAAAATGGAAGATGTAGCTAAATCCTTTGAACAGCTGTGAAGGGAGAATCTAAGGGGACTGTCTGTGACTCCATTGTAAGACCATAGAGTGATCCAGAAGTTCACATTTGTTACTGGCTTGGTGAAATCTAATCTACCACCAGTTTGTGGTGTCTGCCCTGTTTTTGGCAGTCTGTCCTGAAGTAGACACTCAGGGCCACGAGCCACTCGAGACAGCGTGACAACAAGTATTTACGGTAGCTTACAGAGTCTAATTAGGCTGCTGGCAAATATGTGAGCTGGCTTATATGCAAGTCTATGTGGTATTTTCAGCAGCCGGTAAGCTAATAAACTACTGACAGTACAGTAACAGCGATTCATACCAGTGTAGCTTACCTGGCACAGAAATGAGGGCTCCTTAATTACATACGAATGCTTCATTCTAACAATTCTTCTAGGGCAGAAGAAACCCACAAGTCAATATAAACAAATGAACAAAACATTCCTTTTGGTAGTGTCTGACTTGTGTATAAACTGCTTACACATTGCTTCTCTGAGTCCCTCTTCTATCATGCAAAGCATGTTGGCTGTAAAAGGATGAAATTATACATACCCCATGCAAGACCCTGGCTAAGACTGTCCCTAATGGGACTCAGTGGTTAGCTCTTTGACCATATTGAAGTTAAAAGGAAAGAGTGCTGACTAGTAGCTACGCTTAAGATTAAAAGGATTAAAATAGCAAGTGTTGGCAGGAGGCAGCAGGCCTGTGATTTTTTTTTTTAATGCTTTGTTTTAGTTTAGGGTTACCATACGTCCGGATTTTCCCGGACATGTCCGGCTTTTGGGGGCTCAAATCCCCGTCCGGGGGGAAATCCCCAAAAGCCGGGCATGTCCGGGAAAATCGGGAGGGCTGGGTGGTGCTCGGCCGGGGCCGGCGGTGCGGGGCCGGTGGCATGGTGCCGGGCCGGGAACTAGGGGCGCAGTGCTGGGCGCGGGGCCGGACGGGGAGCCGGGAGCGCGGTGCTGGGCCGGGGTCCGGGCTGGGAGCCGGTCAGCCGGGCCCGCGGGGAGCCGGTCAGCCGGGCCCGCGGGGAGCCGGGCCGGCGGGGAGCCGGTCAGCCGGGCCGGCGGGGAGCCGGGCCGGCGGGGAGCCGGGGAGCCGGGCCGGCGGGGAGCCGGGCCGGCGGGGAGCCGGGGAGCCGGGTCGGCGGGGAGCCGGGTCGGCGGGGAGCCGGGCCGGCGGGCCCGCGGGGAGCCGGGCCCGTGGGGAGCCGGGGAGCCGGGCCCGCGGGGAGTCGGGCCGGCGGGGAGCCGGGCCCGTGGGGAGCCGGGCCGGCGGGCCCGCGGGGAGCCTGGGGGTGCGCCGGGCCGCCGGGGGCCGGCAGTGCTGGGCGGGCCGGGGGTGGTCGGCCGGGGCCGGCACCCCAGGGCCCGAGCCGACCCAGGCTGGAGCCGCCGGGGGGCCAGCCTGGGCCGCGCCTCCTCCCCCCCACACCCCCATTACCTGCTTCAGGCTTCCCGCGAATCAAATGTTCGCGGGAAGCAGGGGAGGGGGCGGAGACTTTGGGGAGGGGGCGGGGTTGGGGCGGGGGTATGGGCGGGGCTGGGGGCGGGGCCGGGGGCCGTGGAGTGTCCTCCATTTGGAGGCACAGAATATGGTAACCCTATTTTAGTTCTTAGCATACAGATTAACTTTCTTTGCTGAGTATTCTTGTTCTGCCTTCCTTTAAATGGAAACTAAACACTCTGGCACATGGATGGATATGTTATCTAGTTTCAGCATCAGCTTTAAAAAATACCCCTGTATGCTCCTGGGCCTCAAATACGATTTTGTAATTTACTAAATAATATTTCACAGTGAATCACCCTAACCCTAAAGATTCTGATTTACCTCTTTTCCAAGCGGCTGAAGCATGCCACTTAAAGATAGTGTTGTGCTACTGGAAAACAAATAGCCCTCTTGCTCCAACAAAGAAATATATCCTACATGGCAAGGCTGATCTATCTTGTCACCCAGCCAAGCTGGACTTAGTGATAAATCACGTATACAAAAAATCACACCGCATTCAGGTTGTTTCCAGTCCCAAGGGACCAGTCACTCCCCCCAGCTCAACTGGAACCCTAGATTTTACCTTAAAGACAGTGCCTGTAGCCAATCCTCTAATAAACTATCTACTGGCTTATTAACTAGGAAAAAGGAATGAGTGATTTACAGGTTAAAGCAAGCACACCTATCCCCACAAATGAGTTACCATCTAAATTCTAAGAGTGACGGAGTGGTATTGATCTATTAATTCAAAGTGTCTTCCAGGGCAGACCCAGAAGATAACCCCTGGGGATCCCTGGCTTCAGGTTAGAGTCTCTGGCCCTTCAGAGTTCAAACAGCCAAAAAGATGGAAAATTATCCTGTGGCTTTGTTTTGTTTCTTTCATTCAGCTTCCAATCCCCCAGGATGAGGTTCCTTGCATGTAGCATTTCCCAGGTGTGATAGGACCATTAACCTATGATCCTTGATGGCCCATCTGATCTTGATAGTCCTTCTGGATGGAGAGAGGGATGATTCCCATGCTTGAGTTCACAAGTTCAGGGCAAACATTTTCAAAGTTATAAAGCAAAACTTATTAGCATGGAATGCAGATGTTACACATGAGATTAAAGCATTCAGCAACTTACAAGCATGTCCTAAGAGTCTAAATACTAAATGCATTCTTATAAGACTAATACCTAGCAAAACTAGGTATGAGCAAAACTAACATATAGGTGACCTGGTCTGGTCTCCAGCTACGAGCTTGTCAGTTCTTAGCTAATACCTGCAGCCAGGGCAAGAACTGGCATGTGGCCTGACAATGGCACACATGTGTACGTTTGCATTTCTGGTCAGGGAGCTAACACCCAGTGGTGTTACTATGTCAGGAGGGCAGAAACAGGGCCTGCCTAAGAATAACAAATCCTGGTAAGACAGAAAGGCACCCAAAAGGAACAATCAGAGAAAGCAACAAGTACACAAAAAGCTCCTCATTTTTGTGCACCCGGTTCCTAATGATGAGAGAGGAGTGACTCCAGCAGAAGCTTGCATATAACCATATCCTTTAACTCTCTCCCTGCCTCTAAAAGATTTCCTAGCAATTGAAGCATCCCATGATAGGCTTATGAGTATATACCGTCTATCTCTAACACTATTCAATCAGAGTCAGAGTTGAAACCAGCAAGCTCTTCATATGCACTGTCACACATAGCCCTCAAGTCCTCTGCTTGTGCAAGATAGCATTGACCCAATGGCTCACAAGAGCTGCTAGTTTATTATGTGTTAGAAAATACAAATCAAGAGAAAAATGTTTTTTGTGGTGACTCCTTGTAATTCAAATTCTGAATTTACCTGATGGCCTCTGTTTTATACTCCGAGTCATTGCATTGTAGGCAATTCAGAACTGAGCTCCCTTGGTCAGGACAGTTCTAAGGTGTCTCCATTCTGGAGTTCGGGGGGTGGAGGGGTTTGTAAAGAGGATAGTGTCCAGTGGAAACACTTGTGCCCGGTCTACATACAGAACTCGTACCAATATAACTATTTTGGTTAAGGGTTATACTAGTGTGGACAGAGTTACACTGGTCTAAGAGTACTTATACTGGTGTAGCTTTGCTTATTCCCAGATGGGAACCATAAACTGGGATACGCGATACAACTTGTATGGGTAGATAGCGGAGTCACCTTTGCCCCTTCTTTGTTTGCCCTCACTTCTCTTTATGACAGAGCAGAGGTTTGCAAGAGGGTGCTCACGCTCGTTGAATTCTGCCGTCATGCCCATGTAGTGGACTGGGACTGAGAAGGCCTGGGTTCTAGTCTTGGTTTTGGCCTGAGGGTGATCTTGGGCAAATCCCCTCCCCTCCCTGTGGTTCAGTTTCTCCATTTATAAAATGGCGATAATGACACTGACCTCTTTTGTAAAGTACATTAAGACTTGTGGATGAAGAGCATTAGATATGAGCTATATTATTTATCTATACATGGAAACTATTTGCTCATTAAGAGGTATTTGAGATATCCAGTTAAAAATTAAATGCAATTTTATTACCGGTATCACATTAAATAGGGATTTTCAGTGACCCACACCCAGTTCAGATTTAATGAATCCCCCACCTCATTACTAAAGTATACTGTGGGGAAAGGGAACACGCAGCATTAGACAGAAGCCTTCCCTAGGCATGCAAACATGATTTTAAAAGGTGAGATTTAGGTGTTTTCAAAAGGAATAGAAAGTTGCTCCAGTAATATCTCCTGGCTCTAATCATCCTTCAGCTCAGAGGTCATACTGTGAGCAATGCTATGCTAATGGTACAATATTACAGCCTCAACATCAGTCTCACACAATCTTGCAGCAAGTGACAAGGTGACAGAGCTCAAATGATGGCACTTCGCCATTGGAAAGTCTTTATTAAATATTTATTTAAGATGTCCCTGAATCCTGAGGCTTAACTTGGACCATGGCTTGTAACTGGCATTGTCAAAGGAGCTATTAAGTAAAGGCTGTCACGTTGTAAAACCATGAGCGATCATAACCAGCCACTGTCACCTGTGGGCTAGAATTCACCCTTACAGCAAGTATACCATATATCCAGTACTGCATGAGTAGCAGAGAGAAGCGTATAAAGACTAACTTGGACAGGGAGAAAGGAATAAGGTAATAGCAGGCTTAAAAAGTCACTAAGCTACATAATTGCAAATAAAATCACAACCAATTAAGTATGTGCATGCCCTTCTGCAATGGCAACTCTAGGTCAAAGTTAGAGCTGGCTGAATGTTTGCTGAATAATAAATTCTTCTGGTTTTGTCTTTGTTTGACATGGATTATTTGCAAATCATCCGATGATGGTATTTGAACTTTGAAATTGGTCACCAAGGGCCTGACTCAAAACCCATTGAAGTCCATGGAAGTCTTTCATTTCAGGGATGTGACCTCAAGTCACCGGCTGGATACACATAGCTGGTATTAACGATGTGTATTTGACAGAATTATGCAGACCAGTTTTGCAGCTTTACAAATTCATGGATGCCATAGGGTTCAGAGCAAAATGGATTACTTTACATTAATAAAAAGACGGTCCACTTCGGAGCCTCTGAAATGAAAACAATTTAAAAATTGCCATCACCTGTAAACATTACCTTATAGCTGTAGTATTCCTCAGGCATTTTAGAAAGGAGATGGTAGTATATAGAATATGAAAGAAGGGGAAACAGTATGATCTAGTAGGCTATATTCTGCCCCGACCCACTGTGCGACTTTGGCTAGTCAATTCTTTCCTCTATGACTATTCCCCCTCACATCCTCTGTCTGTCTTTCCTATTAAGGTTGTAAGCTCCTTGGGGCAGGGACTCTCTGCCACACACTGTATGTCCACTGCCTATCAAAATGGGATCCTGATCTCTGTTGGGGCCTCTAGGTGTTACTGTAATAAAAGTAAAAATATATAAATATTGAGGCCTGGAACCTTATCAGTGGCCAAATTGGCAAGCTTTTAATGGTGTGCTATGGATTATTTTCCCATAATAACTAATCACTCAGGAAGCAATAAATGGGAGATACTTCTCTGAAGCACTTTCCTAGTCATATTATTTTTCCACTGAACAGAAGAAAGATTATTTTTAATTTGTTAGACCTCAGAATCTGTTCCCTGATCAGGTGACATTTCAGAGGCAGCCTTTGCATTCTGCAAGACTTAGATAAAAAATATGTAGCTAAATTCTCATGGGAACTTTGTCAATTAGTGGTTTTTACACTATACAAAAAAATTCTGCCACCATCATACATGCCACTCGGCTCTAGACTTCTTTTCTCTGTGATGTGCAGGTTAGAAATGCAGCATGTGGGAATATTAAATCAGACAGATCAGGAACACATCAAATGGGATACAGATTATATTCCTAACAAGAACAGGTTGAATATGGGATAAGATTAATCATAAAATATTATATTTAACATATTATATATTATCTTAATTACTTAGACAATTTAGATGTCTTCAAGTCACTAGGGCCTGATGAAATACATCCTAGAATATTCATGGAGCTGGCAGAGGAGATATCTGAGCCATTAGCGATTATCTTTGAAAAGACATGGAAGACAGGAGAGATTCCAGAGGACTGGAAAAGGGCAAATATAGTGCCCATCAATAAAAAGGGAAATAAGACAACTGGGGGAATTACAGACCAGTTAGCTTAACTTCAATACACGGAAAGATAATGGAGCAAATAATTAAGCAAACAATTTGCAAACGTCTAGAAGATAACAAGGTGATAAGAAACAGTCAGCATTGATTTGTCAAGGACAAATCATGTCAAATCTACCTAATAGCTTTCTTTGACTGGCTAACAAGCCTTGTGAATGGGGGGAAGTGGTAGATGTGTTATTGGCTGACTTTACCAAAGTAGTTGACTTTAGAAAACTTTTGATACTGCTTTGCATGACCTTCTCATAAGCAAACTAGGGAAATACAACCTAGATGGAGCTACTATAAGGTGGGTCCATAACTGGCTGGAAAACTCCTCCCAGAGAGTAGTTTTCAGTGGTTCACAGTCAAGCTGGAAGTGCATATCGAGTGGGGTCCCACAGGGATCAGTTCTGGGTCCGGTTCTGTTCAATATCTTCATCAGTGATTTAGATAATACAGAGAATACACGTATAAAGTTTGTGGACAATACCAAGCTGGGAGGGGTTGCAAGTGCTTTGGAAGATAGGATTAACATTCAAAATGATCTGGACAAATCACTCATGGTTTCTTGTGTGATTAGGCCCATATCCTTAAAGGTATTTGGGTACTTAACTTCCACTGAGAGAGAGAGGTACCTTTGAGGAGCTGGGCCTCAATGTGTAATGTTCAAAAAGAACTAAGGTGTCAGATGCATCAGGGGAATACAATTTTTTATTAACTACACAAGCACCCAGCTCACTCAGACTTTTCAGGCTTCTAGGAACATTGAATTCATTGGACATGCGCAGGGGCTTATCTGTCCTAATTTAGGCACTGTATTTGGCTGCCATCATCCTAGTATCTGAGCACCTTACAATCTTAATGTATTTATCCTCACTACACCCCTGAAAGTTTGGGAGGATGGGAAACTGAGGCATGAAAAGACTATATGACTCTTCCAAGGTCCCACAGAAAATCTGTGGCAGAGCAAGGACTTGAAGGGCTTCGAAGTCCCACAACATTAGACGAGCTTCCTCCTACTACGTTTAATCTTGCAAAATCCTATAATGGTAATAAAATACTCTGTAGCCTAGTGGAGAAACATGTCCATTTCATGTTTCAGTGGTCATAAATTCAAATCCTTTTTAGGCTGTATATGGATGAAGATTTCTACTAACTGATTCCTATCAAAGAGGTGATTGTGAGCGACAGAAGAAAGTATCCAATCCGTAACATCTGAGGATTTTTTTTAAAGCCAAGTTAGTAAAAGAACAGTTAGCCAGATAGAGATGTAATATCTCTAAAAATAACCCTTTTGGAAGGCTTAACCTTTCCAAAGGATGAGTTAAAGAATAGAGAATTAGAACTCACTTGATTGTTAAATACACAAGTAAAAGTTCAAAATAAACATTCCAGGACAAACTTATCCCTACTTTTGTCTCTTTCAATTTGACTAGTTAAAAAGCTAACCCTTATATACCTTGTTTCTATTTCTAGCATATTGGTCTCATCTTCCCATAACTGAATTATTCTTGACTAGCTTTTTTAAACAAGGACAGAATTCTCTGTTTAGTTTCAATCTATTTGTAGATTCCCGTGGAAATTTGTGTAGTTATATTGTTATTTGTCTTATCGTAGCACCTAGAAGCCCCAGCTATGGATCAGGAACTCATTGTGGTAGGCACCGCACACCTTACAATCGACATGAAAAAACCTACAGCAGAAACTAGCCAACTCACTTAGCCAAATGGTGGAGTCCCACACAAATAAATAAATCCCTCTTAACCAAGTTGTATGCATATGAGATAAACCATCTGGTCAAAAAAGTGTTTAGAAGGGAATAAAATGTTAGCACAGATTCCTTGAGCCAATCCTTGCCAAGCAGAAGCCCACTGAAGAAAGGGGTGGTAAGCCAGGGATGAATTTGGCCTTTTGACTGTGTTTCTGGGTTTTTACTTGTTTAAACGCCCCTGGACCAGCTACTCAGCTCATGTAAATTGGCCTAGATCCCTTGAAATCAGTGACGCTCCAGCTGATTTATACCAGCTGAGGACTTGGCCTACTCTTCCCCTTCTCAAATCACCCCGTCCATGTCTGAGTTAAAGGGAAATACAGAGCAGCTTAGGTAGGAAGAAGGGTTAGCCATTCCCTTTCATTGCTCACACTGGCAAGCAAAAAGAAGATATCAGGGAAGTTTCTGAAGAGTAGCTGCTTATCCTGTCCTTGGAAGTAAAGGTGAGTTGTGTGTTTGATCTGTTTCTTGTTTCCTTTCTCTGTGAAGGTCTCGTGTCTGGGCTTTCAGGCCTCTGGACAGGACAGGTGAGAGAGGTTTCTTTTGTGCCTCTTTGAGGGCTGCGTGACTACAGCCCTAAAGTCTTTGATCAGGCCAGGTGTTTGAAGTATCTGGTTAATTTGGAATGGTGGGATGGATTTGGAGTGGAGGATAGAAATGACTAGAAATCTGCTGCTAAGAAAACCAGGGAAATTCTGAAGCGTAATTGTGGATCTTTAGCTTCAGCAGATTTTTATAGAATCCAGTAAAAGAGAACGCCCTGAGGGATGGCCTTTTCTCTTGATTAAGCGCATGTTTGATTAACTTATGCTTTGATTGCTGTAGTATTGCTGCTGCCTGGAGGACTGCAGTGAATACCTTACTGGGCAGGCTGGTAGAATATTTGGTAGAGTACTATTTATTCTGGGTTAAGGAACTGCGACTGGTACTTGTGCAGTGCCAGCTGTGAGGCACCTGATGTGATGGCTCCGTATGTGTAATAGGTTGGGAAAGAACAAGCCTCCAGCCAGGATCGGTCAATGAGAATTAATTTATACTTCTTCCATGTGGTAAAGCTGTGATGACTACACTTCCGCATGTACCATGATTTAGTTTGGATCGACGGTTGCCCATGATGACTGCGCTTACAGTCCTTACTCAGGGAAAAGTCCTATTAACTTCATTGGGGGGTATTTGCCTGACTAACAGCAACAGGATCAGACTCTGATAGCTGCTCTGTTTGTTAGCTCCTTTAAGAAGTAGCATGAGACCAAGTCGTAGGGAAACTTAAGCCCCTCTAAGTCACCTAAGGGACTCCTGATGGAAAAGAATTATCATCCCCATAAATGAGCAGTCATTTCCATTAGAAAACATTTGGCTTAAATCCGTTCCCTAGGAGACACCAAGGAATACCTTAGATAGACAGATCAAGCGGATTTTGTGATTAAGTATGTTCTAATTAAGGGAGTTTACTGTATCACCTTTAAAGAGTGATGAACATTTCTTCCCTCCTCAACTCAATTGTGCCAACTCCATGGAGACTGGATTTTGTCTTCTCCTAAAACTGTATTTCCCTGCAAGCAACAGGTGGGCCATTCGCAAAGACAAATCTACAGTCCTCATGGGTGGGATTTTAAAAAGTGCTTGGCTTTGGCTTAACCGTTCTCTTATTGAAATTCAATGTAAACTTCTATGCTATGACCAGCGGGTAATGACTGATCTACATAGGACAGAGGTTTGTAAATAGTGGTCTGAGAAGTACTTGCTAGTAATCCAGACAGCTGTCTGGTCATACAGTGATAGCTTCTCCTCTTTATTTCCAAATGCCAAATGGCAGTAAAAGGCAAGTTAAATCATTTAATACCCTTCTAAAATAATCTTTCCTTGAAAGCTGTTACTGTCAGTTGCCATGTGAAGGATCTATGATGGCAGAGGCGAGGAAGTCTGTCATGTGGTTGTTAATCAGAAGGGAGGTATTCATAAGATAAGTTTTGTATTAAAACTTTTCCCACACTATGAAAAAATTGAGAAACCCTGAAGTAGGACATAATTGTTATGCGGTAGGTACAATCCTGGTTTGGCTGTCCCCAAAGAGAGTTTTGCCATAGACTTCAGCCAGGCCAGGATTTCACTCTAGGTAAGCGGCTACCATAGATAAATAAAATATGAAACCTCTTGTGACTTTTCATCAGACTCCTTAGGCATTCTCTCTGTTTATCCTATTTTTGTCTTGCTTTTTGCCTCTGCTGTTCCTAGATATTGACAGAGCTTGATTGCTTTGAAAACTGTTTGTACGTGGGAACTGCCATCTTTGCAGAACTCAATGTTCTATTTTGGCTGAATGCGAGGCAGATAATTGAGTGACAAAGAAAAATACCTTGGAATCTTCCCATAGATGGGTTGTTAGAATCCAGTGTAGAAATTTATTGCACTGGCAATCTAGTTAATTTTTAAATCTGTACGAATTCTAATCATTGTTTGTAGAGGGCACTAAATAGGATTCTGTAGATAATCCTAAAATGTAAAACAACTTAGTTTATATTAAGCAGTCATGATTTTTAATAATATGTGATTATAACGTTTTCTATTAATCTATAGAAACAATCAAAACTGCATCACAATTTATCTCAGTTGTTCATTAGGAAATTTTGCTTATATGTGTCTTTGGAAGTCGTAGGTTCATAGCTATGTAGACCACAGGTATGGACAGCAGAATAGACACATTGCCATCGTAATTTATTCTAGGTACAGATACATGCTGTGATGTATCTAGTTTAGCAACATTTGTTATAGCTTGTCATGCAAGCAAGGTCGTACAATTCATACATCCACCAACATTTCAATTAACAAAACTATCATTTTATAATGTGTTTACTTCTTAACTATTAGATTGGCATTGTATAGCCCCTACAGCAAACTGAAATAATCAGAACAACTCCTTTAGCCTTATAGATTCCTTTTGCTTCTAATGTGAAGCAGTTATTTTTAATATAAACCTCTACCCCGATATAACGCGACCTGATAAAACACGAATTCGGATATAACGCGGTAAAGCAGTGCTCTGGCGGGGGTGGGGCTGTGCCCTCCTGCGGATAAAAGCAAGTTCGATATAATGCGGTTTCACCTATAACACTTCTGAGGACAGCGTTCTATCGGGGTAGAGGTGTAGCTCCTAGGGAATTTGTCCTGTGTTTTATGTTCCCGGTACATCACATCACAACAGCAGTTATATGACACTCCCATTCCTACTCCTTGGCTTTGCCTCTTATGAGAGCTAATTACCACCACCTTACGCTTCCTACAGGTGCAGGTGATCCCTTCTAACCTTCCATACCCCAGCTTCCTAAGTCCCTCCTAGAGGGACAAGACTTGTATGCAGGGTTGAGGTAGCAGTATCAGTCCCAGGCTATTGGGCAAAGTGGGTGAGGTAATATCTTTTACACGGAGCTGAAGAAGAGTTCTAGGTATGCTCAAAAGCTTATCTCTCACCAACAGAAGTTGGTAGGTGAGGTAATATCTTTTATTGGACCTTGTCTCTCTAGTATCCTGGGACCAATTACTGGTTACAACAATATTGCAGGTAAGTCCCTCCTACTCTATCTAAGGGAACAGGATGCTGGCTTTGAAAGGGCTCAATTCAGAGCTACTAATAGCACCCTGTCACAGAGTATCTAACAAGAAGCAGAATAGAGAGAGATATGAAGACAAACAGAATTTAGAAACTCTGAGTAGAGCTAGGTGAGATTCAACACATTTATTTGATAAATGGTTTAGACAGGGAAAAAAAGGCGGCGGGGGGGTGTGTCTTTGAATCCTCAAGGTCTAAATGTTTTGTCCTGACTCTTTTTTTAAATGAAATGTTTTGAAAAGAGATTTTGTTTAGAAATCTGACCAGATTTAACTAAAAATACTATAACCCCTCCCAAGCAAAGTGTTTCATTTTGGGTTGAATGCAATGTTTCATTCAAACAGAACCATTGTGTTTGGTTTTTCATTTCAATGTGAGAAACTGAAAAAACTGTCATTTCAATTTAATCCCAAACCTTTATTATTAATTATTATTATTATTATTTTGAGATTTGGTTTGGCCATTTGTCCAAAAAAACAAGTATTTCCTCAGTTCTATTTTGGAGTCAAGCACGTCTAGTCTTATCCATCACATTTATGTAATTTGTTAAATAACAGCATTTCCCTGAGACCTGCAATTTCTTGCTGCTTCAGAAATACTGCATTATTCAAGCCTGCAATAGCTTATATTTGCCTACTGTAACTGTCTTGTCATCTCACAAGACCAGAATTTTTCAGTACATCTCCACTATTTCAATTTCTGTTCCTGAATGGGGCAAGATGCATGAATGCAGAGGGTGTATGAAACTATAGTTAAAAATGCAACTTCAAAACAGATTCATTCCAGGTTGGGGGGCAAAGGTTTGGACTGAATTTTATTTAATACTAAACCCCCAACCAAACAGGAAACCTCAGGTCACCTTGAGGGGGTGACAGCTTTTCAGGGATTTGTAGGACTCGGGGACTCCAATCATTCTTTTCAAATCCATCATAATTTCTCACTCGTTTTACTATGTATTTTTAAAACCTTTTTACTAAACAATCTTGCCTGAAACTTCCTTGTAGTTTAACATTGCATGCCTTGCTGCTTTGACTGATCAGCCAGAGAATGCACATTTTTATTCTTTCTTCAGGAGAATTAGACAGTTTTTATTTGTCCCTATCTCAAATCTAAATTCCATTTTACTGCCACTGAGCTCTATCTTAAGTTAAATTTTCTATCTTCCATGATCTGCTAATAGTCAGCGAGCAGAAGTGGTCAAATTATTGGTTGCAATTAACGGTTGTCATGAATAGAGCTTTTTCCTGTTTGTGAATGGTTTGCAACCTGATCCTGATTTTTATGACTGCTTTTGCCAAATCCCATGTGCAGTTAATCCTGTGAGCATTCTGGCTCTGATTCTACTACAAGGGTAGTCCATAGACTTCAATGGCAATACATGCATGCTTAAAGTTAAGCGTGGGCATTACTGCTTTGCCGGAGCTCAGCATTTTGCAGGACCAAGCCTTCCGGGAACAGATTTCAAGGCTGTGTTGTTCACGTTATTGTCCCTGCTCCCTTACTGGGTGCCTGGAACATTTTTAAACAGGTGAATGATGAATAATGGCAAATCAGACAGCACACATCCAGACAAATCATTACTTGTGCTAAAATTTTGGATTTACAAACACTTTCACAAGTACCCAGCAGCCATCCAAATACAAACAATGATCAGTATGCGCCCATAAGCAACTTCAAACCATACGCATTGCTTCAGTTTGCACCAATATTCACAAATGGTTAAACTTCATTTCCTGATGTAACTCCATTGAGTGGAGTTCTGTTAGGATTGAATTTGGCAGATGGGCTTGATTTTGTTGTTGTTGCTGTTGTTTCTTTTCCCTCTCACTATGTGAGACTGGTTTTCAAAGAGCCGCTCAAAGCAGTAAACACTGGGCTTGGTAGGAGGTGTTCCGGTTGGACCCTCGGTTTTTGACCATTAGAAGCATGTGGAAAAGGATGTTGCATGTAGAGCCCCAGTTCCACAGATCTGGCCCTGCCCCAGGGCTCTGATTGGCTGGCTGGGGATGGGCAGACTGGAGAATCTGGCCTCCTCAATACTGTCTTGTCCCTCCTTCCTGCTGTCAGCTTTCCTCCGGTTTGAGTAGCTGGATGCCATTCAAGAAAGCACTGTGTGTGGGTTATAGGAGAAGGCATGCTGCTGCAGGGATACAGCAGGCCGAGAGTCTCCGCTCGGGCTGGGGGGGACAGTCAGGGAGCAGCCTGGATGTGCAGTCCCTATGAGCCTGCCCTGCATGTAAGGCTCAGTGTTAGCGTCACGGAACCCATGCACTATTTGGCTTCGGGGTGGGGTGGAGGGGGAGAAGCTGGACAGTTCCCAACAGTTGAAACATCTTCTCCCCTAGGTAGGTAATCCTACTGAGTTAAGGAAACAGCCACAGTCCAGTGAAGCTTTGATGTATTGTAGCATTTTGTACTTCGGCGGTGAACATATACTGCAGGCCCAGATTCTGTCATCCGTTGTTAGCACTACGGAGCGTTGCTAGTGCTGCAGAGTTGTAGATGAGGCTATTCTCGGAGCTCCGGTGTTAGCAGCGCTAGCAGAGCACGCAGCATGTTGATTCAGCAGACCTTGAAGTTGGTCATAAAGAAAGACCACAGTTCAGGAATGAAGGCATTCAGCCAGGTTTACTGTCAACAAAGCACGGTATTAGTGCCCCGTCCTGTGGGGCATCGGACACTAAACACATGCATGACCCTGACAAGGTAAAAGCTCGGTCAACATATGCAACAGATGTTGCCCCCAGCACCAATACAAAGCGATGCCGCCTGTGACTTCTCCTCCTTTTATACATTGGTAGAAATAAGTTAGGGATTCCATTCCAGATAGTTACCACCCTTGTACCTACTAGTTTGAGCAAAACATCCTTTCATCCCAGCCTTATCTTGCGAGGGGTTGGTCTGTTCCTGTGTAATGTCTTGGGAATTTGTTTTTTTGTAGTTACTTGAGAACTCTGGGTGTTCTTGTACCATCATCTCCAGTCAGGAATGTACTTACTTGGTTAACCAATACCTGGTGTGTTACTGTACTGACAAGCCGTACTCCGGTTTATATTCTAGGTTATGCTTAGGTCTTCAGGAAGGCCATCCATATTCACAGCAATGACTGTATGATGCCCCAAATAGTAGTTATGACGTTACACTCCATATTCTTCATAAAAATATTGTTATGATATGAATATGGCATAACTACGATGTTTTATGCAAGATGGGTCATGTGAGATATCATTGGAATGGTTATGATTTGCTGAATGTATTTATCCAATTTGTATGCATGTATCATTGCTGTATCTGGAGTTAGGAATATTAACTATGTAACAATTGCAACTGTGTTTTCACCTGGTAAACGCCCACCAGACAATAGGCAAAGAGCCTGGATGAGCCATTAAAGAGAACAATAGAACTTTGAAACTCCTTCCTGAGAAGTTTATTGGGATGCTGCATTGATACAGCAGGGGCAGGTGACCGTGTCACCTAGTATTGCACAATGTCTTAACTTGCTAGTACTTTTCTACTGTAGGGAGATGAGGATCAAACAAAGGATTCCCGCCTTAGGTAACTCCTTTTAAAGCCTGGGGAGGCAGTTAATCTTGACTCTTCTCCATTGCCTGTCCAGGAAGGAAGATTGCTAAAAACACCTGGAGGGAAAAGCAGGGTTGAGTCCAGGCTGAGACAGGGGCCCAGTCTGTAAAGAGAAATAACTGGAACTCTAAGCTACAGAAGCTCTGCAACTTGCCTAAAACAACAACGAGGGTGAGAAATTACATTTTGTAACTTGTTTCTTGAGTGTATTAAGCCTAGTTTGTATGTTTTGTTTTATTTGCTCAGTAATCGGTTTTGTTCTGTTTGCTATCCCTTATAATAACTTAAAATTTCCCTTTTGTAGTTAATAAACTTATTTCTTATTCATTTCAAAACCCAGTTTGTGCAATTCATATGGGGAGGAGGGCAAAAAGCTGTGCATATCTCTCTTCACATTGAGGAGAGGGTGATTTTTATGAGCTTGTGCTGTGCAGATTTTTCTATATAGCGCAAGTCATTGTTACTTTGTTTACTCCCCAAAGGGAGTGTGCACGTGGGTGCTGAGTAAATCCCTGACCTGATTCTTCCCACACAGAGCTAGAGAAGCTTGAGGGCCTGGCACAGCAAAGACAGGGTGAGGAAGCCCAAGTTGGTGGAACCAGTGGAACCCCAGGACATCAGGTGGCATCCCAAACAAGGAGGTCCAACCCGTGACAATAGTTGCAATGGTTAGGCCTTATTCAATGGGAGTAAGAATAGTGGAATCAGAATCTGGCCCTAAATGCACAAATTGGGTGCAAGAATACCAAAGCCCATCTTGCAAGAAGACACAAAAGGAATTGAAACTCAAGTAAACTGACTTCCAATTAACTTGAGGCAGTTTGAATTAGAGCCAAGAGTGCCCATTCCATGCCAGACTGCATCTATTTGATCTGGGAAGGATGGCAAATTCCTTGGCACAAAGTCTGGCTAGCCCACTTAAAGCATAAGGCAGATTCTTACTCTTTTTTTATTCCTAATCCTTTGATTAAAAGAAGATGTTGGAGAACTGCATTTAACAGAGACCTATACATACTTACTGGGAATACTTAATAGAATGTTTAAAAGGAAAGTTATAACAGTCAAGTTTCACCAGTCTTATTTAACACACTGTTATTTTGCTAAACTCTTTGGACTCTTCTTTTTCTCCCCCTCCCCAACCCCCCAGTCTACCTTTTATTCATCACATTCTGTTAGGTGTGTTCAATATTTCCTCCGTTTATCTGAGCAGAACTGATTTTTGTTTCTCACTGTTATCTTTGTATTGACACAAATATTGCTTTGTTCAACACATAATTGGGAGGAGGGCTTAAAGGGGTTTTCATGGAAAGTTTCTCATGCATACAGTAGTCCTAAAATATTCCAGCTTTGTTTGTCTTAAAAATCTTGGGCCACATTCAGAAATGAGTCTATTTGATGAATCTAAGTTTAATGTATGCTTTTTTTTTAAGCCCCCACTAATTTAATCTCTTTGTAGATTCCCTTAGGTCCATAATATGCTACCTTTATTCATACTGCATGATTAGGCCCATTGGTTTCAGTGAAGTAAGATACATTTGATTGGCTAAGCACCATTGAGTGGCAGTAAGGGTTGCAAAACCTGGTTTTCAAACTTGCTTATCGACATGAACCTTACATTCCCCTTATGTATCGCCTCTGACTGTGGCCCCCAAGTCACCCATGTCCCAAGGGCCTGGAAGGGAGGAGTTTAGCAAGACCAGCACCTAACAGCAGTGTTTAGGAAAGTTTAGGATAAAGGCAGGGCTGTCCCAAGGGCGGTGTGGGGCCCAAGGCGGAGTAGTTGTGTTGTGTATTACAATAGTACCTAGAGGCCCCAGCTGAGATCTGGGCACCGTTATGCTAAGGGCATGATGTTCACATCACCTTGGTCACCAGTTGGCTAGACTCTCCATTTGTCCAGCAAGTTCCTTCTCTGACAGCAGGGGCCTGCTGTCAGACTACGTCACAGGCATGTCCTCCCCAGCGTATAACTGTGTTTAGTTAGGGGTTAGGAATTTTCCATATACCAGCTTTATCTGTGTAGGTTGGGATTGTCAAAGAAGCCAAGACGAGTTCAGGTTAGGACTGCACTAAATGAGGGTTGGGTGACCTACTCCTTTAGGCTTCTTTGAAAATCCCAGCCTTCAACTCTTCCTTGCCACCGGCGGACTCAGTGTCAGCCCATCTGCCCAGGAGAGTTTGTGAAATACTGCTCTGGAGCACACTGATACTACAGTGATGGGTGCTAAAAGTCATGCTATGTTCTGCCAGACTTCCTTGCTGGTGTGTACTGAGCTCAGGGTCTTCCCTTGTTGCTGTAGGCAGCTATGTGAATTTCAAGACAGGCCATTCCATGTCAGACACACTGATGTTGCCATCTACTTATAATGCCCATCACTGCAGTATCTGAGCACCTTCAACGTCAATCCTCACTACACCCAGGTTGTACTTTCCATATCTGTAAGATGGGGCTCATCCAAAGTGCAGAGATATTAAGTGACTTGTCTAAGGTCACACAAGAAGTCAGTGTCAGAGCTGGGCATTGATCCAGCTTTCCCGACTCCCAGTCCAGTGCCTCGCCTACACTAGCCATCCTTCCTGTTTGCAACTGACAAGCCAAAAGTTTGTACAGATTCTCAAAATACTTATCTAAAGCAGACTCCTTTCCCCTCCTCTGCATAGCCATCTTGGAACTTACATCAAGTTCACAACATATGAATATAGTCAATAACAAGACATAACATGACTGTAACATTAGTGCATTTTCTTTGCCTTGGTGGCAATCCAATATGTTTATTCAAGAACTTAAAACAGATTAAAAAAAACAGCTTTAGGGATATCTGCCAAGAATGGAGCTGCTCTCCCTTGTATAGCTATGATGTGTTCAAAGCTTTACTTCCATCAATCAACAGACGTTGCCGTTGGGACTCTATAGAAGGCTCTGAAGTTGGGTTCCTAAAAAAGAATACAGTAAAGAGCATGCAGTTAGTTTCTACAAGGATGTATTATTAAATGCTATATGGTATTAAGTACAACATATCATCTCACTATTCTATTCCTACTAGGGCTGTCAATTAATCACAGTTAACACACGCAAATAACTCAGAAAAATTAATCCTGATTTAAAAAAATAATCGCGATTAATCACACTGTTCAACAATAGAATACCAATTGAAATTTATTAAATATTTTTGGATGTTTTTCTACATTTTTAAATATATTGATTTCTATTACAACAGAAAATACAAAGTGTACAGTGCTCACTTTATATTTTTTTATTATAAATATTTGCACTTTAAAAATGATAAAGGAAATAGTATTTTTCAATTCACTTCATACAAGTACCATGGTGCAATCTCTTGCTCATGAAAGTGTAACTTAAAAATGTACATATTTTTGTTACATAACTGTACTCAAAAACAAACCAATGTAAAACTTTAGAGCCTACAAGTCCACTCAGTCCTACTTCTTGTTCAGCCAACTGCTAAGACAAACAAGTTTGTTTACATTTACAGGCGATAATGCTGCCTGCTTCTTATTCACAATGTCACCTGAAAGTGAGAACAGGTGTTTGCAGGGCACTTTTACAGCTGCCATTGCAAGGTATTTACATGCCAGATATGCTAAACATTCATAGGCCCCTTCATGCTTCGGCCACCATTCTAGAGGACATGCTTCCATGCAGATGATGCTTGTTGAAAAATAATGTTTTAATTAAATTTGTGACTGAAGTCCTTGGGGGAGAATTGTATGTCTCCTGTCCTGTGTTACCCGCATTCTGCCATATATTTCATATTATAGCAGTTTCAGATGATGACCCAGCACATGTTCGTGTTAAGAACAGCAGATTTGACAAAACGCAAAGAAGGTACTGATGTGAGATTTCTAAAAATAGCTACAGCATTCAACCTAAGGTTTAAGAATCTGAAGTGCCATCCAAAATCTGAGAGGGACGAGGTGTGGAGCATGTTTCAGAAGTCTTAAAAGAGCAACATTCTGATGCGGAAACTACAGAACCCAAACCACCAACAAAGAAAATCAACCTTCTGCTGGTGGCATCTGACTCAGACGATGAAAATGAACATGCATCGGTCCACACTGCTTTGGATCGTTATTGAGGAGAACCCGGCATCAGCATGGAAGCATGTCCTCTGGAATGGATGTTGAAACATGAAGGGACATATGAATCTTGAGTGGATCTGGCACGTAAATATCTTGCAACGCCAGCTACAACAGTGCCATGCAAACACCTGTTCTCACTTTCAGGTGACATCGTAAACAAGAAGCGGGCAGCATTATCTCCTGCAAATTGTAACCAAACTTGTTTTTCTGAGCGATTGGCTGAAGTAGGACTGAGTGGACTTGTAGGTTTTACATTGTTTTAATGTAATGGGGGGCGTGGTCTCCTCAGCTAAGAGAGAAGGGTTAACCCCTGCTGTACCAGTCTGGGACTGATACACTCAGTCACAATCTGTTTTTGAAAATCTTCAAATAAATGCCTAAACGATGCTGGGACTGGATGACGGGATGGATCACTCGATAATGTCCTGTTCTGTTCATTCCCTCTGTAGCACTGGCCATTGTCCGAAGACAGATTGCTGAGCTAGGTGGACTGTTGGTCTGACCCAGTATGACCAGTTTTATGTACTTACGTTAACTTTTATCCATGCAATAATTTGGATCAGATATTCCTTATTTTTGCTCTACAAAAATGGGAATTGCAATAGTGTACCTACTTTTCTAGAAGTGCAATCATAATATGACTGGAATTCAGCTAAGTTACTTAAAAGCCCAGTGAAGACAATGGATAGATTCCTATTCTTCAATCTTAGGCTGAAATAATGTCCGTGCAAGGCCCCAGTTTGGCGGTCTGACCCTCACAGGTTGCTCCATGTACCATTGCAGAGCCCCACTGACTACAATAGAATGAAGCATGGACATAAGGGTCTGCACATGCTTCCTGTTTTAGTCAGAATCCTGCAATCCGATCTGCATTTTCCTTAGCTCATCATAAAGTGTGCACGCTAAGGATGCAAGCATCTTAAACGTGGATTTCTATTTTAATAACTTCAGATGATGAGTTTTCTTCCTCTTGCATGAGGTTTACACCAGGTGCAAGTACTGAGGTGATGAACAATGGAATGCAGCTATTCTCAGAAATGGAGCAGGTGATGTTTAGGTGACCCTTTCCCAATTCTGTTTCATCTGGCATATTCTGCCTTGCAGACAAACACCTGGGATAGCTCAGTGGTTTAAGCATTGGCTTGCTAAACCCAGGGTTTTGAGCTCAATCCTTGAGGGGGGCATCTGGGACAAAAATCTGTCTGGGGATTGGTCCTGCTTTGAGCACGGGGTTGGACTTAGATGTTCTTCTGAGGTCTCTTCTAACCCAGATATTCTATGATTCTATAACTACCCAACTGTGTATTAATTTAACTCTAGCAAACAGGAGCGACTAATGGGGGTTTCGGGAGGGAGTTCTCTGTGTGAAGGAGGAGTGATTATGTGACCCTTGGGGTAAGTTTGTTGTCTGTAGTGTGTGTATTTGTGCTGTGCCTGGTGCTTGACTGAAATATACCGTGTGGTCTGTTTGTTTGTGGGGACCGTGTGCTGAGTGAGGCAGTTTAGAGGAGGGAGTGTGAGCCGGGGGGCTAGATATACTTAACATTCTTTAAACGTAAAGCCAAACACTCCCTGATAAAACTAAAACAACAACAAAGGAATGAGCTTCAGGAATAAAAACAGAATGCAGGCGGAAGTCCAGCAACAGAGTGGGGGGCTATTCAGTTTATTGCACCCAATGCAGCATGTATGATTAGCTGCCTTATGTGCAGGTGGCATATGTGTGCATTTGGTGCAAGGAGCTCCTGGCCCTCAGAGACTGTGTACGGGCTTTGGAGACCAGAGTAGCTGAACTGGAGGAGCCAAGGGAGACCGAGAGGTGTATATAAATGAGACTTTCCGGGACACAGTAGAACGGTCCCACGCCCGGTCTGACAGTCACTGTGTTGTTGAGGAGGATGATAGTCTCAGGGAAGGAGAACATCTAACTGGAACAGAGTGAAACTATCCCATAGGTTAGGACCCTCCTTCCAGATGATGTCATGGTATCCTGTCACATTGTGGATACTTCTCCGGTGGACGGAACTCCAGTTATTAGGAAGAGACAGGTAATAGTTGTGGGGATTTGATCATTACAAACATAGATAGCTGGGTGCGAAGGTTGCGGATCTCTTGAGACATCTAGATAGACTTATGTGTAGTCCTGGGGAGGAGCCGGTGACATAGGGAAGGATAGGAAGTCCTGGAGGCCAAATGTAGGCTGCTAGGTAAGAGATTGAAGTCCATGACCTAATCAGACTTGATAATAAAACTCCAGAGAGGGACAGGAACTGAACCCAAAATAATAAGACACATTTCCTGACTATATAAAGACCTCAACTCACATCCTAATTCAGACTATTGGGGAGTTAAAATGGGATTACTCATCAGTATCAACTGCGGGAAGATGGCAGGAACTACAATGAAGCTCGATATTTATAAAATAGCCTTGACCCCAAATCAGAGGACATTTTACCGAACAATGTGTCTAATTAACTACAGCTAAGTGGGAAATTGTTTCCCCTCCCCCCTGAATATTTTTGATATTTTGAAAAATGTTCTCATCTTGACTTAGGACTTAAAGGGTAGAATTTTCAAATATTTTCAGAAATCCTCAGCTCCCAAACAAATTTCAGTTTAGGTCAGTCAAAATGTAGCATTTCAATATTTTGAAACATTTCATTTTGGCCATTTTTCTTTACTCTCATTGAATATCAGGGTTGGAAAGGACCTCAGGAGATCATCTAGTCCAACTCTCTGCTCAAAGCAGGACCAATCCCCAGACAGATTTTTTGCCCCAGATCCCTAAATGGTCCCCTCAAGGATTGAACTCACAACCCTGGGTTTAGCAGGCCAATGCTCAAACCACTGAACTATCCCTCTCCTTAACTTAAGAGTCAAAATAAGAAGCAGCTTTGAACCAGAAACACAGAATTTCTTATTCTGAAAGAGTCAATGCAGGTTTAGACAACTATAACATTTTTATTTTTCAAAAAAAAAAAGGGGGGGGGAGTCCGAGAAATTTGTTGAAACCAGCCCTATCCCACAAAAAGTTTCCATTTTGACAGATCAACAGTTTTTAATTTAAAAAATTCCTCTGTTACTCTAATTACTGATCATCATATCCTTGCACTTGAAACATTCTTGACTAGATCTAGCAACAAACTGACTATGGAGACACACAGTCTATGAGCTATTTTATACAGTCTCCTGTATGAAGGTTTTAGAAATTTTATGACCATTCAACAAGATTTTACTCCATCTGTCTGGCTTTTTGTTCAATATTTCCCAGACCTTTCTGGCTCTTGTTCCCAGAAGCAGACTAGGATGTATTTAATTCTGTATATAGCAGAGAAATTAAACCTCTAATTAGACCAGGTGTATCAAAGATTAATTCCATGAGAGACCTAGATAAATCTATTTTACTTTCACAAATTTGTGAATTAATGAAATGTTGAAGTTCTAATTAAGCAAGAAAAATGAGTGTAGGGGAGATAAGAGGTGCTTTAAAAGTCTGTAAATGAATGACGGCCTCCCACATGAACATCAGCAATGTCCCTGCAAGTATCCATAATTTAAAGATAGGACTGTGGAGAAACATCATATTAATAGAGCACAATGGTGAAAGAGCCATAGAGTCACTCATCAAGTTATGACACACAGGCTTCTCCAAGCCTATATATACTCTGAATAAAGGAATCAAGTTCACTTGCTTGGGAAATGTGTGCACCTGGAAAGAAAGTTGATAGGGTACGTAGATCTGGACAATAATTTTCTTTTTAACTGTTGGGGACTATTGTAGATCACGTAGTGATGGAGAAACTCAAAAGTTTGGAAGGGTCAGGTCAGACAAATATCTAGAAGTTAGCATGCTTTTACGACTTTTTCCCAGTTGGGTCAGAAATCTCATGAGAATAGGTAGTTCCATATGATTATCAGTGCAGGTAGCCCCAACCTTTATGAAAGAGGACACATTCAATCGTCATAAAAACAGGGAATCATAAAAATGAATTTTGGTTTTCATCAGAATTACCAGATGCAAATTTCAGATAGCATGGAGATTTAGAGACCAGAGTTTGGGGGAAGAGAGAGGAAATAGGATGTTACTTATATTTCCTACTTTAAAGAAAGACAGAAATACCATGAAAGTAACCTCTATGCCATATACTCAGTATTTCTGCTCACAGTCCCTGCTGAAAGCTTGATCCAGTGGAATCCAATTGAAGTCAATGGGTTAGACCCAAAGGCAAGACGTGCAGAAGCACATGGACATTAAGAAAATAAGATATGCCAACATTTCTGAGATTCAAAACAATGTTTGAGCTTTGAATAAGTGCTCACAGAGGTTCTCCAAAGAGTTTCAACCAACTCGGCATTGAAACTTGTGAGTGACTATTTAAAAGATTATTTGCCAATATTTTGCTGGCAATGGGAATTTTCTTGCCAAAGACTTTACTGTGAAGGGGGGGGGGGAAGCCAAGAGAGAAGAAAGGACATGATAAAAGAGAGAGACATTTGCCATGCGCTCTCTCTCTCTTCCACCTACATCTACAGACACCACACCAAGCGACTGAAGCACTGATCAAAGGGGAGAGCCTGGCTGAAGGGCAACCAGCCAGCCCTGTGGTGAGAAGCATCTAAGTTTGTAAGGGCACTGAAAGTGTTAAGATCAGCTTAGAATGTATTTTGCTTTTATTTCATTTGACCAAATCTGACTTGTTGTGCTTTGACTTATAATCACTTAAAATCTATCTTTATAGTTAATAAATTTGTTTAGTTTACATGAAGCAGTGTGTTTGGTTTGAAGTGTGTCAGAGGCTTCCCTTGGGATACCAAGCCTGGTGCATATCAATTTCTTTGTTAAATTGATGAACTCATATAAGCTTGCAGCGTCCAGCGGGCATAACTGGGCACTGCAAGATGAAGGTTCCTAGGGTTGTGTCTGGGACCGGAGACATTGGCTAGTATCATTCAGTTGCACAATCCAAGGAGCAGCTTACATGCCAGAGGCTGTGCATGAACACCAGGAGTGGGGGTTCTCACATCAGAGCAGGGTAAAGCTAGCTCCCAGAGTCGAGGATTGGAATGACCTAGCAGATCACCAGTCCAGATAACACCAGAAGGGAACGTCACAGGGACCTCCAGAGCCAAATGCATAAGTCTCTCCAGCTTGAGCTAAAGAGCCCAGAGCCAAGCTCTGTAGCTGAGGCCTGTAACAGATCAGGCATCAAGGGGGACACATGACACATATTGTGGATTTCAAAAAAACACAATACAAATTCTGTGCTTGCTGGTCTTCTGACCCTCGGAGGCATTGCTTAATCCCCTGCTTAGCTCTCCACTAAACCACAGCTGCAGATTTAGGCTCAAATCATCTGGCTTCACACAACTGGACTGCTGTAGAGCAGGGACTGGCTATGGTCCCCTTTTGCAGTACCACATGGGCATCACGCATGTTGCCCGAGTTCTAGAAATAACATTCAACTCCTCCTCCTTTCCCTCATGTCTTCTGGGACCAATCAGGCATTTTTGGCTGCCGGGAGCAAGGGACTGATCTGAAGCAGCCATGTTACTTTAAAGAAAAGGAGCTACCCAATTCCTCCATTACAGATGAAGTTTAATAATGAGTTAATAGAATATGAAGAACATGTCAAGGACTTTACCTCTTCAAAGCACTTCATAAGTATCAGATCCCTCTCTCTCCTGAGTTAAATGCACAAGGGATGGCAGCCTCTTTACCCCAACCCTTCCCCAGACAAGCAGCTACCATGCTGGCCCACTCACTGTGCTCTGATAAGGGCCATATGATGCTCTCCAGCCAGTTGTATACCACAGTGATCAGCACATGCTATCGGCTGTCCATATATGCATGTTGCTTTGTCATGGAGCAACAGCAAATGAAGCCCACAACCCTGTGTGGTGAAATACTGTTTTGGCAAGATTCTTGAAGCAGAGGATTCATCTGCCAGTACCCTTGCTCCCCCACTTCCAGGCACCAGGCAGGGCCTGTCCTCCCTAATTAATGATAATATTCCTTATAATATGCTTCCCCATTCACGGGACTCATGGCAAAACCATGGATGAACCCCTCCACTATGAAGTTTGGCTGTTATGGGCCAGATTCTGATACACTTACTAATTTTGGGTAACACCTTACTCCAAAAGTAGCTGCATTGACTTCAATGGGACACATAGAGTAGGATACTATTCCACATAAATAAAAGTAATCTGGCTCTCTATGTACAACCACTTACTCTTGTGGAATATTGGCTTCTTCCTTAACTTCTGGGCTTTTGATTTTATGGATTTCATATTGGTTCTGCTTCATTTTGACTACTAATAATTCAATCACCTTCACCTTACTTGTATGATCATATCAGGACTGCAGGGATCTCTTGACATTAGTTCAGTTTATCATTACACTTCCAGATAATTAAAAAAAATCTGCCACGACAGATAAGTTTATAAAAATCTCAAATAATTAAATGGATACAAATGCATTACATGGGAATACTAGTCCATCATTTGACAAAATAGATACAATTATCCATTGAATAAAATACATAGGTGCGCAAAAAGTACATTTCAAAAAGAAAAGAAAAAGGGCCAGTTATGTAACATGTCTACTCTGTAGAATGCCAGATTTGGCAAGGAAAAAAGGCACATATAATTTAAGCAATACAGCTTACTCATCATCCTAGGATGTTGAGAGGAATCCAACAGCCAGCACAATAACTCCAGTAACATTCAGCAGGAATCATTTTTTTCTTCCAGATTTTGTCCAGTGAATTTTATAGGAAGAGAGAGAGATCCTGTGCAGATATACACCATAATATTTCAATATAACATGATAGAAGTACGAGAATAAAATTGTTCACAAGTGTGATTTCAGAGAAACAGCAATGTAATAATCCAGAAGCCTGAATTTTTATTTATCTCAACTAGTCAGGCTCTCTTACATAAATAAGTCTTCATCTATTTTAGGAACTTTCCATTAAATCCAATTTTCTCAAGTATTAATTAAAATTAACGGTGCAAAATGCTTTCTCCGAGTCTGAAAGGACGGTATAGCACCAACAGAGATTTATATCTATCTGTCGCCTTCTCAATAAGTCTGACAAGGCATAGTTTATTAGTCTTTTCAAATAATCCATATTTTGCAGAGAATCTGGCCCCACCGAAGTCCATGATAATTTTGCCATTGGCTTCAAGGGAAGCAAGATTAGGACCTAATTGATTTTCATTTTAGATATTACCTACCTAATTACAAAGCTATACATTCTATTTTCTTTTCTATGACAGGAAACACAGGTACAGCATGCGTCAAACTGTAATAATAACTGGTCTGAAATCCCTACCCTGGAAAAGTAGAATTACACATTGTAGTGGGGTGGCTGCCCCCCTCCTGTAGAACAGGGGTTAAAAGCAGCCAAGCTAGGCTGGCTGGGGAAGCAGCCACACCTGGGGCCACACCCAATCAGGGCCCAGCGGGCCAGGAGCAGGAGGAGTCTCACCCTAGCCCTGGAGTGGGAAGGGTTAGTTCCCTGAGAGGAAGGTACCTGAAGCAGAGCAGTGCTGGGGAATAGGGAAAGGGAGCTGGGGAGCTCCAGCCTGGTAAAACCCCAGGCTACAGGCCTTGTTAAAG